>NC_082639.1:127240641-127598091 GCF_028023285.1 Balaenoptera ricei
CCGTTTTCTTGAAAGCTTTTCCGTGTTGTGAACTTTTTTGGCCATTACCTACCCCAGGACATTTTTTGAGGACACGTGTCATTTACAGCCCTACAATTACTGTGCATCTTAAGTGACCGTTAGCCCAGTGTTTAAAGCTGCTCTTGTGGGAACTGGAAACAAGGCGGCAGCATTTCTCCATCCCCAAATCTGGTTACTAGGGCAGCTGAGCCTTCCTGAAAGTCGTGTTCCTAGGTTGTAAATGAGAATGGAATGGGCCAGAGACAACCCCAGTAACTTTATGTCTCATTAATTGCTGTTCGTGGTTTTAATTTTTTAAATTGGGGTAATGAGTAGAATAGTGTTTGTTGTAGGTGTACACAATCAGGTTCAATTGAACATTATATATGTTTATTCATACAGATCCTCTTCCCATGTAAACTACTATTATTTTTTTTAATAAATGTATTTTATTTATTTATTTGTTTTTGGCTGAGTTGGATCTTCTTTGCTGCCTGTGGGCTGTCTCTAGTTGCGGTGAGCGGGGGCTACTCTCCGGTGCGGTGCACGGGCTTCTCACCGTAGTGGCTTCTTTTGTTGCGGAACACGGGCTCTAGGCGTGCGGGCTTCAGTAGTTGTGGCACCTGGTCTCAGTAGTTATGGCTCATGGGCTCCAGAGCGTAGGCTCATTAGTTGTGGTGCACGGGCTTAGTTGCTCTGCAGCATGTGGGATCTTCCCGAACCAGGGATCGAACCTGTGTCCCCTGCATTGGCAGGAGGATTCTTAACCACGGTGCCACCAGGCAAGCCCCCGTGTAAATTATTACAGAGCGTTCAGTAGACCTCCCTTGGTATATGGTCGGTCTGTTTGATACATGTGTTTAATATGTATTTGTATACGTATGGTAACCCTAATCTTAATGTATCCATTCCTCCCACTTCTCCCTTAAGATAACCATAGTTTGTTTTCTAAGTCTGTGGGAGTCTTTCTCTGTGGAAATATGTTCATATGTGTCAGTTGTTAGGTAACACCTAGGAGTGATATCACAGGATATTTGTCGTCTGCTTTCCGACTTACCTCATGTTCTGTGATTATCTCTAGGCTCATCTATGGTGCTGCAAAGAGCAGTGTTTCATTCTTTTCCACGGCGAATATTCCATTGTGTACATGGACCACTTCTTCTTTTTACATTCATCTGTGGATGGACATTTTGGTTACTTCCAAGTCTTGGTTATGCTAAATATTGATGCAGTGCAGGCTTGCCAGCCTGTGTCTTTTGGATTCTGGTCTTCTCATGGGTTAGGCTCAGCATTGGGCCTACTAGATCATATGGTAGTTCAATTTTTACCTTTCAACGCACCTCCATTCTGTTCTCACTACTGGCTGTTACCAGTTTACATCCCACCAGCAACTTGAGGGTACACAGTTCTGTAAAAAACCCTTCAGCGTTTATTGTTTGTAGACTTTTTACAGATGACATTTTGAGTGTTGTGTGGTGATACCTTTTTGTAGTTTGGACTTGCATGCATCTAAAAATTCCCGATATTGAGCTTTTATGTACGTACTTTTTTTTTAAGTAAAACAGAGAAACTTACCTCTTCAAATTGTTTCCTTGAAAAATTTGCCATGTTCTGAATTCCTGTGGCCATTACCTGCACCAGTACGTTTTTTGAGGGCAGGTGTCATTTAGAGCCCTGTAGTAATTGTGACTATTACATGACCATTGGCTCTGGGTTTAAAGCTGCTGTTGCAGGAAACGGCCACGAGGGGGCAGCATTTCTATATTCCCAACTCTGGTTACTAAGGGAAAAGAGCCTTCCTGGAAGTCCTGTTTGTAGGTTGTAAAGTAGAGTGGAATGTGCCAGGACAAACACCCCAAAACTATGTCTACTTATTTGCTGTTGGTATTCTTAGTTTAATTTTCATTTTTCTCCGAGCAAATTTAATTGCAATGTTGTGTTTGTTCTAGGTGTACAGAATCTCTTTCATTGATACATATATCTTTTCATGTTTGGATCCTGTTCCATATAGGTTATTACAGAAAGTTGTGTAGACCTCTCTTGGTATTCGGTATGTCTCTGATGATTATATATTTTATAAATATTAGCATATGTCTGTTAAACCCAATACGCTCCGTTATATATTCCTCACACCTTTCCGTTTGGCTAACCACAAGCTTGTTTTCTGAACACGTCAATGTCCTTCTCTGTGGAAATAGGTTCCTTCCTATGAATTTTTAGATAACACCTATACGTGATATCATAGGATATGTGTCTCTCGCTTCCTGACTTACTTCAAGTTGTGTGATTATCTGTAGCCTCATCCATGGTGCTGCGACCGGCATTGTTTCATTCTTTTCTGTGTCTAATGTTGCATTGTGTACATGGACCACTTTTTCGTCCACTCATCTGCTGATGGACATTTTTGTTGCTTCCATGTCTTGGCCATGGTATATACTGCTGCAGTACACGATTTTCCATCCTGTGTCTTTTTGATTGTGGCTTTCACAGGTGACAGGCCCAACAGTGGGCCTTCCGGATCATATGGTAACTCAATTTTTACCTTTAAACGCACTGCCATTCTGTTGCTATTATTGGCTGTTACCAGTTTACATCCCACTTAGACCGAGAGGTTACACTATTCTCCACAACTTCTTCAACATCTATTGTTTGTTGACTTTTTGCTGATGGTCATTCTGACCGGTGAGAGGTGATACCTTTGTGTAGATTGGCTTTGCATGCGACTGATAATTCCTGATGTTTTGCGTTTATCAATGTCCTTTTCATTCGTTTAAAGATGGAGCTAAACTTACAACTTCAAATTGCCTTCTTGAAAAATTTGCCGCGTTTGGATTTTTTTGGCCATTCCCTACCCCAGGACAGTTGTTGAGGGCATGAGTCATTTACAGCCCTGCAGTCCTTGTGACTATTAGTGACCATTAGCAGTGGATTTAAAGCTGCTGTTTGAGGAAACGGCCTTAGTGTGGCAGCATTTCTACGTTGCCATCTCTGCTTGCTAGGGAAACAGAACCTTGCTGCAAGTTGTGCTGTTAGGTTGCAGATTAGATTGGAATGTGCCAGGACAAACCCCCATAAGTTTTAGCCTCTTTAATTCTTGTTTGTGTCTTTAAGTTGTACTTTTTCTCAGAGCAAGTTTGATTGAAAATGTCTTTTGTTCTAGGTGTACAGAATCTTGTTCATTTACACATATACATACATCTATTGATCTTTGGGTCCTTTTCCATGTAGGTTATTACAGAGTGTTGAGGAGACCACTCTTGGTATTCTGTAGGTCTTTGGGGATGATATATTTTATATGTATTAGTATATATTTGTTAACCCCAATATCCTAATATATCCATTCCTCACACCTTTTCTTTGGCTTAACCATCAGTTTGTCTTCTCAATCTGAGATTGCCTTTTTCTATGGAAATATGTTCATTTTTATGAATTTTCAGATAACATAAGTGATAGCATAGGACATTTGTCTTTCGCATTCTGACTTACTTCACAGTGTGTGATTATTTCTAGGCTCCTCTGTGGTGCTGCATATGCCATTCTTTTATTTTTTTTCGTGGTTGATATTCCATTCTGTCCATATACCACTTCTTCTTTGTTCATTCATCTGTTTATGGACCCTTTTTTTCCTTCCATGTCTTGGCTATTTCAATATTCCTGCATTGCACATTTGCCTGCCTCTGTCTTTCCGTTTCTGGTGGTCTTAGGTTATAGGCAAAGAAGGTGCCCTGCCGCATCATATGGTAGCTCAGTTTTTACCTTTTAAAGCAGCTCCATTCAGTTTTCCTTAGTGCTGTTACCACTTTACATCCCACCAGCAGCTAGAAGGTACACAGTTCTCTAAAACCCCTTCAGCATTCATAGTTTGTAGACTTTTTGCTGATGGTCATTTGACTGGTGTGAGCTGAAACCTTTTTGGAGGTTGGATTTGCATGTGACTAATAATTCCTTATACTGCGCTTTACGCATGTCCATTTTTTTCTTTTGCTTTTTTTTTTAAAGAGTGAGTACAACTTCCCTCTTCATATTGACTTCTTGAAAAATTTGTCATGTGTTGAATTTTCTTGCCTATTCCCTACCCCAGGGCATATTTTGAGGGCAGGTGTCATTTACATCCCTGCAATCCTTGTGGCTATTAAGCAACCATTAGCACTGGATTTAAAGCTGCTGTTGTGGGAAACAGCCACAAGGTGGCAGCACTATTACCTTTTCAACTCTTTTTACTAGGGCAACAGAGACTTCCTGGAGGTAGTGTTCCGAGGTTGTAAATTAGAGTGGAATGTGCTGGAACAGGCCCCCAGAAGTTTATGTGTCCTTACTTATGTTTGTTTTTTACATTAAATTTCTATTTCTTTTTTTTTATATTGATTCAATATATATAGATATTGTGAAATTAACACGATAAGTCTAGTTAACATCCATGACTATACATAATTAAAGGTTTTTTCTCGTGATAACAACTTTTTTAATTAATTTATTTATTTATGGCTGTGTTGGGTCTTGGTTTCTGTGCGAGAGCTTTTTCTAGTTGCAGCAAGTGCGGGCCACTCTTCATCGCGGTGCGCGGGCCTCTCATTATCGCGGCCTCTCTTGTTGTGGAGCAGATTCTCCAGACGAGCAGGCTCAGTAATTGTGGCTCACGGGCCTAGTTGCTCTGCGGCATGTGGGATCCTCCCAGAACAGGACTCGAACCCGTGTCCTCGGCATTGGCAGGCAGATTCTCAATAACTGCGGCGCCAGGGAATCCACTAATTTCTATTTCTTATCGGAATAAATTTGATTAGAGTTTTGTGATTGTCTGGCTGTACAGAATCTGCTCAATGATTCATACAGATGTCTGTTCATCTTCGGATCCTGTTACCATGTATGTTATTACAGAATGTTGCGTAGACCTCCCTTGGTGTTTGGTAGGTATTTTGTCAATATATATTTTATATATATTGGTGATTATATAATTCATACAGTTTATGTGTTGTATGTTTATATACACTTAACATACATTAGTATATGTTTGTTAGCTCCATAATCCTAATTTGTCCATCCTCCCACCTTTCATTTTGGTTAACCATTCATTTGTTTTCTAAGTCTGTGAGTTTCTTTTTCTGTGGAAATATGTTCATTGGTAGCAATCTTAGGATAACATGTATAAATGATATCATAGGATATTTGTCATTCCCTTTTGACTTACTTAACCTAATATGATTATTTCTAGTCTCATCTGTAGTCCTGAAAACGGCATTGTTCATTTATTTTTTCTGAGGCTAATATTCCATTCGGTACGTCCACCACTTCTTCTTTGTCCATTTATCTATTGATGGACATTTTGTTTGCTTGAATGTCTTGGCTATTGTAAATATTGCTACAGTGCATGTTTGCCTGTCTGTGTCTTTCCGATTCTGGTCTTCTTAGGTGATAGGCCCATTAGGGGACCGGCCGCATTGTATGGTAGCTCAATTTCTTTACCTTTTAAACGCAGCTCCATTCTGTTCTCATGATTAGCTGTTACCAGTTTACGTCCAACCAACAGCCTAGTGGGTATGCATTTCTCCACCAACCCATCAGCATTCATTGTTTGTTGACTGTTTACGGATGGCATTTTGAATATTGGGTGGTGAAATCGTTTTGTATTTTGGATTTGCATCCAACCAATAATTCCTGATATTGAGCTTTTATCCATGTTCTTCTTTTTTTAAAATAACAGTGTGAGTAACACTTACCTCTTGAAACCGTTTTCTTGAAAGCTTTTCCGTGTTGTGAACTTTTTTGGCCATTACCTACCCCAGGACATTTTTTGAGGACACGTGTCATTTACAGCCCTACAATTACTGTGCATCTTAAGTGACCGTTAGCCCAGTGTTTAAAGCTGCTCTTGTGGGAACTGGAAACAAGGCGGCAGCATTTCTCCATCCCCAAATCTGGTTACTAGGGCAGCTGAGCCTTCCTGAAAGTCGTGTTCCTAGGTTGTAAATGAGAATGGAATGGGCCAGAGACAACCCCAGTAACTTTATGTCTCATTAATTGCTGTTCGTGGTTTTAATTTTTTAAATTGGGGTAATGAGTAGAATAGTGTTTGTTGTAGGTGTACACAATCAGGTTCAATTGAACATTATATATGTTTATTCATACAGATCCTCTTCCCATGTAAACTACTATTATTTTTTTTAATAAATGTATTTTATTTATTTATTTGTTTTTGGCTGAGTTGGATCTTCTTTGCTGCCTGTGGGCTGTCTCTAGTTGCGGTGAGCGGGGGCTACTCTCCGGTGCGGTGCACGGGCTTCTCACCGTAGTGGCTTCTTTTGTTGCGGAACACGGGCTCTAGGCGTGCGGGCTTCAGTAGTTGTGGCACCTGGTCTCAGTAGTTATGGCTCATGGGCTCCAGAGCGTAGGCTCATTAGTTGTGGTGCACGGGCTTAGTTGCTCTGCAGCATGTGGGATCTTCCCGAACCAGGGATCGAACCTGTGTCCCCTGCATTGGCAGGAGGATTCTTAACCACGGTGCCACCAGGCAAGCCCCCGTGTAAATTATTACAGAGCGTTCAGTAGACCTCCCTTGGTATATGGTCGGTCTGTTTGATACATGTGTTTAATATGTATTTGTATACGTATGGTAACCCTAATCTTAATGTATCCATTCCTCCCACTTCTCCCTTAAGATAACCATAGTTTGTTTTCTAAGTCTGTGGGAGTCTTTCTCTGTGGAAATATGTTCATATGTGTCAGTTGTTAGGTAACACCTAGGAGTGATATCACAGGATATTTGTCGTCTGCTTTCCGACTTACCTCATGTTCTGTGATTATCTCTAGGCTCATCTATGGTGCTGCAAAGAGCAGTGTTTCATTCTTTTCCACGGCGAATATTCCATTGTGTACATGGACCACTTCTTCTTTTTACATTCATCTGTGGATGGACATTTTGGTTACTTCCAAGTCTTGGTTATGCTAAATATTGATGCAGTGCAGGCTTGCCAGCCTGTGTCTTTTGGATTCTGGTCTTCTCATGGGTTAGGCTCAGCATTGGGCCTACTAGATCATATGGTAGTTCAATTTTTACCTTTCAACGCACCTCCATTCTGTTCTCACTACTGGCTGTTACCAGTTTACATCCCACCAGCAACTTGAGGGTACACAGTTCTGTAAAAAAACCCTTCAGCGTTTATTGTTTGTAGACTTTTTACAGATGACATTTTGAGTGTTGTGTGGTGATACCTTTTTGTAGTTTGGATTTGCATGCATCTAAAAATTCCCGATATTGAGCTTTTATCTACGTACTTTTTTTTTTAAGTAAAACAGAGAAACTTACCTCTTCAAATTGTTTCCTTGAAAAATTTGCCATGTTCTGAATTCCTGTGGCCATTACCTGCACCAGTACGTTTTTTGAGGGCAGGTGTCATTTAGAGCCCTGTAGTAATTGTGACTATTACATGACCATTGGCTCTGGGTTTAAAGCTGCTGTTGCAGGAAACGGCCACGAGGGGGCAGCATTTCTATATTCCCAACTCTGGTTACTAAGGGAAAAGAGCCTTCCTGGAAGTCCTGTTTGTAGGTTGTAAAGTAGAGTGGAATGTGCCAGGACAAACACCCCAAAACTATGTCTACTTATTTGCTGTTGGTATTCTTAGTTTAATTTTCATTTTTCTCCGAGCAAATTTAATTGCAATGTTGTGTTTGTTCTAGGTGTACAGAATCTCTTTCATTGATACATATATCTTTTCATGTTTGGATCCTGTTCCATATAGGTTATTACAGAAAGTTGTGTAGACCTCTCTTGGTATTCGGTATGTCTCTGATGATTATATATTTTATAAATATTAGCATATGTCTGTTAAACCCAATACGCTCCGTTATATATTCCTCACACCTTTCCGTTTGGCTAACCACAAGCTTGTTTTCTGAACACTTCAATGTCCTTCTCTGTGGAAATAGGTTCCTTCCTATGAATTTTTAGATAACACCTATACGTGATATCATAGGATATGTGTCTCTCGCTTTCTGACTTACTTCAAGTTGTGTGATTATCTGTAGCCTCTTCCATGGTGCTGCGACCGGCATTGTTTCATTCTTTTCTGTGTCTAATGTTGCATTGTGTACATGGACCACTTTTTCGTCCACTCATCTGCTGATGGACATTTTTGTTGCTTCCATGTCTTGGCCATGGTATATACTGCTGCAGTACACGATTTTCCATCCTGTGTCTTTTTGATTGTGGCTTTCACAGGTGACAGGCCCAACAGTGGGCCTTCCGGATCATATGGTAACTCAATTTTTACCTTTAAACGCACTGCCATTCTGTTGCTATTATTGGCTGTTACCAGTTTACATCCCACTTAGACCGAGAGGTTACACTATTCTCCACAACTTCTTCAACATCTATTGTTTGTTGACTTTTTGCTGATGGTCATTCTGACCGGTGAGAGGTGATACCTTTGTGTAGATTGGCTTTGCATGCGACTGATAATTCCTGATGTTTTGCGTTTATCAATGTCCTTTTCATTCGTTTAAAGATGGAGCTAAACTTACAACTTCAAATTGCCTTCTTGAAAAATTTGCCGCGTTTGGATTTTTTTGGCCATTCCCTACCCCAGGACAGTTGTTGAGGGCATGAGTCATTTACAGCCCTGCAGTCCTTGTGACTATTAGTGACCATTAGCAGTGGATTTAAAGCTGCTGTTTGAGGAAACGGCCTTAGTGTGGCAGCATTTCTACGTTGCCATCTCTGCTTGCTAGGGAAACAGAACCTTGCTGCAAGTTGTGCTGTTAGGTTGCAGATTAGATTGGAATGTGCCAGGACAAACCCCCATAAGTTTTAGCCTCCTTAATTCTTGTTTGTGTCTTTAAGTTGTACTTTTTCTCAGAGCAAGTTTGATTGAAAATGTCTTTTGTTCTAGGTGTACAGAATCTTGTTCATTTACACATATACATACATCTATTGATCTTTGGGTCCTTTTCCATGTAGGTTATTACAGAGTGTTGAGGAGACCACTCTTGGTATTCTGTAGGTCTTTGGGGATGATATATTTTATATGTATTAGTATATATTTGTTAACCCCAATATCCTAATATATCCATTCCTCACACCTTTTCTTTGGCTTAACCATCAGTTTGTCTTCTCAATCTGAGATTGCCTTTTTCTATGGAAATATGTTCATTTTTATGAATTTTCAGATAACATAAGTGATAGCATAGGACATTTGTCTTTCGCATTCTGACTTACTTCACAGTGTGTGATTATTTCTAGGCTCCTCTGTGGTGCTGCATATGCCATTCTTTTATTTTTTTTCGTGGTTGATATTCCATTCTGTCCATATACCACTTCTTCTTTGTTCATTCATCTGTTTATGGACCCTTTTTTTCCTTCCATGTCTTGGCTATTTCAATATTCCTGCATTGCACATTTGCCTGCCTCTGTCTTTCCGTTTCTGGTGGTCTTAGGTTATAGGCAAAGAAGGTGCCCTGCCGCATCATATGGTAGCTCAGTTTTTACCTTTTAAAGCAGCTCCATTCAGTTTTCCTTAGTGCTGTTACCACTTTACATCCCACCAGCAGCTAGAAGGTACACAGTTCTCTAAAACCCCTTCAGCATTCATAGTTTGTAGACTTTTTGCTGATGGTCATTTGACTGGTGTGAGCTGAAACCTTTTTGGAGGTTGGATTTGCATGTGACTAATAATTCCTTATACTGCGCTTTACGCATGTCCATTTTTTTCTTTTGCTTTTTTTTAAAGAGTGAGTGCAACTTCCCTCTTCATATTGACTTCTTGAAAAATTTGTCATGTGTTGAATTTTCTTGCCTATTCCCTACCCCAGGGCATATTTTGAGGGCAGGTGTCATTTACATCCCTGCAATCCTTGTGGCTATTAAGCAACCATTAGCACTGGATTTAAAGCTGCTGTTGTGGGAAACAGCCACAAGGTGGCAGCACTATTACCTTTTCAACTCTTTTTACTAGGGCAACAGAGACTTCCTGGAGGTAGTGTTCCGAGGTTGTAAATTAGAGTGGAATGTGCTGGAACAGGCCCCCAGAAGTTTATGTGTCCTTACTTATGTTTGTTTTTTACATTAAATTTCTATTTCTTTTTTTTTATATTGATTCAATATATATAGATATTGTGAAATTAACACGATAAGTCTAGTTAACATCCATGACTATACATAATTAAAGGTTTTTTCTCGTGATAACAACTTTTTTAATTAATTTATTTATTTATGGCTGTGTTGGGTCTTGGTTTCTGTGCGAGAGCTTTTTCTAGTTGCAGCAAGTGCGGGCCACTCTTCATCGCGGTGCGCGGGCCTCTCATTATCGCGGCCTCTCTTGTTGTGGAGCAGATTCTCCAGACGAGCAGGCTCAGTAATTGTGGCTCACGGGCCTAGTTGCTCTGCGGCATGTGGGATCCTCCCAGAACAGGACTCGAACCCGTGTCCTCGGCATTGGCAGGCAGATTCTCAATAACTGCGGCGCCAGGGAATCCACTAATTTCTATTTCTTATCGGAATAAATTTGATTAGAGTTTTGTGATTGTCTGGCTGTACAGAATCTGCTCAATGATTCATACAGATGTCTGTTCATCTTCGGATCCTGTTACCATGTATGTTATTACAGAATGTTGCGTAGACCTCCCTTGGTGTTTGGTAGGTATTTTGTCAATATATATTTTATATATATTGGTGATTATATAATTCATACAGTTTATGTGTTGTATGTTTATATACACTTAACATACATTAGTATATGTTTGTTAGCTCCATAATCCTAATTTGTCCATCCTCCCACCTTTCATTTTGGTTAACCATTCATTTGTTTTCTAAGTCTGTGAGTTTCTTTTTCTGTGGAAATATGTTCATTGGTAGCAATCTTAGGATAACATGTATAAATGATATCATAGGATATTTGTCATTCCCTTTTGACTTACTTAACCTAATATGATTATTTCTAGTCTCATCTGTAGTCCTGAAAACGGCATTGTTCATTTATTTTTTCTGAGGCTAATATTCCATTCGGTACGTCCACCACTTCTTCTTTGTCCATTTATCTATTGATGGACATTTTGTTTGCTTGAATGTCTTGGCTATTGTAAATATTGCTACAGTGCATGTTTGCCTGTCTGTGTCTTTCCGATTCTGGTCTTCTTAGGTGATAGGCCCATTAGGGGACCGGCCGCATTGTATGGTAGCTCAATTTCTTTACCTTTTAAACGCAGCTCCATTCTGTTCTCATGATTAGCTGTTACCAGTTTACGTCCAACCAACAGCCTAGTGGGTATGCATTTCTCCACCAACCCATCAGCATTCATTGTTTGTTGACTGTTTACGGATGGCATTTTGAATATTGGGTGGTGAAATCGTTTTGTATTTTGGATTTGCATCCAACCAATAATTCCTGATATTGAGCTTTTATCCATGTTCTTCTTTTTTTAAAATAACAGTGTGAGTAACACTTACCTCTTGAAACCGTTTTCTTGAAAGCTTTTCCGTGTTGTGAACTTTTTTGGCCATTACCTACCCCAGGACATTTTTTGAGGACACGTGTCATTTACAGCCCTACAATTACTGTGCATCTTAAGTGACCGTTAGCCCAGTGTTTAAAGCTGCTCTTGTGGGAACTGGAAACAAGGCGGCAGCATTTCTCCATCCCCAAATCTGGTTACTAGGGCAGCTGAGCCTTCCTGAAAGTCGTGTTCCTAGGTTGTAAATGAGAATGGAATGGGCCAGAGACAACCCCAGTAACTTTATGTCTCATTAATTGCTGTTCGTGGTTTTAATTTTTTAAATTGGGGTAATGAGTAGAATAGTGTTTGTTGTAGGTGTACACAATCAGGTTCAATTGAACATTATATATGTTTATTCATACAGATCCTCTTCCCATGTAAACTACTATTATTTTTTTTAATAAATGTATTTTATTTATTTATTTGTTTTTGGCTGAGTTGGATCTTCTTTGCTGCCTGTGGGCTGTCTCTAGTTGCGGTGAGCGGGGGCTACTCTCCGGTGCGGTGCACGGGCTTCTCACCGTAGTGGCTTCTTTTGTTGCGGAACACGGGCTCTAGGCGTGCGGGCTTCAGTAGTTGTGGCACCTGGTCTCAGTAGTTATGGCTCATGGGCTCCAGAGCGTAGGCTCATTAGTTGTGGTGCACGGGCTTAGTTGCTCTGCAGCATGTGGGATCTTCCCGAACCAGGGATCGAACCTGTGTCCCCTGCATTGGCAGGAGGATTCTTAACCACGGTGCCACCAGGCAAGCCCCCGTGTAAATTATTACAGAGCGTTCAGTAGACCTCCCTTGGTATATGGTCGGTCTGTTTGATACATGTGTTTAATATGTATTTGTATACGTATGGTAACCCTAATCTTAATGTATCCATTCCTCCCACTTCTCCCTTAAGATAACCATAGTTTGTTTTCTAAGTCTGTGGGAGTCTTTCTCTGTGGAAATATGTTCATATGTGTCAGTTGTTAGGTAACACCTAGGAGTGATATCACAGGATATTTGTCGTCTGCTTTCCGACTTACCTCATGTTCTGTGATTATCTCTAGGCTCATCTATGGTGCTGCAAAGAGCAGTGTTTCATTCTTTTCCACGGCGAATATTCCATTGTGTACATGGACCACTTCTTCTTTTTACATTCATCTGTGGATGGACATTTTGGTTACTTCCAAGTCTTGGTTATGCTAAATATTGATGCAGTGCAGGCTTGCCAGCCTGTGTCTTTTGGATTCTGGTCTTCTCATGGGTTAGGCTCAGCATTGGGCCTACTAGATCATATGGTAGTTCAATTTTTACCTTTCAACGCACCTCCATTCTGTTCTCACTACTGGCTGTTACCAGTTTACATCCCACCAGCAACTTGAGGGTACACAGTTCTGTAAAAAAACCCTTCAGCGTTTATTGTTTGTAGACTTTTTACAGATGACATTTTGAGTGTTGTGTGGTGATACCTTTTTGTAGTTTGGATTTGCATGCATCTAAAAATTCCCGATATTGAGCTTTTATCTACGTACTTTTTTTTTTAAGTAAAACAGAGAAACTTACCTCTTCAAATTGTTTCCTTGAAAAATTTGCCATGTTCTGAATTCCTGTGGCCATTACCTGCACCAGTACGTTTTTTGAGGGCAGGTGTCATTTAGAGCCCTGTAGTAATTGTGACTATTACATGACCATTGGCTCTGGGTTTAAAGCTGCTGTTGCAGGAAACGGCCACGAGGGGGCAGCATTTCTATATTCCCAACTCTGGTTACTAAGGGAAAAGAGCCTTCCTGGAAGTCCTGTTTGTAGGTTGTAAAGTAGAGTGGAATGTGCCAGGACAAACACCCCAAAACTATGTCTACTTATTTGCTGTTGGTATTCTTAGTTTAATTTTCATTTTTCTCCGAGCAAATTTAATTGCAATGTTGTGTTTGTTCTAGGTGTACAGAATCTCTTTCATTGATACATATATCTTTTCATGTTTGGATCCTGTTCCATATAGGTTATTACAGAAAGTTGTGTAGACCTCTCTTGGTATTCGGTATGTCTCTGATGATTATATATTTTATAAATATTAGCATATGTCTGTTAAACCCAATACGCTCCGTTATATATTCCTCACACCTTTCCGTTTGGCTAACCACAAGCTTGTTTTCTGAACACTTCAATGTCCTTCTCTGTGGAAATAGGTTCCTTCCTATGAATTTTTAGATAACACCTATACGTGATATCATAGGATATGTGTCTCTCGCTTTCTGACTTACTTCAAGTTGTGTGATTATCTGTAGCCTCTTCCATGGTGCTGCGACCGGCATTGTTTCATTCTTTTCTGTGTCTAATGTTGCATTGTGTACATGGACCACTTTTTCGTCCACTCATCTGCTGATGGACATTTTTGTTGCTTCCATGTCTTGGCCATGGTATATACTGCTGCAGTACACGATTTTCCATCCTGTGTCTTTTTGATTGTGGCTTTCACAGGTGACAGGCCCAACAGTGGGCCTTCCGGATCATATGGTAACTCAATTTTTACCTTTAAACGCACTGCCATTCTGTTGCTATTATTGGCTGTTACCAGTTTACATCCCACTTAGACCGAGAGGTTACACTATTCTCCACAACTTCTTCAACATCTATTGTTTGTTGACTTTTTGCTGATGGTCATTCTGACCGGTGAGAGGTGATACCTTTGTGTAGATTGGCTTTGCATGCGACTGATAATTCCTGATGTTTTGCGTTTATCAATGTCCTTTTCATTCGTTTAAAGATGGAGCTAAACTTACAACTTCAAATTGCCTTCTTGAAAAATTTGCCGCGTTTGGATTTTTTTGGCCATTCCCTACCCCAGGACAGTTGTTGAGGGCATGAGTCATTTACAGCCCTGCAGTCCTTGTGACTATTAGTGACCATTAGCAGTGGATTTAAAGCTGCTGTTTGAGGAAACGGCCTTAGTGTGGCAGCATTTCTACGTTGCCATCTCTGCTTGCTAGGGAAACAGAACCTTGCTGCAAGTTGTGCTGTTAGGTTGCAGATTAGATTGGAATGTGCCAGGACAAACCCCCATAAGTTTTAGCCTCCTTAATTCTTGTTTGTGTCTTTAAGTTGTACTTTTTCTCAGAGCAAGTTTGATTGAAAATGTCTTTTGTTCTAGGTGTACAGAATCTTGTTCATTTACACATATACATACATCTATTGATCTTTGGGTCCTTTTCCATGTAGGTTATTACAGAGTGTTGAGGAGACCACTCTTGGTATTCTGTAGGTCTTTGGGGATGATATATTTTATATGTATTAGTATATATTTGTTAACCCCAATATCCTAATATATCCATTCCTCACACCTTTTCTTTGGCTTAACCATCAGTTTGTCTTCTCAATCTGAGATTGCCTTTTTCTATGGAAATATGTTCATTTTTATGAATTTTCAGATAACATAAGTGATAGCATAGGACATTTGTCTTTCGCATTCTGACTTACTTCACAGTGTGTGATTATTTCTAGGCTCCTCTGTGGTGCTGCATATGCCATTCTTTTATTTTTTTTCGTGGTTGATATTCCATTCTGTCCATATACCACTTCTTCTTTGTTCATTCATCTGTTTATGGACCCTTTTTTTCCTTCCATGTCTTGGCTATTTCAATATTCCTGCATTGCACATTTGCCTGCCTCTGTCTTTCCGTTTCTGGTGGTCTTAGGTTATAGGCAAAGAAGGTGCCCTGCCGCATCATATGGTAGCTCAGTTTTTACCTTTTAAAGCAGCTCCATTCAGTTTTCCTTAGTGCTGTTACCACTTTACATCCCACCAGCAGCTAGAAGGTACACAGTTCTCTAAAACCCCTTCAGCATTCATAGTTTGTAGACTTTTTGCTGATGGTCATTTGACTGGTGTGAGCTGAAACCTTTTTGGAGGTTGGATTTGCATGTGACTAATAATTCCTTATACTGCGCTTTACGCATGTCCATTTTTTTCTTTTGCTTTTTTTTTTAAAGAGTGAGTACAACTTCCCTCTTCATATTGACTTCTTGAAAAATTTGTCATGTGTTGAATTTTCTTGCCTATTCCCTACCCCAGGGCATATTTTGAGGGCAGGTGTCATTTACATCCCTGCAATCCTTGTGGCTATTAAGCAACCATTAGCACTGGATTTAAAGCTGCTGTTGTGGGAAACAGCCACAAGGTGGCAGCACTATTACCTTTTCAACTCTTGTTACTAGGGCAACAGAGACTTCCTGGAGGTAGTGTTCCGAGGTTGTAAATTAGAGTGGAATGTGCTGGAACAGGCCCCCAGAAGTTTATGTGTCCTTACTTATGTTTGTTTTTTACATTAAATTTCTATTTCTTTTTTTTTATATTGATTCAATATATATAGATATTGTGAAATTAACACGATAAGTCTAGTTAACATCCATGACTATACATAAATAAAGGTTTTTTCTCGTGATAACAACTTTTTTAATTAATTTATTTATTTATGGCTGTGTTGGGTCTTGGTTTCTGTGCGAGAGCTTTTTCTAGTTGCAGCAAGTGCGGGCCACTCTTCATCGCGGTGCGCGGGCCTCTCATTATCGCGGCCTCTCTTGTTGTGGAGCAGATTCTCCCGACGAGCAGGCTCAGTAATTGTGGCTCACGGGCCTAGTTGCTCTGCGGCATGTGGGATCCTCCCAGAACAGGACTCGAACCCGTGTCCTCGGCATTGGCAGGCAGATTCTCAATAACTGCGGCACCAGGGAATCCACTAATTTCTATTTCTTATCGGAATAAATTTGATTAGAGTTTTGTGATTGTCTGGCTGTACAGAATCTGCTCAATGATTCATACAGATGTCTGTTCATCTTCGGATCCTGTTACCATGTATGTTATTACAGAATGTTGCGTAGACCTCCCTTGGTGTTTGGTAGGTATTTTGTCAATATATATTTTATATATATTGGTGATTATATAATTCATACAGTTTATGTGTTGTATGTTTATATACACTTAACATACATTAGTATATGTTTGTTAGCTCCATAATCCTAATTTGTCCATCCTCCCACCTTTCATTTTGGTTAACCATTCATTTGTTTTATAAGTCTGTGAGTTTCTTTTTCTGTGGAAATATGTTCATTGGTAGCAATCTTAGGATAACATGTATAAATGATACCATAGGATATTTGTCATTCCCTTTTGACTTACTTAACCTAATATGATTATTTCTAGTCTCATCTGTAGTCCTGAAAACGGCATTGTTCATTTATTTTTTCTGAGGCTAATATTCCATTCGGTACGTCCACCACTTCTTCTTTGTCCATTTATCTATTGATGGACATTTTGTTTGCTTGAATGTCTTGGCTATTGTAAATATTGCTACAGTGCATGTTTGCCTGTCTGTGTCTTTCCGATTCTGGTCTTCTTAGGTGATAGGCCCATTAGGGGACCGGCCGCATTGTATGGTAGCTCAATTTCTTTACCTTTTAAACGCAGCTCCATTCTGTTCTCATGATTAGCTGTTACCAGTTTACGTCCAACCAACAGCATAGTGGGTATGCATTTCTCCACCAACCCATCAGCATTCATTGTTTGTTGACTGTTTACGGATGGCATTTTGAATATTGGGTGGTGAAATCGTTTTGTATTTTGGATTTGCATCCAACCAATAATTCCTGATATTGAGCTTTTATCCATGTTCTTCTTTTTTTAAAATAACAGTGTGAGTAACACTTACCTCTTGAAACCGTTTTCTTGAAAGCTTTTCCGTGTTGTGAACTTTTTTGGCCATTACCTACCCCAGGACATTTTTTGAGGACACGTGTCATTTACAGCCCTACAATTACTGTGCATCTTAAGTGACCGTTAGCCCAGTGTTTAAAGCTGCTCTTGTGGGAACTGGAAACAAGGCGGCAGCATTTCTCCATCCCCAAATCTGGTTACTAGGGCAGCTGAGCCTTCCTGAAAGTCGTGTTCCTAGGTTGTAAATGAGAATGGAATGGGCCAGAGACAACCCCAGTAACTTTATGTCTCATTAATTGCTGTTCGTGGTTTTAATTTTTTAAATTGGGGTAATGAGTAGAATAGTGTTTGTTGTAGGTGTACACAATCAGGTTCAATTGAACATTATATATGTTTATTCATACAGATCCTCTTCCCATGTAAACTACTATTATTTTTTTTAATAAATGTATTTTATTTATTTATTTGTTTTTGGCTGAGTTGGATCTTCTTTGCTGCCTGTGGGCTGTCTCTAGTTGCGGTGAGCGGGGGCTACTCTCCGGTGCGGTGCACGGGCTTCTCACCGTAGTGGCTTCTTTTGTTGCGGAACACGGGCTCTAGGCGTGCGGGCTTCAGTAGTTGTGGCACCTGGTCTCAGTAGTTATGGCTCATGGGCTCCAGAGCGTAGGCTCATTAGTTGTGGTGCACGGGCTTAGTTGCTCTGCAGCATGTGGGATCTTCCCGAACCAGGGATCGAACCTGTGTCCCCTGCATTGGCAGGAGGATTCTTAACCACGGTGCCACCAGGCAAGCCCCCGTGTAAATTATTACAGAGCGTTCAGTAGACCTCCCTTGGTATATGGTCGGTCTGTTTGATACATGTGTTTAATATGTATTTGTATACGTATGGTAACCCTAATCTTAATGTATCCATTCCTCCCACTTCTCCCTTAAGATAACCATAGTTTGTTTTCTAAGTCTGTGGGAGTCTTTCTCTGTGGAAATATGTTCATATGTGTCAGTTGTTAGGTAACACCTAGGAGTGATATCACAGGATATTTGTCGTCTGCTTTCCGACTTACCTCATGTTCTGTGATTATCTCTAGGCTCATCTATGGTGCTGCAAAGAGCAGTGTTTCATTCTTTTCCACGGCGAATATTCCATTGTGTACATGGACCACTTCTTCTTTTTACATTCATCTGTGGATGGACATTTTGGTTACTTCCAAGTCTTGGTTATGCTAAATATTGATGCAGTGCAGGCTTGCCAGCCTGTGTCTTTTGGATTCTGGTCTTCTCATGGGTTAGGCTCAGCATTGGGCCTACTAGATCATATGGTAGTTCAATTTTTACCTTTCAACGCACCTCCATTCTGTTCTCACTACTGGCTGTTACCAGTTTACATCCCACCAGCAACTTGAGGGTACACAGTTCTGTAAAAAAACCCTTCAGCGTTTATTGTTTGTAGACTTTTTACAGATGACATTTTGAGTGTTGTGTGGTGATACCTTTTTGTAGTTTGGATTTGCATGCATCTAAAAATTCCCGATATTGAGCTTTTATCTACGTACTTTTTTTTTTAAGTAAAACAGAGAAACTTACCTCTTCAAATTGTTTCCTTGAAAAATTTGCCATGTTCTGAATTCCTGTGGCCATTACCTGCACCAGTACGTTTTTTGAGGGCAGGTGTCATTTAGAGCCCTGTAGTAATTGTGACTATTACATGACCATTGGCTCTGGGTTTAAAGCTGCTGTTGCAGGAAACGGCCACGAGGGGGCAGCATTTCTATATTCCCAACTCTGGTTACTAAGGGAAAAGAGCCTTCCTGGAAGTCCTGTTTGTAGGTTGTAAAGTAGAGTGGAATGTGCCAGGACAAACACCCCAAAACTATGTCTACTTATTTGCTGTTGGTATTCTTAGTTTAATTTTCATTTTTCTCCGAGCAAATTTAATTGCAATGTTGTGTTTGTTCTAGGTGTACAGAATCTCTTTCATTGATACATATATCTTTTCATGTTTGGATCCTGTTCCATATAGGTTATTACAGAAAGTTGTGTAGACCTCTCTTGGTATTCGGTATGTCTCTGATGATTATATATTTTATAAATATTAGCATATGTCTGTTAAACCCAATACGCTCCGTTATATATTCCTCACACCTTTCCGTTTGGCTAACCACAAGCTTGTTTTCTGAACACTTCAATGTCCTTCTCTGTGGAAATAGGTTCCTTCCTATGAATTTTTAGATAACACCTATACGTGATATCATAGGATATGTGTCTCTCGCTTTCTGACTTACTTCAAGTTGTGTGATTATCTGTAGCCTCTTCCATGGTGCTGCGACCGGCATTGTTTCATTCTTTTCTGTGTCTAATGTTGCATTGTGTACATGGACCACTTTTTCGTCCACTCATCTGCTGATGGACATTTTTGTTGCTTCCATGTCTTGGCCATGGTATATACTGCTGCAGTACACGATTTTCCATCCTGTGTCTTTTTGATTGTGGCTTTCACAGGTGACAGGCCCAACAGTGGGCCTTCCGGATCATATGGTAACTCAATTTTTACCTTTAAACGCACTGCCATTCTGTTGCTATTATTGGCTGTTACCAGTTTACATCCCACTTAGACCGAGAGGTTACACTATTCTCCACAACTTCTTCAACATCTATTGTTTGTTGACTTTTTGCTGATGGTCATTCTGACCGGTGAGAGGTGATACCTTTGTGTAGATTGGCTTTGCATGCGACTGATAATTCCTGATGTTTTGCGTTTATCAATGTCCTTTTCATTCGTTTAAAGATGGAGCTAAACTTACAACTTCAAATTGCCTTCTTGAAAAATTTGCCGCGTTTGGATTTTTTTGGCCATTCCCTACCCCAGGACAGTTGTTGAGGGCATGAGTCATTTACAGCCCTGCAGTCCTTGTGACTATTAGTGACCATTAGCAGTGGATTTAAAGCTGCTGTTTGAGGAAACGGCCTTAGTGTGGCAGCATTTCTACGTTGCCATCTCTGCTTGCTAGGGAAACAGAACCTTGCTGCAAGTTGTGCTGTTAGGTTGCAGATTAGATTGGAATGTGCCAGGACAAACCCCCATAAGTTTTAGCCTCCTTAATTCTTGTTTGTGTCTTTAAGTTGTACTTTTTCTCAGAGCAAGTTTGATTGAAAATGTCTTTTGTTCTAGGTGTACAGAATCTTGTTCATTTACACATATACATACATCTATTGATCTTTGGGTCCTTTTCCATGTAGGTTATTACAGAGTGTTGAGGAGACCACTCTTGGTATTCTGTAGGTCTTTGGGGATGATATATTTTATATGTATTAGTATATATTTGTTAACCCCAATATCCTAATATATCCATTCCTCACACCTTTTCTTTGGCTTAACCATCAGTTTGTCTTCTCAATCTGAGATTGCCTTTTTCTATGGAAATATGTTCATTTTTATGAATTTTCAGATAACATAAGTGATAGCATAGGACATTTGTCTTTCGCATTCTGACTTACTTCACAGTGTGTGATTATTTCTAGGCTCCTCTGTGGTGCTGCATATGCCATTCTTTTATTTTTTTTCGTGGTTGATATTCCATTCTGTCCATATACCACTTCTTCTTTGTTCATTCATCTGTTTATGGACCCTTTTTTTCCTTCCATGTCTTGGCTATTTCAATATTCCTGCATTGCACATTTGCCTGCCTCTGTCTTTCCGTTTCTGGTGGTCTTAGGTTATAGGCAAAGAAGGTGCCCTGCCGCATCATATGGTAGCTCAGTTTTTACCTTTTAAAGCAGCTCCATTCAGTTTTCCTTAGTGCTGTTACCACTTTACATCCCACCAGCAGCTAGAAGGTACACAGTTCTCTAAAACCCCTTCAGCATTCATAGTTTGTAGACTTTTTGCTGATGGTCATTTGACTGGTGTGAGCTGAAACCTTTTTGGAGGTTGGATTTGCATGTGACTAATAATTCCTTACACTGCGCTTTACGCATGTCCATTTTTTTCTTTTGCTTTTTTTTGAAAGAGTGAGTACAACTTCCCTCTTCATATTGACTTCTTGAAAAATTTGTCATGTGTTGAATTTTCTTGCCTATTCCCTACCCCAGGGCATATTTTGAGGGCAGGTGTCATTTACATCCCTGCAATCCTTGTGGCTATTAAGCAACCATTAGCACTGGATTTAAAGCTGCTGTTGTGGGAAACAGCCACAAGGTGGCAGCACTATTACCTTTTCAACTCTTGTTACTAGGGCAACAGAGACTTCCTGGAGGTAGTGTTCCGAGGTTGTAAATTAGAGTGGAATGTGCTGGAACAGGCCCCCAGAAGTTTATGTGTCCTTACTTATGTTTGTTTTTTACATTAAATTTCTATTTCTTTTTTTTTATATTGATTCAATATATATAGATATTGTGAAATTAACACGATAAGTCTAGTTAACATCCATGACTATACATAAATAAAGGTTTTTTCTCGTGATAACAACTTTTTTAATTAATTTATTTATTTATGGCTGTGTTGGGTCTTGGTTTCTGTGCGAGAGCTTTTTCTAGTTGCAGCAAGTGCGGGCCACTCTTCATCGCGGTGCGCGGGCCTCTCATTATCGCGGCCTCTCTTGTTGTGGAGCAGATTCTCCCGACGAGCAGGCTCAGTAATTGTGGCTCACGGGCCTAGTTGCTCTGCGGCATGTGGGATCCTCCCAGAACAGGACTCGAACCCGTGTCCTCGGCATTGGCAGGCAGATTCTCAATAACTGCGGCGCCAGGGAATCCACTAATTTCTATTTCTTATCGGAATAAATTTGATTAGAGTTTTGTGATTGTCTGGCTGTACAGAATCTGCTCAATGATTCATACAGATGTCTGTTCATCTTCGGATCCTGTTACCATGTATGTTATTACAGAATGTTGCGTAGACCTCCCTTGGTGTTTGGTAGGTATTTTGTCAATATATATTTTATATATATTGGTGATTATATAATTCATACAGTTTATGTGTTGTATGTTTATATACACTTAACATACATTAGTATATGTTTGTTAGCTCCATAATCCTAATTTGTCCATCCTCCCACCTTTCATTTTGGTTAACCATTCATTTGTTTTATAAGTCTGTGAGTTTCTTTTTCTGTGGAAATATGTTCATTGGTAGCAATCTTAGGATAACATGTATAAATGATACCATAGGATATTTGTCATTCCCTTTTGACTTACTTAACCTAATATGATTATTTCTAGTCTCATCTGTAGTCCTGAAAACGGCATTGTTCATTTATTTTTTCTGAGGCTAATATTCCATTCGGTACGTCCACCACTTCTTCTTTGTCCATTTATCTATTGATGGACATTTTGTTTGCTTGAATGTCTTGGCTATTGTAAATATTGCTACAGTGCATGTTTGCCTGTCTGTGTCTTTCCGATTCTGGTCTTCTTAGGTGATAGGCCCATTAGGGGACCGGCCGCATTGTATGGTAGCTCAATTTCTTTACCTTTTAAACGCAGCTCCATTCTGTTCTCATGATTAGCTGTTACCAGTTTACGTCCAACCAACAGCATAGTGGGTATGCATTTCTCCACCAACCCATCAGCATTCATTGTTTGTTGACTGTTTACGGATGGCATTTTGAATATTGGGTGGTGAAATCGTTTTGTATTTTGGATTTGCATCCAACCAATAATTCCTGATATTGAGCTTTTATCCATGTTCTTCTTTTTTTAAAATAACAGTGTGAGTAACACTTACCTCTTGAAACCGTTTTCTTGAAAGCTTTTCCGTGTTGTGAACTTTTTTGGCCATTACCTACCCCAGGACATTTTTTGAGGACACGTGTCATTTACAGCCCTACAATTACTGTGCATCTTAAGTGACCGTTAGCCCAGTGTTTAAAGCTGCTCTTGTGGGAACTGGAAACAAGGCGGCAGCATTTCTCCATCCCCAAATCTGGTTACTAGGGCAGCTGAGCCTTCCTGAAAGTCGTGTTCCTAGGTTGTAAATGAGAATGGAATGGGCCAGAGACAACCCCAGTAACTTTATGTCTCATTAATTGCTGTTCGTGGTTTTAATTTTTTAAATTGGGGTAATGAGTAGAATAGTGTTTGTTGTAGGTGTACACAATCAGGTTCAATTGAACATTATATATGTTTATTCATACAGATCCTCTTCCCATGTAAACTACTATTATTTTTTTTAATAAATGTATTTTATTTATTTATTTGTTTTTGGCTGAGTTGGATCTTCTTTGCTGCCTGTGGGCTGTCTCTAGTTGCGGTGAGCGGGGGCTACTCTCCGGTGCGGTGCACGGGCTTCTCACCGTAGTGGCTTCTTTTGTTGCGGAACACGGGCTCTAGGCGTGCGGGCTTCAGTAGTTGTGGCACCTGGTCTCAGTAGTTATGGCTCATGGGCTCCAGAGCGTAGGCTCATTAGTTGTGGTGCACGGGCTTAGTTGCTCTGCAGCATGTGGGATCTTCCCAAACCAGGGATCGAACCTGTGTCCCCTGCATTGGCAGGAGGATTCTTAACCACGGTGCCACCAGGCAAGCCCCCGTGTAAATTATTACAGAGCGTTCAGTAGACCTCCCTTGGTATATGGTCGGTCTGTTTGATACATGTGTTTAATATGTATTTGTATACGTATGGTAACCCTAATCTTAATGTATCCATTCCTCCCACTTCTCCCTTAAGATAACCATAGTTTGTTTTCTAAGTCTGTGGGAGTCTTTCTCTGTGGAAATATGTTCATATGTGTCAGTTGTTAGGTAACACCTAGGAGTGATATCACAGGATATTTGTCGTCTGCTTTCCGACTTACCTCATGTTCTGTGATTATCTCTAGGCTCATCTATGGTGCTGCAAAGAGCAGTGTTTCATTCTTTTCCACGGCGAATATTCCATTGTGTACATGGACCACTTCTTCTTTTTACATTCATCTGTGGATGGACATTTTGGTTACTTCCAAGTCTTGGTTATGCTAAATATTGATGCAGTGCAGGCTTGCCAGCCTGTGTCTTTTGGATTCTGGTCTTCTCATGGGTTAGGCTCAGCATTGGGCCTACTAGATCATATGGTAGTTCAATTTTTACCTTTCAACGCACCTCCATTCTGTTCTCACTACTGGCTGTTACCAGTTTACATCCCACCAGCAACTTGAGGGTACACAGTTCTGTAAAAAACCCTTCAGCGTTTATTGTTTGTAGACTTTTTACAGATGACATTTTGACTGTTGTGTGCTGATACCTTTTTGTAGTTTGGATTTGCATGCATCTAAAAATTCCCGATATTGAGCTTTTATCTACGTACTTTTTTTTTTAAGTAAAACAGAGAAACTTACCTCTTCAAATTGTTTCCTTGAAAAATTTGCCATGTTCTGAATTCCTGTGGCCATTACCTGCACCAGTATGTTTTTTGAGGGCAGGTGTCATTTAGAGCCCTGTAGTAATTGTGACTATTACATGACCATTGGCTCTGGGTTTAAAGCTGCTGTTGCAGGAAACGGCCACGAGGGGGCAGCATTTCTATATTCCCAACTCTGGTTACTAAGGGAAAAGAGCCTTCCTGGAAGTCCTGTTTGTAGGTTGTAAAGTAGAGTGGAATGTGCCAGGACAAACACCCCAAAACTATGTCTACTTGTTTGCTGTTGGTATTCTTAGTTTAATTTTCATTTTTCTCCGAGCAAATTTAATTGCAATGTTGTGTTTGTTCTAGGTGTACAGAATCTCTTTCATTGATACATATATCTTTTCATGTTTGGATCCTGTTCCATATAGGTTATTACAGAAAGTTGTGTAGACCTCTCTTGGTATTCGGTATGTCTCTGATGATTATATATTTTATAAATATTAGCATATGTCTGTTAAACCCAATACGCTCCGTTATATATTCCTCACACCTTTCCGTTTGGCTAACCACAAGCTTGTTTTCTGAACACTTCAATGTCCTTCTCTGTGGAAATAGGTTCCTTCCTATGAATTTTTAGATAACACCTATACGTGATATCATAGGATATGTGTCTCTCGCTTTCTGACTTACTTCAAGTTGTGTGATTATCTGTAGCCTCATCCATGGTGCTGCGACCGGCATTGTTTCATTCTTTTCTGTGTCTAATGTTGCATTGTGTACATGGACCACTTTTTCGTCCACTCATCTGCTGATGGACATTTTTGTTGCTTCCATGTCTTGGCCATGGTATATACTGCTGCAGTACACGATTTTCCATCCTGTGTCTTTTTGATTGTGGCTTTCACAGGTGACAGGCCCAACAGTGGGCCTTCCGGATCATATGGTAACTCAATTTTTACCTTTAAACGCACTGCCATTCTGTTGCTATTATTGGCTGTTACCAGTTTACATCCCACTTAGACCGAGAGGTTACACTATTCTCCACAACTTCTTCAACATCTATTGTTTGTTGACTTTTTGCTGATGGTCATTCTGACCGGTGAGAGGTGATACCTTTGTGTAGATTGGCTTTGCATGCGACTGATAATTCCTGATGTTTTGCGTTTATCAATGTCCTTTTCATTCGTTTAAAGATGGAGCTAAACTTACAACTTCAAATTGCCTTCTTGAAAAATTTGCCGCGTTTGGATTTTTTTGGCCATTCCCTACCCCAGGACAGTTGTTGAGGGCATGAGTCATTTACAGCCCTGCAGTCCTTGTGACTATTAGTGACCATTAGCAGTGGATTTAAAGCTGCTGTTTGAGGAAACGGCCTTAGTGTGGCAGCATTTCTACGTTGCCATCTCTGCTTGCTAGGGAAACAGAACCTTGCTGCAAGTTGTGCTGTTAGGTTGCAGATTAGATTGGAATGTGCCAGGACAAACCCCCATAAGTTTTAGCCTCCTTAATTCTTGTTTGTGTCTTTAAGTTGTACTTTTTCTCAGAGCAAGTTTGATTGAAAATGTCTTTTGTTCTAGGTGTACAGAATCTTGTTCATTTACACATATACATACATCTATTGATCTTTGGGTCCTTTTCCATGTAGGTTATTACAGAGTGTTGAGGAGACCACTCTTGGTATTCTGTAGGTCTTTGGGGATGATATATTTTATATGTATTAGTATATATTTGTTAACCCCAATATCCTAATATATCCATTCCTCACACCTTTTCTTTGGCTTAACCATCAGTTTGTCTTCTCAATCTGAGATTGCCTTTTTCTATGGAAATATGTTCATTTTTATGAATTTTCAGATAACATAAGTGATAGCATAGGACATTTGTCTTTCGCATTCTGACTTACTTCACAGTGTGTGATTATTTCTAGGCTCCTCTGTGGTGCTGCATATGCCATTCTTTTATTTTTTTTCGTGGTTGATATTCCATTCTGTCCATATACCACTTCTTCTTTGTTCATTCATCTGTTTATGGACCCTTTTTTTCCTTCCATGTCTTGGCTATTTCAATATTCCTGCATTGCACATTTGCCTGCCTCTGTCTTTCCGTTTCTGGTGGTCTTAGGTTATAGGCAAAGAAGGTGCCCTGCCGCATCATATGGTAGCTCAGTTTTTACCTTTTAAAGCAGCTCCATTCAGTTTTCCTTAGTGCTGTTACCACTTTACATCCCACCAGCAGCTAGAAGGTACACAGTTCTCTAAAACCCCTTCAGCATTCATAGTTTGTAGACTTTTTGCTGATGGTCATTTGACTGGTGTGAGCTGAAACCTTTTTGGAGGTTGGATTTGCATGTGACTAATAATTCCTTACACTGCGCTTTACGCATGTCCATTTTTTTCTTTTGCTTTTTTTTTAAAGAGTGAGTACAACTTCCCTCTTCATATTGACTTCTTGAAAAATTTGTCATGTGTTGAATTTTCTTGCCTATTCCCTACCCCAGGGCATATTTTGAGGGCAGGTGTCATTTACATCCCTGCAATCCTTGTGGCTATTAAGCAACCATTAGCACTGGATTTAAAGCTGCTGTTGTGGGAAACAGCCACAAGGCGGCAGCACTATTACCTTTTCAACTCTTGTTACTAGGGCAACAGAGACTTCCTGGAGGTAGTGTTCCGAGGTTGTAAATTAGAGTGGAATGTGCTGGAACAGGCCCCCAGAAGTTTATGTGTCCTTACTTATGTTTGTTTTTTACATTAAATTTCTATTTCTTTTTTTTTATATTGATTCAATATATATAGATATTGTGAAATTAACACGATAAGTCTAGTTAACATCCATGACTATACATAAATAAAGGTTTTTTCTCGTGATAACAACTTTTTTAATTAATTTATTTATTTATGGCTGTGTTGGGTCTTGGTTTCTGTGCGAGAGCTTTTTCTAGTTGCAGCAAGTGCGGGCCACTCTTCATCGCGGTGCGCGGGCCTCTCATTATCGCGGCCTCTCTTGTTGTGGAGCAGATTCTCCCGACGAGCAGGCTCAGTAATTGTGGCTCACGGGCCTAGTTGCTCTGCGGCATGTGGGATCCTCCCAGAACAGGACTCGAACCCGTGTCCTCGGCATTGGCAGGCAGATTCTCAATAACTGCGGCACCAGGGAATCCACTAATTTCTATTTCTTATCGGAATAAATTTGATTAGAGTTTTGTGATTGTCTGGCTGTACAGAATCTGCTCAATGATTCATACAGATGTCTGTTCATCTTCGGATCCTGTTACCATGTATGTTATTACAGAATGTTGCGTAGACCTCCCTTGGTGTTTGGTAGGTATTTTGTCAATATATATTTTATATATATTGGTGATTATATAATTCATACAGTTTATGTGTTGTATGTTTATATACACTTAACATACATTAGTATATGTTTGTTAGCTCCATAATCCTAATTTGTCCATCCTCCCACCTTTCATTTTGGTTAACCATTCATTTGTTTTATAAGTCTGTGAGTTTCTTTTTCTGTGGAAATATGTTCATTGGTAGCAATCTTAGGATAACATGTATAAATGATACCATAGGATATTTGTCATTCCCTTTTGACTTACTTAACCTAATATGATTATTTCTAGTCTCATCTGTAGTCCTGAAAACGGCATTGTTCATTTATTTTTTCTGAGGCTAATATTCCATTCGGTACGTCCACCACTTCTTCTTTGTCCATTTATCTATTGATGGACATTTTGTTTGCTTGAATGTCTTGGCTATTGTAAATATTGCTACAGTGCATGTTTGCCTGTCTGTGTCTTTCCGATTCTGGTCTTCTTAGGTGATAGGCCCATTAGGGGACCGGCCGCATTGTATGGTAGCTCAATTTCTTTACCTTTTAAACGCAGCTCCATTCTGTTCTCATGATTAGCTGTTACCAGTTTACGTCCAACCAACAGCATAGTGGGTATGCATTTCTCCACCAACCCATCAGCATTCATTGTTTGTTGACTGTTTACGGATGGCATTTTGAATATTGGGTGGTGAAATCGTTTTGTATTTTGGATTTGCATCCAACCAATAATTCCTGATATTGAGCTTTTATCCATGTTCTTCTTTTTTTAAAATAACAGTGTGAGTAACACTTACCTCTTGAAACCGTTTTCTTGAAAGCTTTTCCGTGTTGTGAACTTTTTTGGCCATTACCTACCCCAGGACATTTTTTGAGGACACGTGTCATTTACAGCCCTACAATTACTGTGCATCTTAAGTGACCGTTAGCCCAGTGTTTAAAGCTGCTCTTGTGGGAACTGGAAACAAGGCGGCAGCATTTCTCCATCCCCAAATCTGGTTACTAGGGCAGCTGAGCCTTCCTGAAAGTCGTGTTCCTAGGTTGTAAATGAGAATGGAATGGGCCAGAGACAACCCCAGTAACTTTATGTCTCATTAATTGCTGTTCGTGGTTTTAATTTTTTAAATTGGGGTAATGAGTAGAATAGTGTTTGTTGTAGGTGTACACAATCAGGTTCAATTGAACATTATATATGTTTATTCATACAGATCCTCTTCCCATGTAAACTACTATTATTTTTTTTAATAAATGTATTTTATTTATTTATTTGTTTTTGGCTGAGTTGGATCTTCTTTGCTGCCTGTGGGCTGTCTCTAGTTGCGGTGAGCGGGGGCTACTCTCCGGTGCGGTGCACGGGCTTCTCACCGTAGTGGCTTCTTTTGTTGCGGAACACGGGCTCTAGGCGTGCGGGCTTCAGTAGTTGTGGCACCTGGTCTCAGTAGTTATGGCTCATGGGCTCCAGAGCGTAGGCTCATTAGTTGTGGTGCACGGGCTTAGTTGCTCTGCAGCATGTGGGATCTTCCCGAACCAGGGATCGAACCTGTGTCCCCTGCATTGGCAGGAGGATTCTTAACCACGGTGCCACCAGGCAAGCCCCCGTGTAAATTATTACAGAGCGTTCAGTAGACCTCCCTTGGTATATGGTCGGTCTGTTTGATACATGTGTTTAATATGTATTTGTATACGTATGGTAACCCTAATCTTAATGTATCCATTCCTCCCACTTCTCCCTTAAGATAACCATAGTTTGTTTTCTAAGTCTGTGGGAGTCTTTCTCTGTGGAAATATGTTCATATGTGTCAGTTGTTAGGTAACACCTAGGAGTGATATCACAGGATATTTGTCGTCTGCTTTCCGACTTACCTCATGTTCTGTGATTATCTCTAGGCTCATCTATGGTGCTGCAAAGAGCAGTGTTTCATTCTTTTCCACGGCGAATATTCCATTGTGTACATGGACCACTTCTTCTTTTTACATTCATCTGTGGATGGACATTTTGGTTACTTCCAAGTCTTGGTTATGCTAAATATTGATGCAGTGCAGGCTTGCCAGCCTGTGTCTTTTGGATTCTGGTCTTCTCATGGGTTAGGCTCAGCATTGGGCCTACTAGATCATATGGTAGTTCAATTTTTACCTTTCAACGCACCTCCATTCTGTTCTCACTACTGGCTGTTACCAGTTTACATCCCACCAGCAACTTGAGGGTACACAGTTCTGTAAAAAAACCCTTCAGCGTTTATTGTTTGTAGACTTTTTACAGATGACATTTTGAGTGTTGTGTGGTGATACCTTTTTGTAGTTTGGATTTGCATGCATCTAAAAATTCCCGATATTGAGCTTTTATCTACGTACTTTTTTTTTTAAGTAAAACAGAGAAACTTACCTCTTCAAATTGTTTCCTTGAAAAATTTGCCATGTTCTGAATTCCTGTGGCCATTACCTGCACCAGTACGTTTTTTGAGGGCAGGTGTCATTTAGAGCCCTGTAGTAATTGTGACTATTACATGACCATTGGCTCTGGGTTTAAAGCTGCTGTTGCAGGAAACGGCCACGAGGGGGCAGCATTTCTATATTCCCAACTCTGGTTACTAAGGGAAAAGAGCCTTCCTGGAAGTCCTGTTTGTAGGTTGTAAAGTAGAGTGGAATGTGCCAGGACAAACACCCCAAAACTATGTCTACTTATTTGCTGTTGGTATTCTTAGTTTAATTTTCATTTTTCTCCGAGCAAATTTAATTGCAATGTTGTGTTTGTTCTAGGTGTACAGAATCTCTTTCATTGATACATATATCTTTTCATGTTTGGATCCTGTTCCATATAGGTTATTACAGAAAGTTGTGTAGACCTCTCTTGGTATTCGGTATGTCTCTGATGATTATATATTTTATAAATATTAGCATATGTCTGTTAAACCCAATACGCTCCGTTATATATTCCTCACACCTTTCCGTTTGGCTAACCACAAGCTTGTTTTCTGAACACGTCAATGTCCTTCTCTGTGGAAATAGGTTCCTTCCTATGAATTTTTAGATAACACCTATACGTGATATCATAGGATATGTGTCTCTCGCTTTCTGACTTACTTCAAGTTGTGTGATTATCTGTAGCCTCTTCCATGGTGCTGCGACCGGCATTGTTTCATTCTTTTCTGTGTCTAATGTTGCATTGTGTACATGGACCACTTTTTCGTCCACTCATCTGCTGATGGACATTTTTGTTGCTTCCATGTCTTGGCCATGGTATATACTGCTGCAGTACACGATTTTCCATCCTGTGTCTTTTTGATTGTGGCTTTCACAGGTGACAGGCCCAACAGTGGGCCTTCCGGATCATATGGTAACTCAATTTTTACCTTTAAACGCACTGCCATTCTGTTGCTATTATTGGCTGTTACCAGTTTACATCCCACTTAGACCGAGAGGTTACACTATTCTCCACAACTTCTTCAACATCTATTGTTTGTTGACTTTTTGCTGATGGTCATTCTGACCGGTGAGAGGTGATACCTTTGTGTAGATTGGCTTTGCATGCGACTGATAATTCCTGATGTTTTGCGTTTATCAATGTCCTTTTCATTCGTTTAAAGATGGAGCTAAACTTACAACTTCAAATTGCCTTCTTGAAAAATTTGCCGCGTTTGGATTTTTTTGGCCATTCCCTACCCCAGGACAGTTGTTGAGGGCATGAGTCATTTACAGCCCTGCAGTCCTTGTGACTATTAGTGACCATTAGCAGTGGATTTAAAGCTGCTGTTTGAGGAAACGGCCTTAGTGTGGCAGCATTTCTACGTTGCCATCTCTGCTTGCTAGGGAAACAGAACCTTGCTGCAAGTTGTGCTGTTAGGTTGCAGATTAGATTGGAATGTGCCAGGACAAACCCCCATAAGTTTTAGCCTCCTTAATTCTTGTTTGTGTCTTTAAGTTGTACTTTTTCTCAGAGCAAGTTTGATTGAAAATGTCTTTTGTTCTAGGTGTACAGAATCTTGTTCATTTACACATATACATACATCTATTGATCTTTGGGTCCTTTTCCATGTAGGTTATTACAGAGTGTTGAGGAGACCACTCTTGGTATTCTGTAGGTCTTTGGGGATGATATATTTTATATGTATTAGTATATATTTGTTAACCCCAATATCCTAATATATCCATTCCTCACACCTTTTCTTTGGCTTAACCATCAGTTTGTCTTCTCAATCTGAGATTGCCTTTTTCTATGGAAATATGTTCATTTTTATGAATTTTCAGATAACATAAGTGATAGCATAGGACATTTGTCTTTCGCATTCTGACTTACTTCACAGTGTGTGATTATTTCTAGGCTCCTCTGTGGTGCTGCATATGCCATTCTTTTATTTTTTTTCGTGGTTGATATTCCATTCTGTCCATATACCACTTCTTCTTTGTTCATTCATCTGTTTATGGACCCTTTTTTTCCTTCCATGTCTTGGCTATTTCAATATTCCTGCATTGCACATTTGCCTGCCTCTGTCTTTCCGTTTCTGGTGGTCTTAGGTTATAGGCAAAGAAGGTGCCCTGCCGCATCATATGGTAGCTCAGTTTTTACCTTTTAAAGCAGCTCCATTCAGTTTTCCTTAGTGCTGTTACCACTTTACATCCCACCAGCAGCTAGAAGGTACACAGTTCTCTAAAACCCCTTCAGCATTCATAGTTTGTAGACTTTTTGCTGATGGTCATTTGACTGGTGTGAGCTGAAACCTTTTTGGAGGTTGGATTTGCATGTGACTAATAATTCCTTACACTGCGCTTTACGCATGTCCATTTTTTTCTTTTGCTTTTTTTTTAAAGAGTGAGTACAACTTCCCTCTTCATATTGACTTCTTGAAAAATTTGTCATGTGTTGAATTTTCTTGCCTATTCCCTACCCCAGGGCATATTTTGAGGGCAGGTGTCATTTACATCCCTGCAATCCTTGTGGCTATTAAGCAACCATTAGCACTGGATTTAAAGCTGCTGTTGTGGGAAACAGCCACAAGGCGGCAGCACTATTACCTTTTCAACTCTTGTTACTAGGGCAACAGAGACTTCCTGGAGGTAGTGTTCCGAGGTTGTAAATTAGAGTGGAATGTGCTGGAACAGGCCCCCAGAAGTTTATGTGTCCTTACTTATGTTTGTTTTTTACATTAAATTTCTATTTCTTTTTTTTTATATTGATTCAATATATATAGATATTGTGAAATTAACACGATAAGTCTAGTTAACATCCATGACTATACATAAATAAAGGTTTTTTCTCGTGATAACAACTTTTTTAATTAATTTATTTATTTATGGCTGTGTTGGGTCTTGGTTTCTGTGCGAGAGCTTTTTCTAGTTGCAGCAAGTGCGGGCCACTCTTCATCGCGGTGCGCGGGCCTCTCATTATCGCGGCCTCTCTTGTTGTGGAGCAGATTCTCCCGACGAGCAGGCTCAGTAATTGTGGCTCACGGGCCTAGTTGCTCTGCGGCATGTGGGATCCTCCCAGAACAGGACTCGAACCCGTGTCCTCGGCATTGGCAGGCAGATTCTCAATAACTGCGGCACCAGGGAATCCACTAATTTCTATTTCTTATCGGAATAAATTTGATTAGAGTTTTGTGATTGTCTGGCTGTACAGAATCTGCTCAATGATTCATACAGATGTCTGTTCATCTTCGGATCCTGTTACCATGTATGTTATTACAGAATGTTGCGTAGACCTCCCTTGGTGTTTGGTAGGTATTTTGTCAATATATATTTTATATATATTGGTGATTATATAATTCATACAGTTTATGTGTTGTATGTTTATATACACTTAACATACATTAGTATATGTTTGTTAGCTCCATAATCCTAATTTGTCCATCCTCCCACCTTTCATTTTGGTTAACCATTCATTTGTTTTATAAGTCTGTGAGTTTCTTTTTCTGTGGAAATATGTTCATTGGTAGCAATCTTAGGATAACATGTATAAATGATACCATAGGATATTTGTCATTCCCTTTTGACTTACTTAACCTAATATGATTATTTCTAGTCTCATCTGTAGTCCTGAAAACGGCATTGTTCATTTATTTTTTCTGAGGCTAATATTCCATTCGGTACGTCCACCACTTCTTCTTTGTCCATTTATCTATTGATGGACATTTTGTTTGCTTGAATGTCTTGGCTATTGTAAATATTGCTACAGTGCATGTTTGCCTGTCTGTGTCTTTCCGATTCTGGTCTTCTTAGGTGATAGGCCCATTAGGGGACCGGCCGCATTGTATGGTAGCTCAATTTCTTTACCTTTTAAACGCAGCTCCATTCTGTTCTCATGATTAGCTGTTACCAGTTTACGTCCAACCAACAGCATAGTGGGTATGCATTTCTCCACCAACCCATCAGCATTCATTGTTTGTTGACTGTTTACGGATGGCATTTTGAATATTGGGTGGTGAAATCGTTTTGTATTTTGGATTTGCATCCAACCAATAATTCCTGATATTGAGCTTTTATCCATGTTCTTCTTTTTTTAAAATAACAGTGTGAGTAACACTTACCTCTTGAAACCGTTTTCTTGAAAGCTTTTCCGTGTTGTGAACTTTTTTGGCCATTACCTACCCCAGGACATTTTTTGAGGACACGTGTCATTTACAGCCCTACAATTACTGTGCATCTTAAGTGACCGTTAGCCCAGTGTTTAAAGCTGCTCTTGTGGGAACTGGAAACAAGGCGGCAGCATTTCTCCATCCCCAAATCTGGTTACTAGGGCAGCTGAGCCTTCCTGAAAGTCGTGTTCCTAGGTTGTAAATGAGAATGGAATGGGCCAGAGACAACCCCAGTAACTTTATGTCTCATTAATTGCTGTTCGTGGTTTTAATTTTTTAAATTGGGGTAATGAGTAGAATAGTGTTTGTTGTAGGTGTACACAATCAGGTTCAATTGAACATTATATATGTTTATTCATACAGATCCTCTTCCCATGTAAACTACTATTATTTTTTTTAATAAATGTATTTTATTTATTTATTTGTTTTTGGCTGAGTTGGATCTTCTTTGCTGCCTGTGGGCTGTCTCTAGTTGCGGTGAGCGGGGGCTACTCTCCGGTGCGGTGCACGGGCTTCTCACCGTAGTGGCTTCTTTTGTTGCGGAACACGGGCTCTAGGCGTGCGGGCTTCAGTAGTTGTGGCACCTGGTCTCAGTAGTTATGGCTCATGGGCTCCAGAGCGTAGGCTCATTAGTTGTGGTGCACGGGCTTAGTTGCTCTGCAGCATGTGGGATCTTCCCGAACCAGGGATCGAACCTGTGTCCCCTGCATTGGCAGGAGGATTCTTAACCACGGTGCCACCAGGCAAGCCCCCGTGTAAATTATTACAGAGCGTTCAGTAGACCTCCCTTGGTATATGGTCGGTCTGTTTGATACATGTGTTTAATATGTATTTGTATACGTATGGTAACCCTAATCTTAATGTATCCATTCCTCCCACTTCTCCCTTAAGATAACCATAGTTTGTTTTCTAAGTCTGTGGGAGTCTTTCTCTGTGGAAATATGTTCATATGTGTCAGTTGTTAGGTAACACCTAGGAGTGATATCACAGGATATTTGTCGTCTGCTTTCCGACTTACCTCATGTTCTGTGATTATCTCTAGGCTCATCTATGGTGCTGCAAAGAGCAGTGTTTCATTCTTTTCCACGGCGAATATTCCATTGTGTACATGGACCACTTCTTCTTTTTACATTCATCTGTGGATGGACATTTTGGTTACTTCCAAGTCTTGGTTATGCTAAATATTGATGCAGTGCAGGCTTGCCAGCCTGTGTCTTTTGGATTCTGGTCTTCTCATGGGTTAGGCTCAGCATTGGGCCTACTAGATCATATGGTAGTTCAATTTTTACCTTTCAACGCACCTCCATTCTGTTCTCACTACTGGCTGTTACCAGTTTACATCCCACCAGCAACTTGAGGGTACACAGTTCTGTAAAAAAACCCTTCAGCGTTTATTGTTTGTAGACTTTTTACAGATGACATTTTGAGTGTTGTGTGGTGATACCTTTTTGTAGTTTGGATTTGCATGCATCTAAAAATTCCCGATATTGAGCTTTTATCTACGTACTTTTTTTTTTAAGTAAAACAGAGAAACTTACCTCTTCAAATTGTTTCCTTGAAAAATTTGCCATGTTCTGAATTCCTGTGGCCATTACCTGCACCAGTACGTTTTTTGAGGGCAGGTGTCATTTAGAGCCCTGTAGTAATTGTGACTATTACATGACCATTGGCTCTGGGTTTAAAGCTGCTGTTGCAGGAAACGGCCACGAGGGGGCAGCATTTCTATATTCCCAACTCTGGTTACTAAGGGAAAAGAGCCTTCCTGGAAGTCCTGTTTGTAGGTTGTAAAGTAGAGTGGAATGTGCCAGGACAAACACCCCAAAACTATGTCTACTTATTTGCTGTTGGTATTCTTAGTTTAATTTTCATTTTTCTCCGAGCAAATTTAATTGCAATGTTGTGTTTGTTCTAGGTGTACAGAATCTCTTTCATTGATACATATATCTTTTCATGTTTGGATCCTGTTCCATATAGGTTATTACAGAAAGTTGTGTAGACCTCTCTTGGTATTCGGTATGTCTCTGATGATTATATATTTTATAAATATTAGCATATGTCTGTTAAACCCAATACGCTCCGTTATATATTCCTCACACCTTTCCGTTTGGCTAACCACAAGCTTGTTTTCTGAACACGTCAATGTCCTTCTCTGTGGAAATAGGTTCCTTCCTATGAATTTTTAGATAACACCTATACGTGATATCATAGGATATGTGTCTCTCGCTTTCTGACTTACTTCAAGTTGTGTGATTATCTGTAGCCTCTTCCATGGTGCTGCGACCGGCATTGTTTCATTCTTTTCTGTGTCTAATGTTGCATTGTGTACATGGACCACTTTTTCGTCCACTCATCTGCTGATGGACATTTTTGTTGCTTCCATGTCTTGGCCATGGTATATACTGCTGCAGTACACGATTTTCCATCCTGTGTCTTTTTGATTGTGGCTTTCACAGGTGACAGGCCCAACAGTGGGCCTTCCGGATCATATGGTAACTCAATTTTTACCTTTAAACGCACTGCCATTCTGTTGCTATTATTGGCTGTTACCAGTTTACATCCCACTTAGACCGAGAGGTTACACTATTCTCCACAACTTCTTCAACATCTATTGTTTGTTGACTTTTTGCTGATGGTCATTCTGACCGGTGAGAGGTGATACCTTTGTGTAGATTGGCTTTGCATGCGACTGATAATTCCTGATGTTTTGCGTTTATCAATGTCCTTTTCATTCGTTTAAAGATGGAGCTAAACTTACAACTTCAAATTGCCTTCTTGAAAAATTTGCCGCGTTTGGATTTTTTTGGCCATTCCCTACCCCAGGACAGTTGTTGAGGGCATGAGTCATTTACAGCCCTGCAGTCCTTGTGACTATTAGTGACCATTAGCAGTGGATTTAAAGCTGCTGTTTGAGGAAACGGCCTTAGTGTGGCAGCATTTCTACGTTGCCATCTCTGCTTGCTAGGGAAACAGAACCTTGCTGCAAGTTGTGCTGTTAGGTTGCAGATTAGATTGGAATGTGCCAGGACAAACCCCCATAAGTTTTAGCCTCCTTAATTCTTGTTTGTGTCTTTAAGTTGTACTTTTTCTCAGAGCAAGTTTGATTGAAAATGTCTTTTGTTCTAGGTGTACAGAATCTTGTTCATTTACACATATACATACATCTATTGATCTTTGGGTCCTTTTCCATGTAGGTTATTACAGAGTGTTGAGGAGACCACTCTTGGTATTCTGTAGGTCTTTGGGGATGATATATTTTATATGTATTAGTATATATTTGTTAACCCCAATATCCTAATATATCCATTCCTCACACCTTTTCTTTGGCTTAACCATCAGTTTGTCTTCTCAATCTGAGATTGCCTTTTTCTATGGAAATATGTTCATTTTTATGAATTTTCAGATAACATAAGTGATAGCATAGGACATTTGTCTTTCGCATTCTGACTTACTTCACAGTGTGTGATTATTTCTAGGCTCCTCTGTGGTGCTGCATATGCCATTCTTTTATTTTTTTTCGTGGTTGATATTCCATTCTGTCCATATACCACTTCTTCTTTGTTCATTCATCTGTTTATGGACCCTTTTTTTCCTTCCATGTCTTGGCTATTTCAATATTCCTGCATTGCACATTTGCCTGCCTCTGTCTTTCCGTTTCTGGTGGTCTTAGGTTATAGGCAAAGAAGGTGCCCTGCCGCATCATATGGTAGCTCAGTTTTTACCTTTTAAAGCAGCTCCATTCAGTTTTCCTTAGTGCTGTTACCACTTTACATCCCACCAGCAGCTAGAAGGTACACAGTTCTCTAAAACCCCTTCAGCATTCATAGTTTGTAGACTTTTTGCTGATGGTCATTTGACTGGTGTGAGCTGAAACCTTTTTGGAGGTTGGATTTGCATGTGACTAATAATTCCTTACACTGCGCTTTACGCATGTCCATTTTTTTCTTTTGCTTTTTTTTTTAAAGAGTGAGTACAACTTCCCTCTTCATATTGACTTCTTGAAAAATTTGTCATGTGTTGAATTTTCTTGCCTATTCCCTACCCCAGGGCATATTTTGAGGGCAGGTGTCATTTACATCCCTGCAATCCTTGTGGCTATTAAGCAACCATTAGCACTGGATTTAAAGCTGCTGTTGTGGGAAACAGCCACAAGGCGGCAGCATTATTACCTTTTCAACTCTTGTTACTAGGGCAACAGAGACTTCCTGGAGGTAGTGTTCCGAGGTTGTAAATTAGAGTGGAATGTGCTGGAACAGGCCCCCAGAAGTTTATGTGTCCTTACTTATGTTTGTTTTTTACATTAAATTTCTATTTCTTTCTTTTTATATTGATTCAATATATATAGATATTGTGAAATTAACACGATAAGTCTAGTTAACATCCATGACTATACATAATTAAAGGTTTTTTCTCGTGATAACAACTTTTTTAATTAATTTATTTATTTATGGCTGTGTTGGGTCTTGGTTTCTGTGCGAGAGCTTTTTCTAGTTGCAGCAAGTGCGGGCCACTCTTCATCGCGGTGCGCGGGCCTCTCATTATCGCGGCCTCTCTTGTTGTGGAGCAGATTCTCCCGACGAGCAGGCTCAGTAATTGTGGCTCACGGGCCTAGTTGCTCTGCGGCATGTGGGATCCTCCCAGAACAGGACTCGAACCCGTGTCCTCGGCATTGGCAGGCAGATTCTCAATAACTGCGGCGCCAGGGAATCCACTAATTTCTATTTCTTATCGGAATAAATTTGATTAGAGTTTTGTGATTGTCTGGCTGTACAGAATCTGCTCAATGATTCATACAGATGTCTGTTCATCTTCGGATCCTGTTACCATGTATGTTATTACAGAATGTTGCGTAGACCTCCCTTGGTGTTTGGTAGGTATTTTGTCAATATATATTTTATATATATTGGTGATTATATAATTCATACAGTTTATGTGTTGTATGTTTATATACACTTAACATACATTAGTATATGTTTGTTAGCTCCATAATCCTAATTTGTCCATCCTCCCACCTTTCATTTTGGTTAACCATTCATTTGTTTTATAAGTCTGTGAGTTTCTTTTTCTGTGGAAATATGTTCATTGGTAGCAATCTTAGGATAACATGTATAAATGATACCATAGGATATTTGTCATTCCCTTTTGACTTACTTAACCTAATATGATTATTTCTAGTCTCATCTGTAGTCCTGAAAACGGCATTGTTCATTTATTTTTTCTGAGGCTAATATTCCATTCGGTACGTCCACCACTTCTTCTTTGTCCATTTATCTATTGATGGACATTTTGTTTGCTTGAATGTCTTGGCTATTGTAAATATTGCTACAGTGCATGTTTGCCTGTCTGTGTCTTTCCGATTCTGGTCTTCTTAGGTGATAGGCCCATTAGGGGACCGGCCGCATTGTATGGTAGCTCAATTTCTTTACCTTTTAAACGCAGCTCCATTCTGTTCTCATGATTAGCTGTTACCAGTTTACGTCCAACCAACAGCATAGTGGGTATGCATTTCTCCACCAACCCATCAGCATTCATTGTTTGTTGACTGTTTACGGATGGCATTTTGAATATTGGGTGGTGAAATCGTTTTGTATTTTGGATTTGCATCCAACCAATAATTCCTGATATTGAGCTTTTATCCATGTTCTTCTTTTTTTAAAATAACAGTGTGAGTAACACTTACCTCTTGAAACCGTTTTCTTGAAAGCTTTTCCGTGTTGTGAACTTTTTTGGCCATTACCTACCCCAGGACATTTTTTGAGGACACGTGTCATTTACAGCCCTACAATTACTGTGCATCTTAAGTGACCGTTAGCCCAGTGTTTAAAGCTGCTCTTGTGGGAACTGGAAACAAGGCGGCAGCATTTCTCCATCCCCAAATCTGGTTACTAGGGCAGCTGAGCCTTCCTGAAAGTCGTGTTCCTAGGTTGTAAATGAGAATGGAATGGGCCAGAGACAACCCCAGTAACTTTATGTCTCATTAATTGCTGTTCGTGGTTTTAATTTTTTAAATTGGGGTAATGAGTAGAATAGTGTTTGTTGTAGGTGTACACAATCAGGTTCAATTGAACATTATATATGTTTATTCATACAGATCCTCTTCCCATGTAAACTACTATTATTTTTTTTAATAAATGTATTTTATTTATTTATTTGTTTTTGGCTGAGTTGGATCTTCTTTGCTGCCTGTGGGCTGTCTCTAGTTGCGGTGAGCGGGGGCTACTCTCCGGTGCGGTGCACGGGCTTCTCACCGTAGTGGCTTCTTTTGTTGCGGAACACGGGCTCTAGGCGTGCGGGCTTCAGTAGTTGTGGCACCTGGTCTCAGTAGTTATGGCTCATGGGCTCCAGAGCGTAGGCTCATTAGTTGTGGTGCACGGGCTTAGTTGCTCTGCAGCATGTGGGATCTTCCCGAACCAGGGATCGAACCTGTGTCCCCTGCATTGGCAGGAGGATTCTTAACCACGGTGCCACCAGGCAAGCCCCCGTGTAAATTATTACAGAGCGTTCAGTAGACCTCCCTTGGTATATGGTCGGTCTGTTTGATACATGTGTTTAATATGTATTTGTATACGTATGGTAACCCTAATCTTAATGTATCCATTCCTCCCACTTCTCCCTTAAGATAACCATAGTTTGTTTTCTAAGTCTGTGGGAGTCTTTCTCTGTGGAAATATGTTCATATGTGTCAGTTGTTAGGTAACACCTAGGAGTGATATCACAGGATATTTGTCGTCTGCTTTCCGACTTACCTCATGTTCTGTGATTATCTCTAGGCTCATCTATGGTGCTGCAAAGAGCAGTGTTTCATTCTTTTCCACGGCGAATATTCCATTGTGTACATGGACCACTTCTTCTTTTTACATTCATCTGTGGATGGACATTTTGGTTACTTCCAAGTCTTGGTTATGCTAAATATTGATGCAGTGCAGGCTTGCCAGCCTGTGTCTTTTGGATTCTGGTCTTCTCATGGGTTAGGCTCAGCATTGGGCCTACTAGATCATATGGTAGTTCAATTTTTACCTTTCAACGCACCTCCATTCTGTTCTCACTACTGGCTGTTACCAGTTTACATCCCACCAGCAACTTGAGGGTACACAGTTCTGTAAAAAAACCCTTCAGCGTTTATTGTTTGTAGACTTTTTACAGATGACATTTTGAGTGTTGTGTGGTGATACCTTTTTGTAGTTTGGATTTGCATGCATCTAAAAATTCCCGATATTGAGCTTTTATCTACGTACTTTTTTTTTTAAGTAAAACAGAGAAACTTACCTCTTCAAATTGTTTCCTTGAAAAATTTGCCATGTTCTGAATTCCTGTGGCCATTACCTGCACCAGTACGTTTTTTGAGGGCAGGTGTCATTTAGAGCCCTGTAGTAATTGTGACTATTACATGACCATTGGCTCTGGGTTTAAAGCTGCTGTTGCAGGAAACGGCCACGAGGGGGCAGCATTTCTATATTCCCAACTCTGGTTACTAAGGGAAAAGAGCCTTCCTGGAAGTCCTGTTTGTAGGTTGTAAAGTAGAGTGGAATGTGCCAGGACAAACACCCCAAAACTATGTCTACTTATTTGCTGTTGGTATTCTTAGTTTAATTTTCATTTTTCTCCGAGCAAATTTAATTGCAATGTTGTGTTTGTTCTAGGTGTACAGAATCTCTTTCATTGATACATATATCTTTTCATGTTTGGATCCTGTTCCATATAGGTTATTACAGAAAGTTGTGTAGACCTCTCTTGGTATTCGGTATGTCTCTGATGATTATATATTTTATAAATATTAGCATATGTCTGTTAAACCCAATACGCTCCGTTATATATTCCTCACACCTTTCCGTTTGGCTAACCACAAGCTTGTTTTCTGAACACTTCAATGTCCTTCTCTGTGGAAATAGGTTCCTTCCTATGAATTTTTAGATAACACCTATACGTGATATCATAGGATATGTGTCTCTCGCTTTCTGACTTACTTCAAGTTGTGTGATTATCTGTAGCCTCTTCCATGGTGCTGCGACCGGCATTGTTTCATTCTTTTCTGTGTCTAATGTTGCATTGTGTACATGGACCACTTTTTCGTCCACTCATCTGCTGATGGACATTTTTGTTGCTTCCATGTCTTGGCCATGGTATATACTGCTGCAGTACACGATTTTCCATCCTGTGTCTTTTTGATTGTGGCTTTCACAGGTGACAGGCCCAACAGTGGGCCTTCCGGATCATATGGTAACTCAATTTTTACCTTTAAACGCACTGCCATTCTGTTGCTATTATTGGCTGTTACCAGTTTACATCCCACTTAGACCGAGAGGTTACACTATTCTCCACAACTTCTTCAACATCTATTGTTTGTTGACTTTTTGCTGATGGTCATTCTGACCGGTGAGAGGTGATACCTTTGTGTAGATTGGCTTTGCATGTGACTGATAATTCCTGATGTTTTGCGTTTATCAATGTCCTTTTCATTCGTTTAAAGATGGAGCTAAACTTACAACTTCAAATTGCCTTCTTGAAAAATTTGCCGCGTTTGGATTTTTTTGGCCATTCCCTACCCCAGGACAGTTGTTGAGGGCATGAGTCATTTACAGCCCTGCAGTCCTTGTGACTATTAGTGACCATTAGCAGTGGATTTAAAGCTGCTGTTTGAGGAAACGGCCTTAGTGTGGCAGCATTTCTACGTTGCCATCTCTGCTTGCTAGGGAAACAGAACCTTGCTGCAAGTTGTGCTGTTAGGTTGCAGATTAGATTGGAATGTGCCAGGACAAACCCCCATAAGTTTTAGCCTCCTTAATTCTTGTTTGTGTCTTTAAGTTGTACTTTTTCTCAGAGCAAGTTTGATTGAAAATGTCTTTTGTTCTAGGTGTACAGAATCTTGTTCATTTACACATATACATACATCTATTGATCTTTGGGTCCTTTTCCATGTAGGTTATTACAGAGTGTTGAGGAGACCACTCTTGGTATTCTGTAGGTCTTTGGGGATGATATATTTTATATGTATTAGTATATATTTGTTAACCCCAATATCCTAATATATCCATTCCTCACACCTTTTCTTTGGCTTAACCATCAGTTTGTCTTCTCAATCTGAGATTGCCTTTTTCTATGGAAATATGTTCATTTTTATGAATTTTCAGATAACATAAGTGATAGCATAGGACATTTGTCTTTCGCATTCTGACTTACTTCACAGTGTGTGATTATTTCTAGGCTCCTCTGTGGTGCTGCATATGCCATTCTTTTATTTTTTTTCGTGGTTGATATTCCATTCTGTCCATATACCACTTCTTCTTTGTTCATTCATCTGTTTATGGACCCTTTTTTTCCTTCCATGTCTTGGCTATTTCAATATTCCTGCATTGCACATTTGCCTGCCTCTGTCTTTCCGTTTCTGGTGGTCTTAGGTTATAGGCAAAGAAGGTGCCCTGCCGCATCATATGGTAGCTCAGTTTTTACCTTTTAAAGCAGCTCCATTCAGTTTTCCTTAGTGCTGTTACCACTTTACATCCCACCAGCAGCTAGAAGGTACACAGTTCTCTAAAACCCCTTCAGCATTCATAGTTTGTAGACTTTTTGCTGATGGTCATTTGACTGGTGTGAGCTGAAACCTTTTTGGAGGTTGGATTTGCATGTGACTAATAATTCCTTACACTGCGCTTTACGCATGTCCATTTTTTTCTTTTGCTTTTTTTTTTAAAGAGTGAGTACAACTTCCCTCTTCATATTGACTTCTTGAAAAATTTGTCATGTGTTGAATTTTCTTGCCTATTCCCTACCCCAGGGCATATTTTGAGGGCAGGTGTCATTTACATCCCTGCAATCCTTGTGGCTATTAAGCAACCATTAGCACTGGATTTAAAGCTGCTGTTGTGGGAAACAGCCACAAGGCGGCAGCATTATTACCTTTTCAACTCTTGTTACTAGGGCAACAGAGACTTCCTGGAGGTAGTGTTCCGAGGTTGTAAATTAGAGTGGAATGTGCTGGAACAGGCCCCCAGAAGTTTATGTGTCCTTACTTATGTTTGTTTTTTACATTAAATTTCTATTTCTTTTTTTTTATATTGATTCAATATATATAGATATTGTGAAATTAACACGATAAGTCTAGTTAACATCCATGACTATACATAATTAAAGGTTTTTTCTCGTGATAACAACTTTTTTAATTAATTTATTTATTTATGGCTGTGTTGGGTCTTGGTTTCTGTGCGAGAGCTTTTTCTAGTTGCAGCAAGTGCGGGCCACTCTTCATCGCGGTGCGCGGGCCTCTCATTATCGCGGCCTCTCTTGTTGTGGAGCAGATTCTCCAGACGAGCAGGCTCAGTAATTGTGGCTCACGGGCCTAGTTGCTCTGCGGCATGTGGGATCCTCCCAGAACAGGACTCGAACCCGTGTCCTCGGCACTGGCAGGCAGATTCTCAATAACTGCGGCGCCAGGGAATCCACTAATTTCTATTTCTTATCGGAATAAATTTGATTAGAGTTTTGTGATTGTCTGGCTGTACAGAATCTGCTCAATGATTCATACAGATGTCTGTTCATCTTCGGATCCTGTTACCATGTATGTTATTACAGAATGTTGCGTAGACCTCCCTTGGTGTTTGGTAGGTATTTTGTCAATATATATTTTATATATATTGGTGATTATATAATTCATACAGTTTATGTGTTGTATGTTTATATACACTTAACATACATTAGTATATGTTTGTTAGCTCCATAATCCTAATTTGTCCATCCTCCCACCTTTCATTTTGGTTAACCATTCATTTGTTTTCTAAGTCTGTGAGTTTCTTTTTCTGTGGAAATATGTTCATTGGTAGCAATCTTAGGATAACATGTATAAATGATATCATAGGATATTTGTCATTCCCTTTTGACCTACTTAACCTAATATGATTATTTCTAGTCTCATCTGTAGTCCTGAAAACGGCATTGTTCATTTATTTTTTCTGAGGCTAATATTCCATTCGGTACGTCCACCACTTCTTCTTTGTCCATTTATCTATTGATGGACATTTTGTTTGCTTGAATGTCTTGGCTATTGTAAATATTGCTACAGTGCATGTTTGCCTGTCTGTGTCTTTCCGATTCTGGTCTTCTTAGGTGATAGGCCCATTAGGGGACCGGCCGCATTGTATGGTAGCTCAATTTCTTTACCTTTTAAACGCAGCTCCATTCTGTTCTCATGATTAGCTGTTACCAGTTTACGTCCAACCAACAGCATAGTGGGTATGCATTTCTCCACCAACCCATCAGCTTTCATTGTTTGTTGACTGTTTACGGATGGCATTTTGAATATTGGGTGGTGAAATCGTTTTGTATTTTGGATTTGCATCCAACCAATAATTCCTGATATTGAGCTTTTATCCATGTTCTTCTTTTTTTAAAATAACAGTGTGAGTAACACTTACCTCTTGAAACCGTTTTCTTGAAAGCTTTTCCGTGTTGTGAACTTTTTTGGCCATTACCTACCCCAGGACATTTTTTGAGGACACGTGTCATTTACAGCCCTACAATTACTGTGCATCTTAAGTGACCGTTAGCCCAGTGTTTAAAGCTGCTCTTGTGGGAACTGGAAACAAGGCGGCAGCATTTCTCCATCCCCAAATCTGGTTACTAGGGCAGCTGAGCCTTCCTGAAAGTCGTGTTCCTAGGTTGTAAATGAGAATGGAATGGGCCAGAGACAACCCCAGTAACTTTATGTCTCATTAATTGCTGTTCGTGGTTTTAATTTTTTAAATTGGGGTAATGAGTAGAATAGTGTTTGTTGTAGGTGTACACAATCAGGTTCAATTGAACATTATATATGTTTATTCATACAGATCCTCTTCCCATGTAAACTACTATTATTTTTTTTAATAAATGTATTTTATTTATTTATTTGTTTTTGGCTGAGTTGGATCTTCTTTGCTGCCTGTGGGCTGTCTCTAGTTGCGGTGAGCGGGGGCTACTCTCCGGTGCGGTGCACGGGCTTCTCACCGTAGTGGCTTCTTTTGTTGCGGAACACGGGCTCTAGGCGTGCGGGCTTCAGTAGTTGTGGCACCTGGTCTCAGTAGTTATGGCTCATGGGCTCCAGAGCGTAGGCTCATTAGTTGTGGTGCACGGGCTTAGTTGCTCTGCAGCATGTGGGATCTTCCCGAACCAGGGATCGAACCTGTGTCCCCTGCATTGGCAGGAGGATTCTTAACCACGGTGCCACCAGGCAAGCCCCCGTGTAAATTATTACAGAGCGTTCAGTAGACCTCCCTTGGTATATGGTCGGTCTGTTTGATACATGTGTTTAATATGTATTTGTATACGTATGGTAACCCTAATCTTAATGTATCCATTCCTCCCACTTCTCCCTTAAGATAACCATAGTTTGTTTTCTAAGTCTGTGGGAGTCTTTCTCTGTGGAAATATGTTCATATGTGTCAGTTGTTAGGTAACACCTAGGAGTGATATCACAGGATATTTGTCGTCTGCTTTCCGACTTACCTCATGTTCTGTGATTATCTCTAGGCTCATCTATGGTGCTGCAAAGAGCAGTGTTTCATTCTTTTCCACGGCGAATATTCCATTGTGTACATGGACCACTTCTTCTTTTTACATTCATCTGTGGATGGACATTTTGGTTACTTCCAAGTCTTGGTTATGCTAAATATTGATGCAGTGCAGGCTTGCCAGCCTGTGTCTTTTGGATTCTGGTCTTCTCATGGGTTAGGCTCAGCATTGGGCCTACTAGATCATATGGTAGTTCAATTTTTACCTTTCAACGCACCTCCATTCTGTTCTCACTACTGGCTGTTACCAGTTTACATCCCACCAGCAACTTGAGGGTACACAGTTCTGTAAAAAACCCTTCAGCGTTTATTGTTTGTAGACTTTTTACAGATGACATTTTGAGTGTTGTGTGCTGATACCTTTTTGTAGTTTGGATTTGCATGCATCTAAAAATTCCCGATATTGAGCTTTTATCTACGTACTTTTTTTTTTAAGTAAAACAGAGAAACTTACCTCTTCAAATTGTTTCCTTGAAAAATTTGCCATGTTCTGAATTCCTGTGGCCATTACCTGCACCAGTACGTTTTTTGAGGGCAGGTGTCATTTAGAGCCCTGTAGTAATTGTGACTATTACATGACCATTGGCTCTGGGTTTAAAGCTGCTGTTGCAGGAAACGGCCACGAGGGGGCAGCATTTCTATATTCCCAACTCTGGTTACTAAGGGAAAAGAGCCTTCCTGGAAGTCCTGTTTGTAGGTTGTAAAGTAGAGTGGAATGTGCCAGGACAAACACCCCAAAACTATGTCTACTTGTTTGCTGTTGGTATTCTTAGTTTAATTTTCATTTTTCTCCGAGCAAATTTAATTGCAATGTTGTGTTTGTTCTAGGTGTACAGAATCTCTTTCATTGATACATATATCTTTTCATGTTTGGATCCTGTTCCATATAGGTTATTACAGAAAGTTGTGTAGACCTCTCTTGGTATTCGGTATGTCTCTGATGATTATATATTTTATAAATATTAGCATATGTCTGTTAAACCCAATACGCTCCGTTATATATTCCTCACACCTTTCCGTTTGGCTAACCACAAGCTTGTTTTCTGAACACGTCAATGTCCTTCTCTGTGGAAATAGGTTCCTTCCTATGAATTTTTAGATAACACCTATACGTGATATCATAGGATATGTGTCTCTCGCTTTCTGACTTACTTCAAGTTGTGTGATTATCTGTAGCCTCTTCCATGGTGCTGCGACCGGCATTGTTTCATTCTTTTCTGTGTCTAATGTTGCATTGTGTACATGGACCACTTTTTCGTCCACTCATCTGCTGATGGACATTTTTGTTGCTTCCATGTCTTGGCCATGGTATATACTGCTGCAGTACACGATTTTCCATCCTGTGTCTTTTTGATTGTGGCTTTCACAGGTGACAGGCCCAACAGTGGGCCTTCCGGATCATATGGTAACTCAATTTTTACCTTTAAACGCACTGCCATTCTGTTGCTATTATTGGCTGTTACCAGTTTACATCCCACTTAGACCGAGAGGTTACACTATTCTCCACAACTTCTTCAACATCTATTGTTTGTTGACTTTTTGCTGATGGTCATTCTGACCGGTGAGAGGTGATACCTTTGTGTAGATTGGCTTTGCATGCGACTGATAATTCCTGATGTTTTGCGTTTATCAATGTCCTTTTCATTCGTTTAAAGATGGAGCTAAACTTACAACTTCAAATTGCCTTCTTGAAAAATTTGCCGCGTTTGGATTTTTTTGGCCATTCCCTACCCCAGGACAGTTGTTGAGGGCATGAGTCATTTACAGCCCTGCAGTCCTTGTGACTATTAGTGACCATTAGCAGTGGATTTAAAGCTGCTGTTTGAGGAAACGGCCTTAGTGTGGCAGCATTTCTACGTTGCCATCTCTGCTTGCTAGGGAAACAGAACCTTGCTGCAAGTTGTGCTGTTAGGTTGCAGATTAGATTGGAATGTGCCAGGACAAACCCCCATAAGTTTTAGCCTCCTTAATTCTTGTTTGTGTCTTTAAGTTGTACTTTTTCTCAGAGCAAGTTTGATTGAAAATGTCTTTTGTTCTAGGTGTACAGAATCTTGTTCATTTACACATATACATACATCTATTGATCTTTGGGTCCTTTTCCATGTAGGTTATTACAGAGTGTTGAGGAGACCACTCTTGGTATTCTGTAGGTCTTTGGGGATGATATATTTTATATGTATTAGTATATATTTGTTAACCCCAATATCCTAATATATCCATTCCTCACACCTTTTCTTTGGCTTAACCATCAGTTTGTCTTCTCAATCTGAGATTGCCTTTTTCTATGGAAATATGTTCATTTTTATGAATTTTCAGATAACATAAGTGATAGCATAGGACATTTGTCTTTCGCATTCTGACTTACTTCACAGTGTGTGATTATTTCTAGGCTCCTCTGTGGTGCTGCATATGCCATTCTTTTATTTTTTTTCGTGGTTGATATTCCATTCTGTCCATATACCACTTCTTCTTTGTTCATTCATCTGTTTATGGACCCTTTTTTTCCTTCCATGTCTTGGCTATTTCAATATTCCTGCATTGCACATTTGCCTGCCTCTGTCTTTCCGTTTCTGGTGGTCTTAGGTTATAGGCAAAGAAGGTGCCCTGCCGCATCATATGGTAGCTCAGTTTTTACCTTTTAAAGCAGCTCCATTCAGTTTTCCTTAGTGCTGTTACCACTTTACATCCCACCAGCAGCTAGAAGGTACACAGTTCTCTAAAACCCCTTCAGCATTCATAGTTTGTAGACTTTTTGCTGATGGTCATTTGACTGGTGTGAGCTGAAACCTTTTTGGAGGTTGGATTTGCATGTGACTAATAATTCCTTACACTGCGCTTTACGCATGTCCATTTTTTTCTTTTGCTTTTTTTTTTAAAGAGTGAGTACAACTTCCCTCTTCATATTGACTTCTTGAAAAATTTGTCATGTGTTGAATTTTCTTGCCTATTCCCTACCCCAGGGCATATTTTGAGGGCAGGTGTCATTTACATCCCTGCAATCCTTGTGGCTATTAAGCAACCATTAGCACTGGATTTAAAGCTGCTGTTGTGGGAAACAGCCACAAGGCGGCAGCATTATTACCTTTTCAACTCTTGTTACTAGGGCAACAGAGACTTCCTGGAGGTAGTGTTCCGAGGTTGTAAATTAGAGTGGAATGTGCTGGAACAGGCCCCCAGAAGTTTATGTGTCCTTACTTATGTTTGTTTTTTACATTAAATTTCTATTTCTTTTTTTTTATATTGATTCAATATACATAGATATTGTGAAATTAACACGATAAGTCTAGTTAACATCCATGACTATACATAATTAAAGGTTTTTTCTCGTGATAACAACTTTTTTAATTAATTTATTTATTTATGGCTGTGTTGGGTCTTGGTTTCTGTGCGAGAGCTTTTTCTAGTTGCAGCAAGTGCGGGCCACTCTTCATCGCGGTGCGCGGGCCTCTCATTATCGCGGCCTCTCTTGTTGTGGAGCAGATTCTCCAGACGAGCAGGCTCAGTAATTGTGGCTCACGGGCCTAGTTGCTCTGCGGCATGTGGGATCCTCCCAGAACAGGACTCGAACCCGTGTCCTCGGCACTGGCAGGCTGATTCTCAATAACTGCGGCGCCAGGGAATCCACTAATTTCTATTTCTTATCGGAATAAATTTGATTAGAGTTTTGTGATTGTCTGGCTGTACAGAATCTGCTCAATGATTCATACAGATGTCTGTTCATCTTCGGATCCTGTTACCATGTATGTTATTACAGAATGTTGCGTAGACCTCCCTTGGTGTTTGGTAGGTATTTTGTCAATATATATTTTATATATATTGGTGATTATATAATTCATACAGTTTATGTGTTGTATGTTTATATACACTTAACATACATTAGTATATGTTTGTTAGCTCCATAATCCTAATTTGTCCATCCTCCCACCTTTCATTTTGGTTAACCATTCATTTGTTTTATAAGTCTGTGAGTTTCTTTTTCTGTGGAAATATGTTCATTGGTAGCAATCTTAGGATAACATGTATAAATGATATCATAGGATATTTGTCATTCCCTTTTGACTTACTTAACCTAATATGATTATTTCTAGTCTCATCTGTAGTCCTGAAAACGGCATTGTTCATTTATTTTTTCTGAGGCTAATATTCCATTCGGTACGTCCACCACTTCTTCTTTGTCCATTTATCTATTGATGGACATTTTGTTTGCTTGAATGTCTTGGCTATTGTAAATATTGCTACAGTGCATGTTTGCCTGTCTGTGTCTTTCCGATTCTGGTCTTCTTAGGTGATAGGCCCATTAGGGGATCGGCCGCATTGTATGGTAGCTCAATTTCTTTACCTTTTAAACGCAGCTCCATTCTGTTCTCATGATTAGCTGTTACCAGTTTACGTCCAACCAACAGCATAGTGGGTATGCATTTCTCCACCAACCCATCAGCTTTCATTGTTTGTTGACTGTTTACGGATGGCATTTTGAATATTGGGTGGTGAAATCGTTTTGTATTTTGGATTTGCATCCAACCAATAATTCCTGATATTGAGCTTTTATCCATGTTCTTCTTTTTTTAAAATAACAGTGTGAGTAACACTTACCTCTTGAAACCGTTTTCTTGAAAGCTTTTCCGTGTTGTGAACTTTTTTGGCCATTACCTACCCCAGGACTTTTTTTGAGGACACGTGTCATTTACAGCCCTACAATTACTGTGCATCTTAAGTGACCGTTAGCCCAGTGTTTAAAGCTGCTCTTGTGGGAACTGGAAACAAGGCGGCAGCATTTCTCCATCCCCAAATCTGGTTACTAGGGCAGCTGAGCCTTCCTGAAAGTCGTGTTCCTAGGTTGTAAATGAGAATGGAATGGGCCAGAGACAACCCCAGTAACTTTATGTCTCATTAATTGCTGTTCGTGGTTTTAATTTTTTAAATTGGGGTAATGAGTAGAATAGTGTTTGTTGTAGGTGTACACAATCAGGTTCAATTGAACATTATATATGTTTATTCATACAGATCCTCTTCCCATGTAAACTACTATTATTTTTTTTAATAAATGTATTTTATTTATTTATTTGTTTTTGGCTGAGTTGGATCTTCTTTGCTGCCTGTGGGCTGTCTCTAGTTGCGGTGAGCGGGGGCTACTCTCCGGTGCGGTGCACGGGCTTCTCACCGTAGTGGCTTCTTTTGTTGCGGAACACGGGCTCTAGGCGTGCGGGCTTCAGTAGTTGTGGCACCTGGTCTCAGTAGTTATGGCTCATGGGCTCCAGAGCGTAGGCTCATTAGTTGTGGTGCACGGGCTTAGTTGCTCTGCAGCATGTGGGATCTTCCCGAACCAGGGATCGAACCTGTGTCCCCTGCATTGGCAGGAGGATTCTTAACCACGGTGCCACCAGGCAAGCCCCCGTGTAAATTATTACAGAGCGTTCAGTAGACCTCCCTTGGTATATGGTCGGTCTGTTTGATACATGTGTTTAATATGTATTTGTATACGTATGGTAACCCTAATCTTAATGTATCCATTCCTCCCACTTCTCCCTTAAGATAACCATAGTTTGTTTTCTAAGTCTGTGGGAGTCTTTCTCTGTGGAAATATGTTCATATGTGTCAGTTGTTAGGTAACACCTAGGAGTGATATCACAGGATATTTGTTGTCTGCTTTCCGACTTACCTCATGTTCTGTGATTATCTCTAGGCTCATCTATGGTGCTGCAAAGAGCAGTGTTTCATTCTTTTCCACGGCGAATATTCCATTGTGTACATGGACCACTTCTTCTTTTTACATTCATCTGTGGATGGACATTTTGGTTACTTCCAAGTCTTGGTTATGCTAAATATTGATGCAGTGCAGGCTTGCCAGCCTGTGTCTTTTGGATTCTGGTCTTCTCATGGGTTAGGCTCAGCATTGGGCCTACTAGATCATATGGTAGTTCAATTTTTACCTTTCAACGCACCTCCATTCTGTTCTCACTACTGGCTGTTACCAGTTTACATCCCACCAGCAACTTGAGGGTACACAGTTCTGTAAAAAACCCTTCAGCGTTTATTGTTTGTAGACTTTTTACAGATGACATTTTGAGTGTTGTGTGGTGATACCTTTTTGTAGTTTGGATTTGCATGCATCTAAAAATTCCCGATATTGAGCTTTTATCTACGTACTTTTTTTTTAAGTAAAACAGAGAAACTTACCTCTTCAAATTGTTTCCTTGAAAAATTTGCCATGTTCTGAATTCCTGTGGCCATTACCTGCACCAGTACGTTTTTTGAGGGCAGGTGTCATTTAGAGCCCTGTAGTAATTGTGACTATTACATGACCATTGGCTCTGGGTTTAAAGCTGCTGTTGCAGGAAACGGCCACGAGGGGGCAGCATTTCTATATTCCCAACTCTGGTTACTAAGGGAAAAGAGCCTTCCTGGAAGTCCTGTTTGTAGGTTGTAAAGTAGAGTGGAATGTGCCAGGACAAACACCCCAAAACTATGTCTACTTATTTGCTGTTGGTATTCTTAGTTTAATTTTCATTTTTCTCCGAGCAAATTTAATTGCAATGTTGTGTTTGTTCTAGGTGTACAGAATCTCTTTCATTGATACATATATCTTTTCATGTTTGGATCCTGTTCCATATAGGTTATTACAGAAAGTTGTGTAGACCTCTCTTGGTATTCGGTATGTCTCTGATGATTATATATTTTATAAATATTAGCATATGTCTGTTAAACCCAATACGCTCCGTTATATATTCCTCACACCTTTCCGTTTGGCTAACCACAAGCTTGTTTTCTGAACACGTCAATGTCCTTCTCTGTGGAAATAGGTTCCTTCCTATGAATTTTTAGATAACACCTATACGTGATATCATAGGATATGTGTCTCTCGCTTTCTGACTTACTTCAAGTTGTGTGATTATCTGTAGCCTCTTCCATGGTGCTGCGACCGGCATTGTTTCATTCTTTTCTGTGTCTAATGTTGCATTGTGTACATGGACCACTTTTTCGTCCACTCATCTGCTGATGGACATTTTTGTTGCTTCCATGTCTTGGCCATGGTATATACTGCTGCAGTACACGATTTTCCATCCTGTGTCTTTTTGATTGTGGCTTTCACAGGTGACAGGCCCAACAGTGGGCCTTCCGGATCATATGGTAACTCAATTTTTACCTTTAAACGCACTGCCATTCTGTTGCTATTATTGGCTGTTACCAGTTTACATCCCACTTAGACCGAGAGGTTACACTATTCTCCACAACTTCTTCAACATCTATTGTTTGTTGACTTTTTGCTGATGGTCATTCTGACCGGTGAGAGGTGATACCTTTGTGTAGATTGGCTTTGCATGCGACTGATAATTCCTGATGTTTTGCGTTTATCAATGTCCTTTTCATTCGTTTAAAGATGGAGCTAAACTTACAACTTCAAATTGCCTTCTTGAAAAATTTGCCGCGTTTGGATTTTTTTGGCCATTCCCTACCCCAGGACAGTTGTTGAGGGCATGAGTCATTTACAGCCCTGCAGTCCTTGTGACTATTAGTGACCATTAGCAGTGGATTTAAAGCTGCTGTTTGAGGAAACGGCCTTAGTGTGGCAGCATTTCTACGTTGCCATCTCTGCTTGCTAGGGAAACAGAACCTTGCTGCAAGTTGTGCTGTTAGGTTGCAGATTAGATTGGAATGTGCCAGGACAAACCCCCATAAGTTTTAGCCTCCTTAATTCTTGTTTGTGTCTTTAAGTTGTACTTTTTCTCAGAGCAAGTTTGATTGAAAATGTCTTTTGTTCTAGGTGTACAGAATCTTGTTCATTTACACATATACATACATCTATTGATCTTTGGGTCCTTTTCCATGTAGGTTATTACAGAGTGTTGAGGAGACCACTCTTGGTATTCTGTAGGTCTTTGGGGATGATATATTTTATATGTATTAGTATATATTTGTTAACCCCAATATCCTAATATATCCATTCCTCACACCTTTTCTTTGGCTTAACCATCAGTTTGTCTTCTCAATCTGAGATTGCCTTTTTCTATGGAAATATGTTCATTTTTATGAATTTTCAGATAACATAAGTGATAGCATAGGACATTTGTCTTTCGCATTCTGACTTACTTCACAGTGTGTGATTATTTCTAGGCTCCTCTGTGGTGCTGCATATGCCATTCTTTTATTTTTTTTCGTGGTTGATATTCCATTCTGTCCATATACCACTTCTTCTTTGTTCATTCATCTGTTTATGGACCCTTTTTTTCCTTCCATGTCTTGGCTATTTCAATATTCCTGCATTGCACATTTGCCTGCCTCTGTCTTTCCGTTTCTGGTGGTCTTAGGTTATAGGCAAAGAAGGTGCCCTGCCGCATCATATGGTAGCTCAGTTTTTACCTTTTAAAGCAGCTCCATTCAGTTTTCCTTAGTGCTGTTACCACTTTACATCCCACCAGCAGCTAGAAGGTACACAGTTCTCTAAAACCCCTTCAGCATTCATAGTTTGTAGACTTTTTGCTGATGGTCATTTGACTGGTGTGAGCTGAAACCTTTTTGGAGGTTGGATTTGCATGTGACTAATAATTCCTTATACTGCGCTTTACGCATGTCCATTTTTTTCTTTTGCTTTTTTTTTTAAAGAGTGAGTACAACTTCCCTCTTCATATTGACTTCTTGAAAAATTTGTCATGTGTTGAATTTTCTTGCCTATTCCCTACCCCAGGGCATATTTTGAGGGCAGGTGTCATTTACATCCCTGCAATCCTTGTGGCTATTAAGCAACCATTAGCACTGGATTTAAAGCTGCTGTTGTGGGAAACAGCCACAAGGCGGCAGCATTATTACCTTTTCAACTCTTGTTACTAGGGCAACAGAGACTTCCTGGAGGTAGTGTTCCGAGGTTGTAAATTAGAGTGGAATGTGCTGGAACAGGCCCCCAGAAGTTTATGTGTCCTTACTTATGTTTGTTTTTTAAATATTTATTTATTTATTTTTTATTTATTTATGGCTGTGTCGGGTCTTCGTTTCTGTGCGAGGGCTTTCTCTAGTTGCGGCAAGTGAGGACCACTCTTCATCGCGGTGCGCGGGCCTCTCACTATCGCGGCCTCTCTTGTTGCGGAGCACAGGCTCCAGACGCGCAGGCTCAGTAATTGTGGCTCACGGGCCTAGCCGCTCCACGGCATGTGGGATCTTCCCAGACCAGGGCTCGAACCCGTGTCCCCTGCATTGGCAGGCAGATTCTCAACCACTGCGCCACCAGGGAAGCCCTATGTTTGTTTTTTACATTAAATTTCTATTTCTTTTTTTTTATATTGATTCAATATATATAGATATTGTGAAATTAACACGATAAGTCTAGTTAACATCCATGACTATACATAATTAAAGGTTTTTTCTCGTGATAACAACTTTTTTAATTAATTTATTTATTTATGGCTGTGTTGGGTCTTGGTTTCTGTGCGAGAGCTTTTTCTAGTTGCAGCAAGTGCGGGCCACTCTTCATCGCGGTGCGCGGGCCTCTCATTATCGCGGCCTCTCTTGTTGTGGAGCAGATTCTCCAGACGAGCAGGCTCAGTAATTGTGGCTCACGGGCCTAGTTGCTCTGCGGCATGTGGGATCCTCCCAGAACAGGACTCGAACCCGTGTCCTCGGCATTGGCAGGCAGATTCTCAATAACTGCGGCGCCAGGGAATCCACTAATTTCTATTTCTTATCGGAATAAATTTGATTAGAGTTTTGTGATTGTCTGGCTGTACAGAATCTGCTCAATGATTCATACAGATGTCTGTTCATCTTCGGATCCTCTTACCATGTATGTTATTACAGAATGTTGCGTAGACCTCCCTTGGTGTTTGGTAGGTATTTTGTCAATATATATTTTATATATATTGGTGATTATATAATTCATACAGTTTATGTGTTGTATGTTTATATACACTTAACATACATTAGTATATGTTTGTTAGCTCCATAATCCTAATTTGTCCATCCTCCCACCTTTCATTTTGGTTAACCATTCATTTGTTTTATAAGTCTGTGAGTTTCTTTTTCTGTGGAAATGTGTTCATTGGTAGCAATCTTAGGATAACATGTATAAATGATATCATAGGATATTTGTCATTCCCTTTTGACTTACTTAACCTAATATGATTATTTCTAGTCTCATCTGTAGTCCTGAAAACGGCATTGTTCATTTATTTTTTCTGAGGCTAATATTCCATTCGGTACGTCCACCACTTCTTCTTTGTCCATTTATCTATTGATGGACATTTTGTTTGCTTGAATGTCTTGGCTATTGTAAATATTGCTACAGTGCATGTTTGCCTGTCTGTGTCTTTCCGATTCTGGTCTTCTTAGGTGATAGGCCCATTAGGGGATCGGCCGCATTGTATGGTAGCTCAATTTCTTTACCTTTTAAACGCAGCTCCATTCTGTTCTCATGATTAGCTGTTACCAGTTTACGTCCAACCAACAGCATAGTGGGTATGCATTTCTCCACCAACCCATCAGCATTCATTGTTTGTTGACTGTTTACGGATGGCATTTTGAATATTGGGTGGTGAAATCGTTTTGTATTTTGGATTTGCATCCAACCAATAATTCCTGATATTGAGCTTTTATCCATGTTCTTCTTTTTTTAAAATAACAGTGTGAGTAACACTTACCTCTTGAAACCGTTTTCTTGAAAGCTTTTCCGTGTTGTGAACTTTTTTGGCCATTACCTACCCCAGGACTTTTTTTGAGGACACGTGTCATTTACAGCCCTACAATTACTGTGCATCTTAAGTGACCGTTAGCCCAGTGTTTAAATCTGCTCTTGTGGGAACTGGAAACAAGGCGGCAGCATTTCTCCATCCCCAAATCTGGTTACTAGGGCAGCTGAGCCTTCCTGAAAGTCGTGTTCCTAGGTTGTAAATGAGAATGGAATGGGCCAGAGACAACCCCAGTAACTTTATGTCTCATTAATTGCTGTTCGTGGTTTTAATTTTTTAAATTGGGGTAATGAGTAGAATAGTGTTTGTTGTAGGTGTACACAATCAGGTTCAATTGAACATTATATATGTTTATTCATACAGATCCTCTTCCCATGTAAACTACTATTATTTTTTTTAATAAATGTATTTTATTTATTTATTTGTTTTTGGCTGAGTTGGATCTTCTTTGCTGCCTGTGGGCTGTCTCTAGTTGCGGTGAGCGGGGGCTACTCTCCGGTGCGGTGCACGGGCTTCTCACCGTAGTGGCTTCTTTTGTTGCGGAACACGGGCTCTAGGCATGCGGGCTTCAGTAGTTGTGGCACCTGGTCTCAGTAGTTATGGCTCATGGGCTCCAGAGCGTAGGCTCATTAGTTGTGGTGCACGGGCTTAGTTGCTCTGCAGCATGTGGGATCTTCCCGAACCAGGGATCGAACCTGTGTCCCCTGCATTGGCAGGAGGATTCTTAACCACGGTGCCACCAGGCAAGCCCCCGTGTAAATTATTACAGAGCGTTCAGTAGACCTCCCTTGGTATATGGTCGGTCTGTTTGATACATGTGTTTAATATGTATTTGTATACGTATGGTAACCCTAATCTTAATGTATCCATTCCTCCCACTTCTCCCTTAAGATAACCATAGTTTGTTTTCTAAGTCTGTGGGAGTCTTTCTCTGTGGAAATATGTTCATATGTGTCAGTTGTTAGGTAACACCTAGGAGTGATATCACAGGATATCTGTCGTCTGCTTTCCGACTTACCTCATGTTCTGTGATTATCTCTAGGCTCATCTATGGTGCTGCAAAGAGCAGTGTTTCATTCTTTTCCACGGCGAATATTCCATTGTGTACATGGACCACTTCTTCTTTTTACATTCATCTGTGGATGGACATTTTGGTTACTTCCAAGTCTTGGTTATGCTAAATATTGATGCAGTGCAGGCTTGCCAGCCTGTGTCTTTTGGATTCTGGTCTTCTCATGAGTTAGGCTCAGCATTGGGCCTACTAGATCATATGGTAGTTCAATTTTTACCTTTCAACGCACCTCCATTCTGTTCTCACTACTGGCTGTTACCAGTTTACATCCCACCAGCAACTTGAGGGTACACAGTTCTGTAAAAAACCCTTCAGCGTTTATTGTTTGTAGACTTTTTACAGATGACATTTTGAGTGTTGTGTGGTGATACCTTTTTGTAGTTTGGACTTGCATGCATCTAAAAATTCCCGATATTGAGCTTTTATCTACGTACTTTTTTTTTTAAGTAAAACAGAGAAACTTACCTCTTCAAATTGTTTCCTTGAAAAATTTGCCATGTTCTGAATTCCTGTGGCCATTACCTGCACCAGTACGTTTTTTGAGGGCAGGTGTCATTTAGAGCCCTGTAGTAATTGTGACTATTACATGACCATTGGCTCTGGGTTTAAAGCTGCTGTTGCAGGAAACGGCCACGAGGGGGCAGCATTTCTATATTCCCAACTCTGGTTACTAAGGGAAAAGAGCCTTCCTGGAAGTCCTGTTGGTAGGTTGTAAAGTAGAGTGGAATGTGCCAGGACAAACACCCCAAAACTATGTCTACTTATTTGCTGTTGGTATTCTTAGTTTAATTTTCATTTTTCTCCGAGCAAATTTAATTGCAATGTTGTGTTTGTTCTAGGTGTACAGAATCTCTTTCATTGATACATATATCTTTTCATGTTTGGATCCTGTTCCATATAGGTTATTACAGAAAGTTGTGTAGACCTCTCTTGGTATTCGGTATGTCTCTGATGATTATATATTTTATAAATACTAGCATATGTCTGTTAAACCCAATATGCTCCGTTATATATTCCTCACACCTTTCCGTTTGGCTAACCACAAGCTTGTTTTCTGAACACGTCAATGACCTTCTCTGTGGAAATAGGTTCCTTCCTATGAATTTTTAGATAACACCTATACGTGATATCATAGGATATGTGTCTGTCGCTTCCTGACTTACTTCAAGTTGTGTGAGTATCTGTAGCCTCATCTATGGTGCTGCGACCGGCATTGTTTCATTCTTTTCTGTGTCTAATGTTGCATTGTGTACATGGACCACTTTTTCGTCCACTCATCTGCTGATGGACATTTTTGTTGCTTCCATGTCTTGGCCATGGTATATACTGCTGCAGTACACGATTTTCCATCCTGTGTCTTTTTGATTGTGGCTTTCACAGGTGACAGGCCCAACAGTGGGCCTTCCGGATCATATGGTAACTCAATTTTTACCTTTAAACGCACTGCCATTCTGTTGCTATTATTGGCTGTTACCAGTTTACATCCCACTTAGACCGAGAGGTTACACTATTCTCCACAACTTCTTCAACATCTATTGTTTGTTGACTTTTTGCTGATGGTCATTCTGACCGGTGAGAGGTGATACCTTTGTGTAGATTGGCTTTGCATGCGACTGATAATTCCTGATGTTTTGCGTTTATCAATGTCCTTTTCATTCGTTTAAAGATGGAGCTAAACTTACAACTTCAAATTGCCTTCTTGAAAAATTTGCCGCGTTTGGATTTTTTTGGCCATTCCCTACCCCAGGACAGTTGTTGAGGGCATGAGTCATTTACAGCCCTGCAGTCCTTGTGACTATTAGTGACCATTAGCAGTGGATTTAAAGCTGCTGTTTGAGGAAACGGCCTTAGTGTGGCAGCATTTCTACGTTGCCATCTCTGCTTGCTAGGGAAACAGAACCTTGCTGCAAGTTGTGCTGTTAGGTTGCAGATTAGATTGGAATGTGCCAGGACAAACCCCCATAAGTTTTAGCCTCCTTAATTCTTGTTTGTGTCTTTAAGTTGTACTTTTTCTCAGAGCAAGTTTGATTGAAAATGTCTTTTGTTCTAGGTGTACAGAATCTTGTTCATTTACACATATACATACATCTATTGATCTTTGGGTCCTTTTCCATGTAGGTTATTACAGAGTGTTGAGGAGACCACTCTTGGTATTCTGTAGGTCTTTGGGGATGATATATTTTATATGTATTAGTATATATTTGTTAACCCCAATATCCTAATATATCCATTCCTCACACCTTTTCTTTGGCTTAACCATCAGTTTGTCTTCTCAATCTGAGATTGCCTTTTTCTATGGAAATATGTTCATTTTTATGAATTTTCAGATAACATAAGTGATAGCATAGGACATTTGTCTTTCGCATTCTGACTTACTTCACAGTGTGTGATTATTTCTAGGCTCCTCTGTGGTGCTGCATATGCCATTCTTTTATTTTTTTTCGTGGTTGATATTCCATTCTGTCCATATACCACTTCTTCTTTGTTCATTCATCTGTTTATGGACCCTTTTTTTCCTTCCATGTCTTGGCTATTTCAATATTCCTGCATTGCACATTTGCCTGCCTCTGTCTTTCCGTTTCTGGTGGTCTTAGGTTATAGGCAAAGAAGGTGCCCTGCCGCATCATATGGTAGCTCAGTTTTTACCTTTTAAAGCAGCTCCATTCAGTTTTCCTTAGTGCTGTTACCACTTTACATCCCACCAGCAGCTAGAAGGTACACAGTTCTCTAAAACCCCTTCAGCATTCATAGTTTGTAGACTTTTTGCTGATGGTCATTTGACTGGTGTGAGCTGAAACCTTTTTGGAGGTTGGATTTGCATGTGACTAATAATTCCTTACACTGCGCTTTACGCATGTCCATTTTTTTCTTTTGCTTTTTTTTTAAAGAGTGAGTACAACTTCCCTCTTCATATTGACTTCTTGAAAAATTTGTCATGTGTTGAATTTTCTTGCCTATTCCCTACCCCAGGGCATATTTTGAGGGCAGGTGTCATTTACATCCCTGCAATCCTTGTGGCTATTAAGCAACCATTAGCACTGGATTTAAAGCTGCTGTTGTGGGAAACAGCCACAAGGCGGCAGCACTATTACCTTTTCAACTCTTGTTACTAGGGCAACAGAGACTTCCTGGAGGTAGTGTTCCGAGGTTGTAAATTAGAGTGGAATGTGCTGGAACAGGCCCCCAGAAGTTTATGTGTCCTTACTTATGTTTGTTTTTTACATTAAATTTCTATTTCTTTTTTTTTATATTGATTCAATATATATAGATATTGTGAAATTAACACGATAAGTCTAGTTAACATCCATGACTATACATAATTAAAGGTTTTTTCTCGTGATAACAACTTTTTTAATTAATTTATTTATTTATGGCTGTGTTGGGTCTTGGTTTCTGTGCGAGAGCTTTTTCTAGTTGCAGCAAGTGCGGGCCACTCTTCATCGCGGTGCGCGGGCCTCTCATTATCGCGGCCTCTCTTGTTGTGGAGCAGATTCTCCAGACGAGCAGGCTCAGTAATTGTGGCTCACGGGCCTAGTTGCTCTGCGGCATGTGGGATCCTCCCAGAACAGGACTCGAACCCGTGTCCTCGGCATTGGCAGGCAGATTCTCAATAACTGCGGCGCCAGGGAATCCACTAATTTCTATTTCTTATCGGAATAAATTTGATTAGAGTTTTGTGATTGTCTGGCTGTACAGAATCTGCTCAATGATTCATACAGATGTCTGTTCATCTTCGGATCCTGTTACCATGTATGTTATTACAGAATGTTGCGTAGACCTCCCTTGGTGTTTGGTAGGTATTTTGTCAATATATATTTTATATATATTGGTGATTATATAATTCATACAGTTTATGTGTTGTATGTTTATATACACTTAACATACATTAGTATATGTTTGTTAGCTCCATAATCCTAATTTGTCCATCCTCCCACCTTTCATTTTGGTTAACCATTCATTTGTTTTATAAGTCTGTGAGTTTCTTTTTCTGTGGAAATATGTTCATTGGTAGCAATCTTAGGATAACATGTATAAATGATATCATAGGATATTTGTCATTCCCTTTTGACTTACTTAACCTAATATGATTATTTCTAGTCTCATCTGTAGTCCTGAAAACGGCATTGTTCATTTATTTTTTCTGAGGCTAATATTCCATTCGGTACGTCCACCACTTCTTCTTTGTCCATTTATCTATTGATGGACATTTTGTTTGCTTGAATGTCTTGGCTATTGTAAATATTGCTACAGTGCATGTTTGCCTGTCTGTGTCTTTCCGATTCTGGTCTTCTTAGGTGATAGGCCCATTAGGGGACCGGCCGCATTGTATGGTAGCTCAATTTCTTTACCTTTTAAACGCAGCTCCATTCTGTTCTCATGATTAGCTGTTACCAGTTTACGTCCAACCAACAGCATAGTGGGTATGCATTTCTCCACCAACCCATCAGCTTTCATTGTTTGTTGACTGTTTACGGATGGCATTTTGAATATTGGGTGGTGAAATCGTTTTGTATTTTGGATTTGCATCCAACCAATAATTCCTGATATTGAGCTTTTATCCATGTTCTTCTTTTTTTAAAATAACAGTGTGAGTAACACTTACCTCTTGAAACCGTTTTCTTGAAAGCTTTTCCGTGTTGTGAACTTTTTTGGCCATTACCTACCCCAGGACATTTTTTGAGGACACGTGTCATTTACAGCCCTACAATTACTGTGCATCTTAAGTGACCGTTAGCCCAGTGTTTAAAGCTGCTCTTGTGGGAATTGGAAACAAGGCGGCAGCATTTCTCCATCCCCAAATCTGGTTACTAGGGCAGCTGAGCCTTCCTGAAAGTCGTGTTCCTAGGTTGTAAATGAGAATGGAATGGGCCAGAGACAACCCCAGTAACTTTATGTCTCATTAATTGCTGTTCGTGGTTTTAATTTTTTAAATTGGGGTAATGAGTAGAATAGTGTTTGTTGTAGGTGTACACAATCAGGTTCAATTGAACATTATATATGTTTATTCATACAGATCCTCTTCCCATGTAAACTACTATTATTTTTTTTAATAAATGTATTTTATTTATTTATTTGTTTTTGGCTGAGTTGGATCTTCTTTGCTGCCTGTGGGCTGTCTCTAGTTGCGGTGAGCGGGGGCTACTCTCCGGTGCGGTGCACGGGCTTCTCACCGTAGTGGCTTCTTTTGTTGCGGAACACGGGCTCTAGGCGTGCGGGCTTCAGTAGTTGTGGCACCTGGTCTCAGTAGTTATGGCTCATGGGCTCCAGAGCGTAGGCTCATTAGTTGTGGTGCACGGGCTTAGTTGCTCTGCAGCATGTGGGATCTTCCCGAACCAGGGATCGAACCTGTGTCCCCTGCATTGGCAGGAGGATTCTTAACCACGGTGCCACCAGGCAAGCCCCCGTGTAAATTATTACAGAGCGTTCAGTAGACCTCCCTTGGTATATGGTCGGTCTGTTTGATACATGTGTTTAATATGTATTTGTATACGTATGGTAACCCTAATCTTAATGTATCCATTCCTCCCACTTCTCCCTTAAGATAACCATAGTTTGTTTTCTAAGTCTGTGGGAGTCTTTCTCTGTGGAAATATGTTCATATGTGTCAGTTGTTAGGTAACACCTAGGAGTGATATCACAGGATATTTGTCGTCTGCTTTCCGACTTACCTCATGTTCTGTGATTATCTCTAGGCTCATCTATGGTGCTGCAAAGAGCAGTGTTTCATTCTTTTCCACGGCGAATATTCCATTGTGTACATGGACCACTTCTTCTTTTTACATTCATCTGTGGATGGACATTTTGGTTACTTCCAAGTCTTGGTTATGCTAAATATTGATGCAGTGCAGGCTTGCCAGCCTGTGTCTTTTGGATTCTGGTCTTCTCATGGGTTAGGCTCAGCATTGGGCCTACTAGATCATATGGTAGTTCAATTTTTACCTTTCAACGCACCTCCATTCTGTTCTCACTACTGGCTGTTACCAGTTTACATCCCACCAGCAACTTGAGGGTACACAGTTCTGTAAAAAACCCTTCAGCGTTTATTGTTTGTAGACTTTTTACAGATGACATTTTGAGTGTTGTGTGGTGATACCTTTTTGTAGTTTGGATTTGCATGCATCTAAAAATTCCCGATATTGAGCTTTTATCTACGTACTTTTTTTTTAAGTAAAACAGAGAAACTTACCTCTTCAAATTGTTTCCTTGAAAAATTTGCCATGTTCTGAATTCCTGTGGCCATTACCTGCACCAGTACGTTTTTTGAGGGCAGGTGTCATTTAGAGCCCTGTAGTAATTGTGACTATTACATGACCATTGGCTCTGGGTTTAAAGCTGCTGTTGCAGGAAACGGCCACGAGGGGGCAGCATTTCTATATTCCCAACTCTGGTTACTAAGGGAAAAGAGCCTTCCTGGAAGTCCTGTTTGTAGGTTGTAAAGTAGAGTGGAATGTGCCAGGACAAACACCCCAAAACTATGTCTACTTATTTGCTGTTGGTATTCTTAGTTTAATTTTCATTTTTCTCCGAGCAAATTTAATTGCAATGTTGTGTTTGTTCTAGGTGTACAGAATCTCTTTCATTGATACATATATCTTTTCATGTTTGGATCCTGTTCCATATAGGTTATTACAGAAAGTTGTGTAGACCTCTCTTGGTATTCGGTATGTCTCTGATGATTATATATTTTATAAATATTAGCATATGTCTGTTAAACCCAATACGCTCCGTTATATATTCCTCACACCTTTCCGTTTGGCTAACCACAAGCTTGTTTTCTGAACACGTCAATGTCCTTCTCTGTGGAAATAGGTTCCTTCCTATGAATTTTTAGATAACACCTATACGTGATATCATAGGATATGTGTCTCTCGCTTTCTGACTTACTTCAAGTTGTGTGATTATCTGTAGCCTCTTCCATGGTGCTGCGACCGGCATTGTTTCATTCTTTTCTGTGTCTAATGTTGCATTGTGTACATGGACCACTTTTTCGTCCACTCATCTGCTGATGGACATTTTTGTTGCTTCCATGTCTTGGCCATGGTATATACTGCTGCAGTACACGATTTTCCATCCTGTGTCTTTTTGATTGTGGCTTTCACAGGTGACAGGCCCAACAGTGGGCCTTCCGGATCATATGGTAACTCAATTTTTACCTTTAAACGCACTGCCATTCTGTTGCTATTATTGGCTGTTACCAGTTTACATCCCACTTAGACCGAGAGGTTACACTATTCTCCACAACTTCTTCAACATCTATTGTTTGTTGACTTTTTGCTGATGGTCATTCTGACCGGTGAGAGGTGATACCTTTGTGTAGATTGGCTTTGCATGCGACTGATAATTCCTGATGTTTTGCGTTTATCAATGTCCTTTTCATTCGTTTAAAGATGGAGCTAAACTTACAACTTCAAATTGCCTTCTTGAAAAATTTGCCGCGTTTGGATTTTTTTGGCCATTCCCTACCCCAGGACAGTTGTTGAGGGCATGAGTCATTTACAGCCCTGCAGTCCTTGTGACTATTAGTGACCATTAGCAGTGGATTTAAAGCTGCTGTTTGAGGAAACGGCCTTAGTGTGGCAGCATTTCTACGTTGCCATCTCTGCTTGCTAGGGAAACAGAACCTTGCTGCAAGTTGTGCTGTTAGGTTGCAGATTAGATTGGAATGTGCCAGGACAAACCCCCATAAGTTTTAGCCTCCTTAATTCTTGTTTGTGTCTTTAAGTTGTACTTTTTCTCAGAGCAAGTTTGATTGAAAATGTCTTTTGTTCTAGGTGTACAGAATCTTGTTCATTTACACATATACATACATCTATTGATCTTTGGGTCCTTTTCCATGTAGGTTATTACAGAGTGTTGAGGAGACCACTCTTGGTATTCTGTAGGTCTTTGGGGATGATATATTTTATATGTATTAGTATATATTTGTTAACCCCAATATCCTAATATATCCATTCCTCACACCTTTTCTTTGGCTTAACCATCAGTTTGTCTTCTCAATCTGAGATTGCCTTTTTCTATGGAAATATGTTCATTTTTATGAATTTTCAGATAACATAAGTGATAGCATAGGACATTTGTCTTTCGCATTCTGACTTACTTCACAGTGTGTGATTATTTCTAGGCTCCTCTGTGGTGCTGCATATGCCATTCTTTTATTTTTTTTCGTGGTTGATATTCCATTCTGTCCATATACCACTTCTTCTTTGTTCATTCATCTGTTTATGGACCCTTTTTTTCCTTCCATGTCTTGGCTATTTCAATATTCCTGCATTGCACATTTGCCTGCCTCTGTCTTTCCGTTTCTGGTGGTCTTAGGTTATAGGCAAAGAAGGTGCCCTGCCGCATCATATGGTAGCTCAGTTTTTACCTTTTAAAGCAGCTCCATTCAGTTTTCCTTAGTGCTGTTACCACTTTACATCCCACCAGCAGCTAGAAGGTACACAGTTCTCTAAAACCCCTTCAGCATTCATAGTTTGTAGACTTTTTGCTGATGGTCATTTGACTGGTGTGAGCTGAAACCTTTTTGGAGGTTGGATTTGCATGTGACTAATAATTCCTTACACTGCGCTTTACGCATGTCCATTTTTTTCTTTTGCTTTTTTTTTTAAAGAGTGAGTACAACTTCCCTCTTCATATTGACTTCTTGAAAAATTTGTCATGTGTTGAATTTTCTTGCCTATTCCCTACCCCAGGGCATATTTTGAGGGCAGGTGTCATTTACATCCCTGCAATCCTTGTGGCTATTAAGCAACCATTAGCACTGGATTTAAAGCTGCTGTTGTGGGAAACAGCCACAAGGCGGCAGCATTATTACCTTTTCAACTCTTGTTACTAGGGCAACAGAGACTTCCTGGAGGTAGTGTTCCGAGGTTGTAAATTAGAGTGGAATGTGCTGGAACAGGCCCCCAGAAGTTTATGTGTCCTTACTTATGTTTGTTTTTTACATTAAATTTCTATTTCTTTTTTTTTATATTGATTCAATATACATAGATATTGTGAAATTAACACGATAAGTCTAGTTAACATCCATGACTATACATAATTAAAGGTTTTTTCTCGTGATAACAACTTTTTTAATTAATTTATTTATTTATGGCTGTGTTGGGTCTTGGTTTCTGTGCGAGAGCTTTTTCTAGTTGCAGCAAGTGCGGGCCACTCTTCATCGCGGTGCGCGGGCCTCTCATTATCGCGGCCTCTCTTGTTGTGGAGCAGATTCTCCAGACGAGCAGGCTCAGTAATTGTGGCTCACGGGCCTAGTTGCTCTGCGGCATGTGGGATCCTCCCAGAACAGGACTCGAACCCGTGTCCTCGGCACTGGCAGGCTGATTCTCAATAACTGCGGCGCCAGGGAATCCACTAATTTCTATTTCTTATCGGAATAAATTTGATTAGAGTTTTGTGATTGTCTGGCTGTACAGAATCTGCTCAATGATTCATACAGATGTCTGTTCATCTTCGGATCCTGTTACCATGTATGTTATTACAGAATGTTGCGTAGACCTCCCTTGGTGTTTGGTAGGTATTTTGTCAATATATATTTTATATATATTGGTGATTATATAATTCATACAGTTTATGTGTTGTATGTTTATATACACTTAACATACATTAGTATATGTTTGTTAGCTCCATAATCCTAATTTGTCCATCCTCCCACCTTTCATTTTGGTTAACCATTCATTTGTTTTCTAAGTCTGTGAGTTTCTTTTTCTGTGGAAATATGTTCATTGGTAGCAATCTTAGGATAACATGTATAAATGATATCATAGGATATTTGTCATTCCCTTTTGACTTACTTAACCTAATATGATTATTTCTAGTCTCATCTGTAGTCCTGAAAACGGCATTGTTCATTTATTTTTTCTGAGGCTAATATTCCATTCGGTACGTCCACCACTTCTTCTTTGTCCATTTATCTATTGATGGACATTTTGTTTGCTTGAATGTCTTGGCTATTGTAAATATTGCTACAGTGCATGTTTGCCTGTCTGTGTCTTTCCGATTCTGGTCTTCTTAGGTGATAGGCCCATTAGGGGACCGGCCGCATTGTATGGTAGCTCAATTTCTTTACCTTTTAAACGCAGCTCCATTCTGTTCTCATGATTAGCTGTTACCAGTTTACGTCCAACCAACAGCATAGTGGGTATGCATTTCTCCACCAACCCATCAGCTTTCATTGTTTGTTGACTGTTTACGGATGGCATTTTGAATATTGGGTGGTGAAATCGTTTTGTATTTTGGATTTGCATCCAACCAATAATTCCTGATATTGAGCTTTTATCCATGTTCTTCTTTTTTTAAAATAACAGTGTGAGTAACACTTACCTCTTGAAACCGTTTTCTTGAAAGCTTTTCCGTGTTGTGAACTTTTTTGGCCATTACCTACCCCAGGACATTTTTTGAGGACACGTGTCATTTACAGCCCTACAATTACTGTGCATCTTAAGTGACCGTTAGCCCAGTGTTTAAAGCTGCTCTTGTGGGAACTGGAAACAAGGCGGCAGCATTTCTCCATCCCCAAATCTGGTTACTAGGGCAGCTGAGCCTTCCTGAAAGTCGTGTTCCTAGGTTGTAAATGAGAATGGAATGGGCCAGAGACAACCCCAGTAACTTTATGTCTCATTAATTGCTGTTCGTGGTTTTAATTTTTTAAATTGGGGTAATGAGTAGAATAGTGTTTGTTGTAGGTGTACACAATCAGGTTCAATTGAACATTATATATGTTTATTCATACAGATCCTCTTCCCATGTAAACTACTATTATTTTTTTTAATAAATGTATTTTATTTATTTATTTGTTTTTGGCTGAGTTGGATCTTCTTTGCTGCCTGTGGGCTGTCTCTAGTTGCGGTGAGCGGGGGCTACTCTCCGGTGCGGTGCACGGGCTTCTCACCGTAGTGGCTTCTTTTGTTGCGGAACACGGGCTCTAGGCGTGCGGGCTTCAGTAGTTGTGGCACCTGGTCTCAGTAGTTATGGCTCATGGGCTCCAGAGCGTAGGCTCATTAGTTGTGGTGCACGGGCTTAGTTGCTCTGCAGCATGTGGGATCTTCCCGAACCAGGGATCGAACCTGTGTCCCCTGCATTGGCAGGAGGATTCTTAACCACGGTGCCACCAGGCAAGCCCCCGTGTAAATTATTACAGAGCGTTCAGTAGACCTCCCTTGGTATATGGTCGGTCTGTTTGATACATGTGTTTAATATGTATTTGTATACGTATGGTAACCCTAATCTTAATGTATCCATTCCTCCCACTTCTCCCTTAAGATAACCATAGTTTGTTTTCTAAGTCTGTGGGAGTCTTTCTCTGTGGAAATATGTTCATATGTGTCAGTTGTTAGGTAACACCTAGGAGTGATATCACAGGATATTTGTTGTCTGCTTTCCGACTTACCTCATGTTCTGTGATTATCTCTAGGCTCATCTATGGTGCTGCAAAGAGCAGTGTTTCATTCTTTTCCACGGCGAATATTCCATTGTGTACATGGACCACTTCTTCTTTTTACATTCATCTGTGGATGGACATTTTGGTTACTTCCAAGTCTTGGTTATGCTAAATATTGATGCAGTGCAGGCTTGCCAGCCTGTGTCTTTTGGATTCTGGTCTTCTCATGGGTTAGGCTCAGCATTGGGCCTACTAGATCATATGGTAGTTCAATTTTTACCTTTCAACGCACCTCCATTCTGTTCTCACTACTGGCTGTTACCAGTTTACATCCCACCAGCAACTTGAGGGTACACAGTTCTGTAAAAAACCCTTCAGCGTTTATTGTTTGTAGACTTTTTACAGATGACATTTTGAGTGTTGTGTGGTGATACCTTTTTGTAGTTTGGATTTGCATGCATCTAAAAATTCCCGATATTGAGCTTTTATCTACGTACTTTTTTTTTAAGTAAAACAGAGAAACTTACCTCTTCAAATTGTTTCCTTGAAAAATTTGCCATGTTCTGAATTCCTGTGGCCATTACCTGCACCAGTACGTTTTTTGAGGGCAGGTGTCATTTAGAGCCCTGTAGTAATTGTGACTATTACATGACCATTGGCTCTGGGTTTAAAGCTGCTGTTGCAGGAAACGGCCACGAGGGGGCAGCATTTCTATATTCCCAACTCTGGTTACTAAGGGAAAAGAGCCTTCCTGGAAGTCCTGTTTGTAGGTTGTAAAGTAGAGTGGAATGTGCCAGGACAAACACCCCAAAACTATGTCTACTTATTTGCTGTTGGTATTCTTAGTTTAATTTTCATTTTTCTCCGAGCAAATTTAATTGCAATGTTGTGTTTGTTCTAGGTGTACAGAATCTCTTTCATTGATACATATATCTTTTCATGTTTGGATCCTGTTCCATATAGGTTATTACAGAAAGTTGTGTAGACCTCTCTTGGTATTCGGTATGTCTCTGATGATTATATATTTTATAAATATTAGCATATGTCTGTTAAACCCAATACGCTCCGTTATATATTCCTCACACCTTTCCGTTTGGCTAACCACAAGCTTGTTTTCTGAACACGTCAATGTCCTTCTCTGTGGAAATAGGTTCCTTCCTATGAATTTTTAGATAACACCTATACGTGATATCATAGGATATGTGTCTCTCGCTTTCTGACTTACTTCAAGTTGTGTGATTATCTGTAGCCTCTTCCATGGTGCTGCGACCGGCATTGTTTCATTCTTTTCTGTGTCTAATGTTGCATTGTGTACATGGACCACTTTTTCGTCCACTCATCTGCTGATGGACATTTTTGTTGCTTCCATGTCTTGGCCATGGTATATACTGCTGCAGTACACGATTTTCCATCCTGTGTCTTTTTGATTGTGGCTTTCACAGGTGACAGGCCCAACAGTGGGCCTTCCGGATCATATGGTAACTCAATTTTTACCTTTAAACGCACTGCCATTCTGTTGCTATTATTGGCTGTTACCAGTTTACATCCCACTTAGACCGAGAGGTTACACTATTCTCCACAACTTCTTCAACATCTATTGTTTGTTGACTTTTTGCTGATGGTCATTCTGACCGGTGAGAGGTGATACCTTTGTGTAGATTGGCTTTGCATGCGACTGATAATTCCTGATGTTTTGCGTTTATCAATGTCCTTTTCATTCGTTTAAAGATGGAGCTAAACTTACAACTTCAAATTGCCTTCTTGAAAAATTTGCCGCGTTTGGATTTTTTTGGCCATTCCCTACCCCAGGACAGTTGTTGAGGGCATGAGTCATTTACAGCCCTGCAGTCCTTGTGACTATTAGTGACCATTAGCAGTGGATTTAAAGCTGCTGTTTGAGGAAACGGCCTTAGTGTGGCAGCATTTCTACGTTGCCATCTCTGCTTGCTAGGGAAACAGAACCTTGCTGCAAGTTGTGCTGTTAGGTTGCAGATTAGATTGGAATGTGCCAGGACAAACCCCCATAAGTTTTAGCCTCCTTAATTCTTGTTTGTGTCTTTAAGTTGTACTTTTTCTCAGAGCAAGTTTGATTGAAAATGTCTTTTGTTCTAGGTGTACAGAATCTTGTTCATTTACACATATACATACATCTATTGATCTTTGGGTCCTTTTCCATGTAGGTTATTACAGAGTGTTGAGGAGACCACTCTTGGTATTCTGTAGGTCTTTGGGGATGATATATTTTATATGTATTAGTATATATTTGTTAACCCCAATATCCTAATATATCCATTCCTCACACCTTTTCTTTGGCTTAACCATCAGTTTGTCTTCTCAATCTGAGATTGCCTTTTTCTATGGAAATATGTTCATTTTTATGAATTTTCAGATAACATAAGTGATAGCATAGGACATTTGTCTTTCGCATTCTGACTTACTTCACAGTGTGTGATTATTTCTAGGCTCCTCTGTGGTGCTGCATATGCCATTCTTTTATTTTTTTTCGTGGTTGATATTCCATTCTGTCCATATACCACTTCTTCTTTGTTCATTCATCTGTTTATGGACCCTTTTTTTCCTTCCATGTCTTGGCTATTTCAATATTCCTGCATTGCACATTTGCCTGCCTCTGTCTTTCCGTTTCTGGTGGTCTTAGGTTATAGGCAAAGAAGGTGCCCTGCCGCATCATATGGTAGCTCAGTTTTTACCTTTTAAAGCAGCTCCATTCAGTTTTCCTTAGTGCTGTTACCACTTTACATCCCACCAGCAGCTAGAAGGTACACAGTTCTCTAAAACCCCTTCAGCATTCATAGTTTGTAGACTTTTTGCTGATGGTCATTTGACTGGTGTGAGCTGAAACCTTTTTGGAGGTTGGATTTGCATGTGACTAATAATTCCTTATACTGCGCTTTACGCATGTCCATTTTTTTCTTTTGCTTTTTTTTTTAAAGAGTGAGTACAACTTCCCTCTTCATATTGACTTCTTGAAAAATTTGTCATGTGTTGAATTTTCTTGCCTATTCCCTACCCCAGGGCATATTTTGAGGGCAGGTGTCATTTACATCCCTGCAATCCTTGTGGCTATTAAGCAACCATTAGCACTGGATTTAAAGCTGCTGTTGTGGGAAACAGCCACAAGGCGGCAGCATTATTACCTTTTCAACTCTTGTTACTAGGGCAACAGAGACTTCCTGGAGGTAGTGTTCCGAGGTTGTAAATTAGAGTGGAATGTGCTGGAACAGGCCCCCAGAAGTTTATGTGTCCTTACTTATGTTTGTTTTTTAAATATTTATTTATTTATTTTTTATTTATTTATGGCTGTGTCGGGTCTTCGTTTCTGTGCGAGGGCTTTCTCTAGTTGCGGCAAGTGAGGACCACTCTTCATCGCGGTGCGCGGGCCTCTCACTATCGCGGCCTCTCTTGTTGCGGAGCACAGGCTCCAGACGCGCAGGCTCAGTAATTGTGGCTCACGGGCCTAGCCGCTCCACGGCATGTGGGATCTTCCCAGACCAGGGCTCGAACCCGTGTCCCCTGCATTGGCAGGCAGATTCTCAACCACTGCGCCACCAGGGAAGCCCTATGTTTGTTTTTTACATTAAATTTCTATTTCTTTTTTTTTATATTGATTCAATATATATAGATATTGTGAAATTAACACGATAAGTCTAGTTAACATCCATGACTATACATAATTAAAGGTTTTTTCTCGTGATAACAACTTTTTTAATTAATTTATTTATTTATGGCTGTGTTGGGTCTTGGTTTCTGTGCGAGAGCTTTTTCTAGTTGCAGCAAGTGCGGGCCACTCTTCATCGCGGTGCGCGGGCCTCTCATTATCGCGGCCTCTCTTGTTGTGGAGCAGATTCTCCAGACGAGCAGGCTCAGTAATTGTGGCTCACGGGCCTAGTTGCTCTGCGGCATGTGGGATCCTCCCAGAACAGGACTCGAACCCGTGTCCTCGGCATTGGCAGGCAGATTCTCAATAACTGCGGCGCCAGGGAATCCACTAATTTCTATTTCTTATCGGAATAAATTTGATTAGAGTTTTGTGATTGTCTGGCTGTACAGAATCTGCTCAATGATTCATACAGATGTCTGTTCATCTTCGGATCCTCTTACCATGTATGTTATTACAGAATGTTGCGTAGACCTCCCTTGGTGTTTGGTAGGTATTTTGTCAATATATATTTTATATATATTGGTGATTATATAATTCATACAGTTTATGTGTTGTATGTTTATATACACTTAACATACATTAGTATATGTTTGTTAGCTCCATAATCCTAATTTGTCCATCCTCCCACCTTTCATTTTGGTTAACCATTCATTTGTTTTATAAGTCTGTGAGTTTCTTTTTCTGTGGAAATGTGTTCATTGGTAGCAATCTTAGGATAACATGTATAAATGATATCATAGGATATTTGTCATTCCCTTTTGACTTACTTAACCTAATATGATTATTTCTAGTCTCATCTGTAGTCCTGAAAACGGCATTGTTCATTTATTTTTTCTGAGGCTAATATTCCATTCGGTACGTCCACCACTTCTTCTTTGTCCATTTATCTATTGATGGACATTTTGTTTGCTTGAATGTCTTGGCTATTGTAAATATTGCTACAGTGCATGTTTGCCTGTCTGTGTCTTTCCGATTCTGGTCTTCTTAGGTGATAGGCCCATTAGGGGATCGGCCGCATTGTATGGTAGCTCAATTTCTTTACCTTTTAAACGCAGCTCCATTCTGTTCTCATGATTAGCTGTTACCAGTTTACGTCCAACCAACAGCATAGTGGGTATGCATTTCTCCACCAACCCATCAGCATTCATTGTTTGTTGACTGTTTACGGATGGCATTTTGAATATTGGGTGGTGAAATCGTTTTGTATTTTGGATTTGCATCCAACCAATAATTCCTGATATTGAGCTTTTATCCATGTTCTTCTTTTTTTAAAATAACAGTGTGAGTAACACTTACCTCTTGAAACCGTTTTCTTGAAAGCTTTTCCGTGTTGTGAACTTTTTTGGCCATTACCTACCCCAGGACTTTTTTTGAAGACACGTGTCATTTACAGCCCTACAATTACTGTGCATCTTAAGTGACCGTTAGCCCAGTGTTTAAATCTGCTCTTGTGGGAACTGGAAACAAGGCGGCAGCATTTCTCCATCCCCAAATCTGGTTACTAGGGCAGCTGAGCCTTCCTGAAAGTCGTGTTCCTAGGTTGTAAATGAGAATGGAATGGGCCAGAGACAACCCCAGTAACTTTATGTCTCATTAACTGCTGTTCGTGGTTTTAATTTTTTAAATTGGGGTAATGAGTAGAATAGTGTTTGTTGTAGGTGTACACAATCAGGTTCAATTGAACATTATATATGTTTATTCATACAGATCCTCTTCCCATGTAAACTACTATTATTTTTTTTAATAAATGTATTTTATTTATTTATTTGTTTTTGGCTGAGTTGGATCTTCTTTGCTGCCTGTGGGCTGTCTCTAGTTGCGGTGAGCGGGGGCTACTCTCCGGTGCGGTGCACGGGCTTCTCACCGTAGTGGCTTCTTTTGTTGCGGAACACGGGCTCTAGGCATGCGGGCTTCAGTAGTTGTGGCACCTGGTCTCAGTAGTTATGGCTCATGGGCTCCAGAGCGTAGGCTCATTAGTTGTGGTGCACGGGCTTAGTTGCTCTGCAGCATGTGGGATCTTCCCGAACCAGGGATCGAACCTGTGTCCCCTGCATTGGCAGGAGGATTCTTAACCACGGTGCCACCAGGCAAGCCCCCGTGTAAATTATTACAGAGCGTTCAGTAGACCTCCCTTGGTATATGGTCGGTCTGTTTGATACATGTGTTTAATATGTATTTGTATACGTATGGTAACCCTAATCTTAATGTATCCATTCCTCCCACTTCTCCCTTAAGATAACCATAGTTTGTTTTCTAAGTCTGTGGGAGTCTTTCTCTGTGGAAATATGTTCATATGTGTCAGTTGTTAGGTAACACCTAGGAGTGATATCACAGGATATCTGTCGTCTGCTTTCCGACTTACCTCATGTTCTGTGATTATCTCTAGGCTCATCTATGGTGCTGCAAAGAGCAGTGTTTCATTCTTTTCCACGGCGAATATTCCATTGTGTACATGGACCACTTCTTCTTTTTACATTCATCTGTGGATGGACATTTTGGTTACTTCCAAGTCTTGGTTATGCTAAATATTGATGCAGTGCAGGCTTGCCAGCCTGTGTCTTTTGGATTCTGGTCTTCTCATGAGTTAGGCTCAGCATTGGGCCTACTAGATCATATGGTAGTTCAATTTTTACCTTTCAACGCACCTCCATTCTGTTCTCACTACTGGCTGTTACCAGTTTACATCCCACCAGCAACTTGAGGGTACACAGTTCTGTAAAAAACCCTTCAGCGTTTATTGTTTGTAGACTTTTTACAGATGACATTTTGAGTGTTGTGTGGTGATACCTTTTTGTAGTTTGGACTTGCATGCATCTAAAAATTCCCGATATTGAGCTTTTATCTACGTACTTTTTTTTTTAAGTAAAACAGAGAAACTTACCTCTTCAAATTGTTTCCTTGAAAAATTTGCCATGTTCTGAATTCCTGTGGCCATTACCTGCACCAGTACGTTTTTTGAGGGCAGGTGTCATTTAGAGCCCTGTAGTAATTGTGACTATTACATGACCATTGGCTCTGGGTTTAAAGCTGCTGTTGCAGGAAACGGCCACGAGGGGGCAGCATTTCTATATTCCCAACTCTGGTTACTAAGGGAAAAGAGCCTTCCTGGAAGTCCTGTTGGTAGGTTGTAAAGTAGAGTGGAATGTGCCAGGACAAACACCCCAAAACTATGTCTACTTATTTGCTGTTGGTATTCTTAGTTTAATTTTCATTTTTCTCCGAGCAAATTTAATTGCAATGTTGTGTTTGTTCTAGGTGTACAGAATCTCTTTCATTGATACATATATCTTTTCATGTTTGGATCCTGTTCCATATAGGTTATTACAGAAAGTTGTGTAGACCTCTCTTGGTATTCGGTATGTCTCTGATGATTATATATTTTATAAATACTAGCATATGTCTGTTAAACCCAATATGCTCCGTTATATATTCCTCACACCTTTCCGTTTGGCTAACCACAAGCTTGTTTTCTGAACACGTCAATGACCTTCTCTGTGGAAATAGGTTCCTTCCTATGAATTTTTAGATAACACCTATACGTGATATCATAGGATATGTGTCTGTCGCTTCCTGACTTACTTCAAGTTGTGTGAGTATCTGTAGCCTCATCTATGGTGCTGCGACCGGCATTGTTTCATTCTTTTCTGTGTCTAATGTTGCATTGTGTACATGGACCACTTTTTCGTCCACTCATCTGCTGATGGACATTTTTGTTGCTTCCATGTCTTGGCCATGGTATATACTGCTGCAGTACACGATTTTCCATCCTGTGTCTTTTTGATTGTGGCTTTCACAGGTGACAGGCCCAACAGTGGGCCTTCCGGATCATATGGTAACTCAATTTTTACCTTTAAACGCACTGCCATTCTGTTGCTATTATTGGCTGTTACCAGTTTACATCCCACTTAGACCGAGAGGTTACACTATTCTCCACAACTTCTTCAACATCTATTGTTTGTTGACTTTTTGCTGATGGTCATTCTGACCGGTGAGAGGTGATACCTTTGTGTAGATTGGCTTTGCATGCGACTGATAATTCCTGATGTTTTGCGTTTATCAATGTCCTTTTCATTCGTTTAAAGATGGAGCTAAACTTACAACTTCAAATTGCCTTCTTGAAAAATTTGCCGCGTTTGGATTTTTTTGGCCATTCCCTACCCCAGGACAGTTGTTGAGGGCATGAGTCATTTACAGCCCTGCAGTCCTTGTGACTATTAGTGACCATTAGCAGTGGATTTAAAGCTGCTGTTTGAGGAAACGGCCTTAGTGTGGCAGCATTTCTACGTTGCCATCTCTGCTTGCTAGGGAAACAGAACCTTGCTGCAAGTTGTGCTGTTAGGTTGCAGATTAGATTGGAATGTGCCAGGACAAACCCCCATAAGTTTTAGCCTCCTTAATTCTTGTTTGTGTCTTTAAGTTGTACTTTTTCTCAGAGCAAGTTTGATTGAAAATGTCTTTTGTTCTAGGTGTACAGAATCTTGTTCATTTACACATATACATACATCTATTGATCTTTGGGTCCTTTTCCATGTAGGTTATTACAGAGTGTTGAGGAGACCACTCTTGGTATTCTGTAGGTCTTTGGGGATGATATATTTTATATGTATTAGTATATATTTGTTAACCCCAATATCCTAATATATCCATTCCTCACACCTTTTCTTTGGCTTAACCATCAGTTTGTCTTCTCAATCTGAGATTGCCTTTTTCTATGGAAATATGTTCATTTTTATGAATTTTCAGATAACATAAGTGATAGCATAGGACATTTGTCTTTCGCATTCTGACTTACTTCACAGTGTGTGATTATTTCTAGGCTCCTCTGTGGTGCTGCATATGCCATTCTTTTATTTTTTTTCGTGGTTGATATTCCATTCTGTCCATATACCACTTCTTCTTTGTTCATTCATCTGTTTATGGACCCTTTTTTTCCTTCCATGTCTTGGCTATTTCAATATTCCTGCATTGCACATTTGCCTGCCTCTGTCTTTCCGTTTCTGGTGGTCTTAGGTTATAGGCAAAGAAGGTGCCCTGCCGCATCATATGGTAGCTCAGTTTTTACCTTTTAAAGCAGCTCCATTCAGTTTTCCTTAGTGCTGTTACCACTTTACATCCCACCAGCAGCTAGAAGGTACACAGTTCTCTAAAACCCCTTCAGCATTCATAGTTTGTAGACTTTTTGCTGATGGTCATTTGACTGGTGTGAGCTGAAACCTTTTTGGAGGTTGGATTTGCATGTGACTAATAATTCCTTACACTGCGCTTTACGCATGTCCATTTTTTTCTTTTGCTTTTTTTTTAAAGAGTGAGTACAACTTCCCTCTTCATATTGACTTCTTGAAAAATTTGTCATGTGTTGAATTTTCTTGCCTATTCCCTACCCCAGGGCATATTTTGAGGGCAGGTGTCATTTACATCCCTGCAATCCTTGTGGCTATTAAGCAACCATTAGCACTGGATTTAAAGCTGCTGTTGTGGGAAACAGCCACAAGGCGGCAGCACTATTACCTTTTCAACTCTTGTTACTAGGGCAACAGAGACTTCCTGGAGGTAGTGTTCCGAGGTTGTAAATTAGAGTGGAATGTGCTGGAACAGGCCCCCAGAAGTTTATGTGTCCTTACTTATGTTTGTTTTTTACATTAAATTTCTATTTCTTTTTTTTTATATTGATTCAATATATATAGATATTGTGAAATTAACACGATAAGTCTAGTTAACATCCATGACTATACATAATTAAAGGTTTTTTCTCGTGATAACAACTTTTTTAATTAATTTATTTATTTATGGCTGTGTTGGGTCTTGGTTTCTGTGCGAGAGCTTTTTCTAGTTGCAGCAAGTGCGGGCCACTCTTCATCGCGGTGCGCGGGCCTCTCATTATCGCGGCCTCTCTTGTTGTGGAGCAGATTCTCCAGACGAGCAGGCTCAGTAATTGTGGCTCACGGGCCTAGTTGCTCTGCGGCATGTGGGATCCTCCCAGAACAGGACTCGAACCCGTGTCCTCGGCATTGGCAGGCAGATTCTCAATAACTGCGGCGCCAGGGAATCCACTAATTTCTATTTCTTATCGGAATAAATTTGATTAGAGTTTTGTGATTGTCTGGCTGTACAGAATCTGCTCAATGATTCATACAGATGTCTGTTCATCTTCGGATCCTGTTACCATGTATGTTATTACAGAATGTTGCGTAGACCTCCCTTGGTGTTTGGTAGGTATTTTGTCAATATATATTTTATATATATTGGTGATTATATAATTCATACAGTTTATGTGTTGTATGTTTATATACACTTAACATACATTAGTATATGTTTGTTAGCTCCATAATCCTAATTTGTCCATCCTCCCACCTTTCATTTTGGTTAACCATTCATTTGTTTTATAAGTCTGTGAGTTTCTTTTTCTGTGGAAATATGTTCATTGGTAGCAATCTTAGGATAACATGTATAAATGATATCATAGGATATTTGTCATTCCCTTTTGACTTACTTAACCTAATATGATTATTTCTAGTCTCATCTGTAGTCCTGAAAACGGCATTGTTCATTTATTTTTTCTGAGGCTAATATTCCATTCGGTACGTCCACCACTTCTTCTTTGTCCATTTATCTATTGATGGACATTTTGTTTGCTTGAATGTCTTGGCTATTGTAAATATTGCTACAGTGCATGTTTGCCTGTCTGTGTCTTTCCGATTCTGGTCTTCTTAGGTGATAGGCCCATTAGGGGACCGGCCGCATTGTATGGTAGCTCAATTTCTTTACCTTTTAAACGCAGCTCCATTCTGTTCTCATGATTAGCTGTTACCAGTTTACGTCCAACCAACAGCATAGTGGGTATGCATTTCTCCACCAACCCATCAGCTTTCATTGTTTGTTGACTGTTTACGGATGGCATTTTGAATATTGGGTGGTGAAATCGTTTTGTATTTTGGATTTGCATCCAACCAATAATTCCTGATATTGAGCTTTTATCCATGTTCTTCTTTTTTTAAAATAACAGTGTGAGTAACACTTACCTCTTGAAACCGTTTTCTTGAAAGCTTTTCCGTGTTGTGAACTTTTTTGGCCATTACCTACCCCAGGACATTTTTTGAGGACACGTGTCATTTACAGCCCTACAATTACTGTGCATCTTAAGTGACCGTTAGCCCAGTGTTTAAAGCTGCTCTTGTGGGAATTGGAAACAAGGCGGCAGCATTTCTCCATCCCCAAATCTGGTTACTAGGGCAGCTGAGCCTTCCTGAAAGTCGTGTTCCTAGGTTGTAAATGAGAATGGAATGGGCCAGAGACAACCCCAGTAACTTTATGTCTCATTAATTGCTGTTCGTGGTTTTAATTTTTTAAATTGGGGTAATGAGTAGAATAGTGTTTGTTGTAGGTGTACACAATCAGGTTCAATTGAACATTATATATGTTTATTCATACAGATCCTCTTCCCATGTAAACTACTATTATTTTTTTTAATAAATGTATTTTATTTATTTATTTGTTTTTGGCTGAGTTGGATCTTCTTTGCTGCCTGTGGGCTGTCTCTAGTTGCGGTGAGCGGGGGCTACTCTCCGGTGCGGTGCACGGGCTTCTCACCGTAGTGGCTTCTTTTGTTGCGGAACACGGGCTCTAGGCGTGCGGGCTTCAGTAGTTGTGGCACCTGGTCTCAGTAGTTATGGCTCATGGGCTCCAGAGCGTAGGCTCATTAGTTGTGGTGCACGGGCTTAGTTGCTCTGCAGCATGTGGGATCTTCCCGAACCAGGGATCGAACCTGTGTCCCCTGCATTGGCAGGAGGATTCTTAACCACGGTGCCACCAGGCAAGCCCCCGTGTAAATTATTACAGAGCGTTCAGTAGACCTCCCTTGGTATATGGTCGGTCTGTTTGATACATGTGTTTAATATGTATTTGTATACGTATGGTAACCCTAATCTTAATGTATCCATTCCTCCCACTTCTCCCTTAAGATAACCATAGTTTGTTTTCTAAGTCTGTGGGAGTCTTTCTCTGTGGAAATATGTTCATATGTGTCAGTTGTTAGGTAACACCTAGGAGTGATATCACAGGATATTTGTCGTCTGCTTTCCGACTTACCTCATGTTCTGTGATTATCTCTAGGCTCATCTATGGTGCTGCAAAGAGCAGTGTTTCATTCTTTTCCACGGCGAATATTCCATTGTGTACATGGACCACTTCTTCTTTTTACATTCATCTGTGGATGGACATTTTGGTTACTTCCAAGTCTTGGTTATGCTAAATATTGATGCAGTGCAGGCTTGCCAGCCTGTGTCTTTTGGATTCTGGTCTTCTCATGGGTTAGGCTCAGCATTGGGCCTACTAGATCATATGGTAGTTCAATTTTTACCTTTCAACGCACCTCCATTCTGTTCTCACTACTGGCTGTTACCAGTTTACATCCCACCAGCAACTTGAGGGTACACAGTTCTGTAAAAAACCCTTCAGCGTTTATTGTTTGTAGACTTTTTACAGATGACATTTTGAGTGTTGTGTGGTGATACCTTTTTGTAGTTTGGATTTGCATGCATCTAAAAATTCCCGATATTGAGCTTTTATCTACGTACTTTTTTTTTAAGTAAAACAGAGAAACTTACCTCTTCAAATTGTTTCCTTGAAAAATTTGCCATGTTCTGAATTCCTGTGGCCATTACCTGCACCAGTACGTTTTTTGAGGGCAGGTGTCATTTAGAGCCCTGTAGTAATTGTGACTATTACATGACCATTGGCTCTGGGTTTAAAGCTGCTGTTGCAGGAAACGGCCACGAGGGGGCAGCATTTCTATATTCCCAACTCTGGTTACTAAGGGAAAAGAGCCTTCCTGGAAGTCCTGTTTGTAGGTTGTAAAGTAGAGTGGAATGTGCCAGGACAAACACCCCAAAACTATGTCTACTTATTTGCTGTTGGTATTCTTAGTTTAATTTTCATTTTTCTCCGAGCAAATTTAATTGCAATGTTGTGTTTGTTCTAGGTGTACAGAATCTCTTTCATTGATACATATATCTTTTCATGTTTGGATCCTGTTCCATATAGGTTATTACAGAAAGTTGTGTAGACCTCTCTTGGTATTCGGTATGTCTCTGATGATTATATATTTTATAAATATTAGCATATGTCTGTTAAACCCAATACGCTCCGTTATATATTCCTCACACCTTTCCGTTTGGCTAACCACAAGCTTGTTTTCTGAACACGTCAATGTCCTTCTCTGTGGAAATAGGTTCCTTCCTATGAATTTTTAGATAACACCTATACGTGATATCATAGGATATGTGTCTCTCGCTTTCTGACTTACTTCAAGTTGTGTGATTATCTGTAGCCTCTTCCATGGTGCTGCGACCGGCATTGTTTCATTCTTTTCTGTGTCTAATGTTGCATTGTGTACATGGACCACTTTTTCGTCCACTCATCTGCTGATGGACATTTTTGTTGCTTCCATGTCTTGGCCATGGTATATACTGCTGCAGTACACGATTTTCCATCCTGTGTCTTTTTGATTGTGGCTTTCACAGGTGACAGGCCCAACAGTGGGCCTTCCGGATCATATGGTAACTCAATTTTTACCTTTAAACGCACTGCCATTCTGTTGCTATTATTGGCTGTTACCAGTTTACATCCCACTTAGACCGAGAGGTTACACTATTCTCCACAACTTCTTCAACATCTATTGTTTGTTGACTTTTTGCTGATGGTCATTCTGACCGGTGAGAGGTGATACCTTTGTGTAGATTGGCTTTGCATGCGACTGATAATTCCTGATGTTTTGCGTTTATCAATGTCCTTTTCATTCGTTTAAAGATGGAGCTAAACTTACAACTTCAAATTGCCTTCTTGAAAAATTTGCCGCGTTTGGATTTTTTTGGCCATTCCCTACCCCAGGACAGTTGTTGAGGGCATGAGTCATTTACAGCCCTGCAGTCCTTGTGACTATTAGTGACCATTAGCAGTGGATTTAAAGCTGCTGTTTGAGGAAACGGCCTTAGTGTGGCAGCATTTCTACGTTGCCATCTCTGCTTGCTAGGGAAACAGAACCTTGCTGCAAGTTGTGCTGTTAGGTTGCAGATTAGATTGGAATGTGCCAGGACAAACCCCCATAAGTTTTAGCCTCCTTAATTCTTGTTTGTGTCTTTAAGTTGTACTTTTTCTCAGAGCAAGTTTGATTGAAAATGTCTTTTGTTCTAGGTGTACAGAATCTTGTTCATTTACACATATACATACATCTATTGATCTTTGGGTCCTTTTCCATGTAGGTTATTACAGAGTGTTGAGGAGACCACTCTTGGTATTCTGTAGGTCTTTGGGGATGATATATTTTATATGTATTAGTATATATTTGTTAACCCCAATATCCTAATATATCCATTCCTCACACCTTTTCTTTGGCTTAACCATCAGTTTGTCTTCTCAATCTGAGATTGCCTTTTTCTATGGAAATATGTTCATTTTTATGAATTTTCAGATAACATAAGTGATAGCATAGGACATTTGTCTTTCGCATTCTGACTTACTTCACAGTGTGTGATTATTTCTAGGCTCCTCTGTGGTGCTGCATATGCCATTCTTTTATTTTTTTTCGTGGTTGATATTCCATTCTGTCCATATACCACTTCTTCTTTGTTCATTCATCTGTTTATGGACCCTTTTTTTCCTTCCATGTCTTGGCTATTTCAATATTCCTGCATTGCACATTTGCCTGCCTCTGTCTTTCCGTTTCTGGTGGTCTTAGGTTATAGGCAAAGAAGGTGCCCTGCCGCATCATATGGTAGCTCAGTTTTTACCTTTTAAAGCAGCTCCATTCAGTTTTCCTTAGTGCTGTTACCACTTTACATCCCACCAGCAGCTAGAAGGTACACAGTTCTCTAAAACCCCTTCAGCATTCATAGTTTGTAGACTTTTTGCTGATGGTCATTTGACTGGTGTGAGCTGAAACCTTTTTGGAGGTTGGATTTGCATGTGACTAATAATTCCTTATACTGCGCTTTACGCATGTCCATTTTTTTCTTTTGCTTTTTTTTTTAAAGAGTGAGTACAACTTCCCTCTTCATATTGACTTCTTGAAAAATTTGTCATGTGTTGAATTTTCTTGCCTATTCCCTACCCCAGGGCATATTTTGAGGGCAGGTGTCATTTACATCCCTGCAATCCTTGTGGCTATTAAGCAACCATTAGCACTGGATTTAAAGCTGCTGTTGTGGGAAACAGCCACAAGGCGGCAGCATTATTACCTTTTCAACTCTTGTTACTAGGGCAACAGAGACTTCCTGGAGGTAGTGTTCCGAGGTTGTAAATTAGAGTGGAATGTGCTGGAACAGGCCCCCAGAAGTTTATGTGTCCTTACTTATGTTTGTTTTTTAAATATTTATTTATTTATTTTTTATTTATTTATGGCTGTGTCGGGTCTTCGTTTCTGTGCGAGGGCTTTCTCTAGTTGCGGCAAGTGAGGACCACTCTTCATCGCGGTGCGCGGGCCTCTCACTATCGCGGCCTCTCTTGTTGCGGAGCACAGGCTCCAGACGCGCAGGCTCAGTAATTGTGGCTCACGGGCCTAGCCGCTCCGCGGTATGTGGGATCTTCCCAGACCAGGGCTCGAACCCGTGTCCCCTGCATTGGCAGGCAGATTCTCAACCACTGCGCCACCAGGGAAGCCCTATGTTTGTTTTTTACATTAAATTTCTATTTCTTTTTTTTTATATTGATTCAATATATATAGATATTGTGAAATTAACACGATAAGTCTAGTTAACATCCATGACTATACATAATTAAAGGTTTTTTCTCGTGATAACAACTTTTTTAATTAATTTATTTATTTATGGCTGTGTTGGGTCTTGGTTTCTGTGCGAGAGCTTTTTCTAGTTGCAGCAAGTGCGGGCCACTCTTCATCGCGGTGCGCGGGCCTCTCATTATCGCGGCCTCTCTTGTTGTGGAGCAGATTCTCCAGACGAGCAGGCTCAGTAATTGTGGCTCACGGGCCTAGTTGCTCTGCGGCATGTGGGATCCTCCCAGAACAGGACTCGAACCCGTGTCCTCGGCATTGGCAGGCAGATTCTCAATAACTGCGGCGCCAGGGAATCCACTAATTTCTATTTCTTATCGGAATAAATTTGATTAGAGTTTTGTGATTGTCTGGCTGTACAGAATCTGCTCAATGATTCATACAGATGTCTGTTCATCTTCGGATCCTCTTACCATGTATGTTATTACAGAATGTTGCGTAGACCTCCCTTGGTGTTTGGTAGGTATTTTGTCAATATATATTTTATATATATTGGTGATTATATAATTCATACAGTTTATGTGTTGTATGTTTATATACACTTAACATACATTAGTATATGTTTGTTAGCTCCATAATCCTAATTTGTCCATCCTCCCACCTTTCATTTTGGTTAACCATTCATTTGTTTTATAAGTCTGTGAGTTTCTTTTTCTGTGGAAATGTGTTCATTGGTAGCAATCTTAGGATAACATGTATAAATGATATCATAGGATATTTGTCATTCCCTTTTGACTTACTTAACCTAATATGATTATTTCTAGTCTCATCTGTAGTCCTGAAAACGGCATTGTTCATTTATTTTTTCTGAGGCTAATATTCCATTCGGTACGTCCACCACTTCTTCTTTGTCCATTTATCTATTGATGGACATTTTGTTTGCTTGAATGTCTTGGCTATTGTAAATATTGCTACAGTGCATGTTTGCCTGTCTGTGTCTTTCCGATTCTGGTCTTCTTAGGTGATAGGCCCATTAGGGGATCGGCCGCATTGTATGGTAGCTCAATTTCTTTACCTTTTAAACGCAGCTCCATTCTGTTCTCATGATTAGCTGTTACCAGTTTACGTCCAACCAACAGCATAGTGGGTATGCATTTCTCCACCAACCCATCAGCATTCATTGTTTGTTGACTGTTTACGGATGGCATTTTGAATATTGGGTGGTGAAATCGTTTTGTATTTTGGATTTGCATCCAACCAATAATTCCTGATATTGAGCTTTTATCCATGTTCTTCTTTTTTTAAAATAACAGTGTGAGTAACACTTACCTCTTGAAACCGTTTTCTTGAAAGCTTTTCCGTGTTGTGAACTTTTTTGGCCATTACCTACCCCAGGACTTTTTTTGAGGACACGTGTCATTTACAGCCCTACAATTACTGTGCATCTTAAGTGACCGTTAGCCCAGTGTTTAAATCTGCTCTTGTGGGAACTGGAAACAAGGCGGCAGCATTTCTCCATCCCCAAATCTGGTTACTAGGGCAGCTGAGCCTTCCTGAAAGTCGTGTTCCTAGGTTGTAAATGAGAATGGAATGGGCCAGAGACAACCCCAGTAACTTTATGTCTCATTAATTGCTGTTCGTGGTTTTAATTTTTTAAATTGGGGTAATGAGTAGAATAGTGTTTGTTGTAGGTGTACACAATCAGGTTCAATTGAACATTATATATGTTTATTCATACAGATCCTCTTCCCATGTAAACTACTATTATTTTTTTTAATAAATGTATTTTATTTATTTATTTGTTTTTGGCTGAGTTGGATCTTCTTTGCTGCCTGTGGGCTGTCTCTAGTTGCGGTGAGCGGGGGCTACTCTCCGGTGCGGTGCACGGGCTTCTCACCGTAGTGGCTTCTTTTGTTGCGGAACACGGGCTCTAGGCATGCGGGCTTCAGTAGTTGTGGCACCTGGTCTCAGTAGTTATGGCTCATGGGCTCCAGAGCGTAGGCTCATTAGTTGTGGTGCACGGGCTTAGTTGCTCTGCAGCATGTGGGATCTTCCCGAACCAGGGATCGAACCTGTGTCCCCTGCATTGGCAGGAGGATTCTTAACCACGGTGCCACCAGGCAAGCCCCCGTGTAAATTATTACAGAGCGTTCAGTAGACCTCCCTTGGTATATGGTCGGTCTGTTTGATACATGTGTTTAATATGTATTTGTATACGTATGGTAACCCTAATCTTAATGTATCCATTCCTCCCACTTCTCCCTTAAGATAACCATAGTTTGTTTTCTAAGTCTGTGGGAGTCTTTCTCTGTGGAAATATGTTCATATGTGTCAGTTGTTAGGTAACACCTAGGAGTGATATCACAGGATATCTGTCGTCTGCTTTCCGACTTACCTCATGTTCTGTGATTATCTCTAGGCTCATCTATGGTGCTGCAAAGAGCAGTGTTTCATTCTTTTCCACGGCGAATATTCCATTGTGTACATGGACCACTTCTTCTTTTTACATTCATCTGTGGATGGACATTTTGGTTACTTCCAAGTCTTGGTTATGCTAAATATTGATGCAGTGCAGGCTTGCCAGCCTGTGTCTTTTGGATTCTGGTCTTCTCATGAGTTAGGCTCAGCATTGGGCCTACTAGATCATATGGTAGTTCAATTTTTACCTTTCAACGCACCTCCATTCTGTTCTCACTACTGGCTGTTACCAGTTTACATCCCACCAGCAACTTGAGGGTACACAGTTCTGTAAAAAACCCTTCAGCGTTTATTGTTTGTAGACTTTTTACAGATGACATTTTGAGTGTTGTGTGGTGATACCTTTTTGTAGTTTGGACTTGCATGCATCTAAAAATTCCCGATATTGAGCTTTTATCTACGTACTTTTTTTTTTAAGTAAAACAGAGAAACTTACCTCTTCAAATTGTTTCCTTGAAAAATTTGCCATGTTCTGAATTCCTGTGGCCATTACCTGCACCAGTACGTTTTTTGAGGGCAGGTGTCATTTAGAGCCCTGTAGTAATTGTGACTATTACATGACCATTGGCTCTGGGTTTAAAGCTGCTGTTGCAGGAAACGGCCACGAGGGGGCAGCATTTCTATATTCCCAACTCTGGTTACTAAGGGAAAAGAGCCTTCCTGGAAGTCCTGTTGGTAGGTTGTAAAGTAGAGTGGAATGTGCCAGGACAAACACCCCAAAACTATGTCTACTTATTTGCTGTTGGTATTCTTAGTTTAATTTTCATTTTTCTCCGAGCAAATTTAATTGCAATGTTGTGTTTGTTCTAGGTGTACAGAATCTCTTTCATTGATACATATATCTTTTCATGTTTGGATCCTGTTCCATATAGGTTATTACAGAAAGTTGTGTAGACCTCTCTTGGTATTCGGTATGTCTCTGATGATTATATATTTTATAAATACTAGCATATGTCTGTTAAACCCAATATGCTCCGTTATATATTCCTCACACCTTTCCGTTTGGCTAACCACAAGCTTGTTTTCTGAACACGTCAATGACCTTCTCTGTGGAAATAGGTTCCTTCCTATGAATTTTTAGATAACACCTATACGTGATATCATAGGATATGTGTCTGTCGCTTCCTGACTTACTTCAAGTTGTGTGAGTATCTGTAGCCTCATCTATGGTGCTGCGACCGGCATTGTTTCATTCTTTTCTGTGTCTAATGTTGCATTGTGTACATGGACCACTTTTTCGTCCACTCATCTGCTGATGGACATTTTTGTTGCTTCCATGTCTTGGCCATGGTATATACTGCTGCAGTACACGATTTTCCATCCTGTGTCTTTTTGATTGTGGCTTTCACAGGTGACAGGCCCAACAGTGGGCCTTCCGGATCATATGGTAACTCAATTTTTACCTTTAAACGCACTGCCATTCTGTTGCTATTATTGGCTGTTACCAGTTTACATCCCACTTAGACCGAGAGGTTACACTATTCTCCACAACTTCTTCAACATCTATTGTTTGTTGACTTTTTGCTGATGGTCATTCTGACCGGTGAGAGGTGATACCTTTGTGTAGATTGGCTTTGCATGCGACTGATAATTCCTGATGTTTTGCGTTTATCAATGTCCTTTTCATTCGTTTAAAGATGGAGCTAAACTTACAACTTCAAATTGCCTTCTTGAAAAATTTGCCGCGTTTGGATTTTTTTGGCCATTCCCTACCCCAGGACAGTTGTTGAGGGCATGAGTCATTTACAGCCCTGCAGTCCTTGTGACTATTAGTGACCATTAGCAGTGGATTTAAAGCTGCTGTTTGAGGAAACGGCCTTAGTGTGGCAGCATTTCTACGTTGCCATCTCTGCTTGCTAGGGAAACAGAACCTTGCTGCAAGTTGTGCTGTTAGGTTGCAGATTAGATTGGAATGTGCCAGGACAAACCCCCATAAGTTTTAGCCTCCTTAATTCTTGTTTGTGTCTTTAAGTTGTACTTTTTCTCAGAGCAAGTTTGATTGAAAATGTCTTTTGTTCTAGGTGTACAGAATCTTGTTCATTTACACATATACATACATCTATTGATCTTTGGGTCCTTTTCCATGTAGGTTATTACAGAGTGTTGAGGAGACCACTCTTGGTATTCTGTAGGTCTTTGGGGATGATATATTTTATATGTATTAGTATATATTTGTTAACCCCAATATCCTAATATATCCATTCCTCACACCTTTTCTTTGGCTTAACCATCAGTTTGTCTTCTCAATCTGAGATTGCCTTTTTCTATGGAAATATGTTCATTTTTATGAATTTTCAGATAACATAAGTGATAGCATAGGACATTTGTCTTTCGCATTCTGACTTACTTCACAGTGTGTGATTATTTCTAGGCTCCTCTGTGGTGCTGCATATGCCATTCTTTTATTTTTTTTCGTGGTTGATATTCCATTCTGTCCATATACCACTTCTTCTTTGTTCATTCATCTGTTTATGGACCCTTTTTTTCCTTCCATGTCTTGGCTATTTCAATATTCCTGCATTGCACATTTGCCTGCCTCTGTCTTTCCGTTTCTGGTGGTCTTAGGTTATAGGCAAAGAAGGTGCCCTGCCGCATCATATGGTAGCTCAGTTTTTACCTTTTAAAGCAGCTCCATTCAGTTTTCCTTAGTGCTGTTACCACTTTACATCCCACCAGCAGCTAGAAGGTACACAGTTCTCTAAAACCCCTTCAGCATTCATAGTTTGTAGACTTTTTGCTGATGGTCATTTGACTGGTGTGAGCTGAAACCTTTTTGGAGGTTGGATTTGCATGTGACTAATAATTCCTTATACTGCGCTTTACGCATGTCCATTTTTTTCTTTTGCTTTTTTTTTTAAAGAGTGAGTACAACTTCCCTCTTCATATTGACTTCTTGAAAAATTTGTCATGTGTTGAATTTTCTTGCCTATTCCCTACCCCAGGGCATATTTTGAGGGCAGGTGTCATTTACATCCCTGCAATCCTTGTGGCTATTAAGCAACCATTAGCACTGGATTTAAAGCTGCTGTTGTGGGAAACAGCCACAAGGCGGCAGCATTATTACCTTTTCAACTCTTGTTACTAGGGCAACAGAGACTTCCTGGAGGTAGTGTTCCGAGGTTGTAAATTAGAGTGGAATGTGCTGGAACAGGCCCCCAGAAGTTTATGTGTCCTTACTTATGTTTGTTTTTTAAATATTTATTTATTTATTTTTTATTTATTTATGGCTGTGTCGGGTCTTCGTTTCTGTGCGAGGGCTTTCTCTAGTTGCGGCAAGTGGGGACCACTCTTCATCGCGGTGCGCGGGCCTCTCACTATCGCGGCCTCTCTTGTTGCGGAGCACAGGCTCCAGACGCGCAGGCTCAGTAATTGTGGCTCACGGGCCTAGCCGCTCCGCGGCATGTGGGATCTTCCCAGACCAGGGCTCGAACCCGTGTCCCCTGCATTGGCAGGCAGATTCTCAACCACTGCGCCACCAGGGAAGCCCTATGTTTGTTTTTTACATTAAATTTCTATTTCTTTTTTTTTATATTGATTCAATATATATAGATATTGTGAAATTAACACGATAAGTCTAGTTAACATCCATGACTATACATAATTAAAGGTTTTTTCTCGTGATAACAACTTTTTTAATTAATTTATTTATTTATGGCTGTGTTGGGTCTTGGTTTCTGTGCGAGAGCTTTTTCTAGTTGCAGCAAGTGCGGGCCACTCTTCATCGCGGTGCGCGGGCCTCTCATTATCGCGGCCTCTCTTGTTGTGGAGCAGATTCTCCAGACGAGCAGGCTCAGTAATTGTGGCTCACGGGCCTAGTTGCTCTGCGGCATGTGGGATCCTCCCAGAACAGGACTCGAACCCGTGTCCTCGGCATTGGCAGGCAGATTCTCAATAACTGCGGCGCCAGGGAATCCACTAATTTCTATTTCTTATCGGAATAAATTTGATTAGAGTTTTGTGATTGTCTGGCTGTACAGAATCTGCTCAATGATTCATACAGATGTCTGTTCATCTTCGGATCCTGTTACCATGTATGTTATTACAGAATGTTGCGTAGACCTCCCTTGGTGTTTGGTAGGTATTTTGTCAATATATATTTTATATATATTGGTGATTATATAATTCATACAGTTTATGTGTTGTATGTTTATATACACTTAACATACATTAGTATATGTTTGTTAGCTCCATAATCCTAATTTGTCCATCCTCCCACCTTTCATTTTGGTTAACCATTCATTTGTTTTCTAAGTCTGTGAGTTTCTTTTTCTGTGGAAATATGTTCATTGGTAGCAATCTTAGGATAACATGTATAAATGATATCATAGGATATTTGTCATTCCCTTTTGACTTACTTAACCTAATATGATTATTTCTAGTCTCATCTGTAGTCCTGAAAACGGCATTGTTCATTTATTTTTTCTGAGGCTAATATTCCATTCGGTACGTCCACCACTTCTTCTTTGTCCATTTATCTATTGATGGACATTTTGTTTGCTTGAATGTCTTGGCTATTGTAAATATTGCTACAGTGCATGTTTGCCTGTCTGTGTCTTTCCGATTCTGGTCTTCTTAGGTGATAGGCCCATTAGGGGACCGGCCGCATTGTATGGTAGCTCAATTTCTTTACCTTTTAAATGCAGCTCCATTCTGTTCTCGTGATTAGCTGTTACCAGTTTACGTCCAACCAACAGCATAGTGGGTATGCATTTCTCCACCAACCCATCAGCATTCATTGTTTGTTGACTGTTTACGGATGGCATTTTGAATATTGGGTGGTGAAATCGTTTTGTATTTTGGATTTGCATCCAACCAATAATTCCTGATATTGAGCTTTTATCCATGTTCTTCTTTTTTTAAAATAACAGTGTGAGTAACACTTACCTCTTGAAACCGTTTTCTTGAAAGCTTTTCCGTGTTGTGAACTTTTTTGGCCATTACCTACCCCAGGACTTTTTTTGAGGACACGTGTCATTTACAGCCCTACAATTACTGTGCATCTTAAGTGACCGTTAGCCCAGTGTTTAAATCTGCTCTTGTGGGAACTGGAAACAAGGCGGCAGCATTTCTCCATCCCCAAATCTGGTTACTAGGGCAGCTGAGCCTTCCTGAAAGTCGTGTTCCTAGGTTGTAAATGAGAATGGAATGGGCCAGAGACAACCCCAGTAACTTTATGTCTCATTAATTGCTGTTCGTGGTTTTAATTTTTTAAATTGGGGTAATGAGTAGAATAGTGTTTGTTGTAGGTGTACACAATCAGGTTCAATTGAACATTATATATGTTTATTCATACAGATCCTCTTCCCATGTAAACTACTATTATTTTTTTTAATAAATGTATTTTATTTATTTATTTGTTTTTGGCTGAGTTGGATCTTCTTTGCTGCCTGTGGGCTGTCTCTAGTTGCGGTGAGCGGGGGCTACTCTCCGGTGCGGTGCACGGGCTTCTCACCGTAGTGGCTTCTTTTGTTGCGGAACACGGGCTCTAGGCGTGCGGGCTTCAGTAGTTGTGGCACCTGGTCTCAGTAGTTATGGCTCATGGGCTCCAGAGCGTAGGCTCATTAGTTGTGGTGCACGGGCTTAGTTGCTCTGCAGCATGTGGGATCTTCCCGAACCAGGGATCGAACCTGTGTCCCCTGCATTGGCAGGAGGATTCTTAACCACGGTGCCACCAGGCAAGCCCCCGTGTAAATTATTACAGAGCGTTCAGTAGACCTCCCTTGGTATATGGTCGGTCTGTTTGATACATGTGTTTAATATGTATTTGTATACGTATGGTAACCCTAATCTTAATGTATCCATTCCTCCCACTTCTCCCTTAAGATAACCATAGTTTGTTTTCTAAGTCTGTGGGAGTCTTTCTCTGTGGAAATATGTTCATATGTGTCAGTAGTTAGGTAACACCTAGGAGTGATATCACAGGATATCTGTCGTCTGCTTTCCGACTTACCTCATGTTCTGTGATTATCTCTAGGCTCATCTATGGTGCTGCAAAGAGCAGTGTTTCATTCTTTTCCACGGCGAATATTCCATTGTGTACATGGACCACTTCTTCTTTTTACATTCATCTGTGGATGGACATTTTGGTTACTTCCAAGTCTTGGTTATGCTAAATATTGATGCAGTGCAGGCTTGCCAGCCTGTGTCTTTTGGATTCTGGTCTTCTCATGGGTTAGGCTCAGCATTGGGCCTACTAGATCATATGGTAGTTCAATTTTTACCTTTCAACGCACCTCCATTCTGTTCTCACTACTGGCTGTTACCAGTTTACATCCCACCAGCAACTTGAGGGTACACAGTTCTGTAAAAAACCCTTCAGCGTTTATTGTTTGTAGACTTTTTACAGATGACATTTTGAGTGTTGTGTGGTGATACCTTTTTGTAGTTTGGACTTGCATGCATCTAAAAATTCCCGATATTGAGCTTTTATCTACGTACTTTTTTTTTTAAGTAAAACAGAGAAACTTACCTCTTCAAATTGTTTCCTTGAAAAATTTGCCATGTTCTGAATTCCTGTGGCCATTACCTGCACCAGTACGTTTTTTGAGGGCAGGTGTCATTTAGAGCCCTGTAGTAATTGTGACTATTACATGACCATTGGCTCTGGGTTTAAAGCTGCTGTTGCAGGAAACGGCCACGAGGGGGCAGCATTTCTATATTCCCAACTCTGGTTACTAAGGGAAAAGAGCCTTCCTGGAAGTCCTGTTTGTAGGTTGTAAAGTAGAGTGGAATGTGCCAGGACAAACACCCCAAAACTATGTCTACTTATTTGCTGTTGGTATTCTTAGTTTAATTTTCATTTTTCTCCGAGCAAATTTAATTGCAATGTTGTGTTTGTTCTAGGTGTACAGAATCTCTTTCATTGATACATATATCTTTTCATGTTTGGATCCTGTTCCATATAGGTTATTACAGAAAGTTGTGTAGACCTCTCTTGGTATTCGGTATGTCTCTGATGATTATATATTTTATAAATATTAGCATATGTCTGTTAAACCCAATACGCTCCGTTATATATTCCTCACACCTTTCCGTTTGGCTAACCACAAGCTTGTTTTCTGAACACGTCAATGTCCTTCTCTGTGGAAATAGGTTCCTTCCTATGAATTTTTAGATAACACCTATACGTGATATCATAGGATATGTGTCTCTCGCTTTCTGACTTACTTCAAGTTGTGTGATTATCTGTAGCCTCTTCCATGGTGCTGCGACCGGCATTGTTTCATTCTTTTCTGTGTCTAATGTTGCATTGTGTACATGGACCACTTTTTCGTCCACTCATCTGCTGATGGACATTTTTGTTGCTTCCATGTCTTGGCCATGGTATATACTGCTGCAGTACACGATTTTCCATCCTGTGTCTTTTTGATTGTGGCTTTCACAGGTGACAGGCCCAACAGTGGGCCTTCCGGATCATATGGTAACTCAATTTTTACCTTTAAACGCACTGCCATTCTGTTGCTATTATTGGCTGTTACCAGTTTACATCCCACTTAGACCGAGAGGTTACACTATTCTCCACAACTTCTTCAACATCTATTGTTTGTTGACTTTTTGCTGATGGTCATTCTGACCGGTGAGAGGTGATACCTTTGTGTAGATTGGCTTTGCATGCGACTGATAATTCCTGATGTTTTGCGTTTATCAATGTCCTTTTCATTCGTTTAAAGATGGAGCTAAACTTACAACTTCAAATTGCCTTCTTGAAAAATTTGCCGCGTTTGGATTTTTTTGGCCATTCCCTACCCCAGGACAGTTGTTGAGGGCATGAGTCATTTACAGCCCTGCAGTCCTTGTGACTATTAGTGACCATTAGCAGTGGATTTAAAGCTGCTGTTTGAGGAAACGGCCTTAGTGTGGCAGCATTTCTACGTTGCCATCTCTGCTTGCTAGGGAAACAGAACCTTGCTGCAAGTTGTGCTGTTAGGTTGCAGATTAGATTGGAATGTGCCAGGACAAACCCCCATAAGTTTTAGCCTCCTTAATTCTTGTTTGTGTCTTTAAGTTGTACTTTTTCTCAGAGCAAGTTTGATTGAAAATGTCTTTTGTTCTAGGTGTACAGAATCTTGTTCATTTACACATATACATACATCTATTGATCTTTGGGTCCTTTTCCATGTAGGTTATTACAGAGTGTTGAGGAGACCACTCTTGGTATTCTGTAGGTCTTTGGGGATGATATATTTTATATGTATTAGTATATATTTGTTAACCCCAATATCCTAATATATCCATTCCTCACACCTTTTCTTTGGCTTAACCATCAGTTTGTCTTCTCAATCTGAGATTGCCTTTTTCTATGGAAATATGTTCATTTTTATGAATTTTCAGATAACATAAGTGATAGCATAGGACATTTGTCTTTCGCATTCTGACTTACTTCACAGTGTGTGATTATTTCTAGGCTCCTCTGTGGTGCTGCATATGCCATTCTTTTATTTTTTTTCGTGGTTGATATTCCATTCTGTCCATATACCACTTCTTCTTTGTTCATTCATCTGTTTATGGACCCTTTTTTTCCTTCCATGTCTTGGCTATTTCAATATTCCTGCATTGCACATTTGCCTGCCTCTGTCTTTCCGTTTCTGGTGGTCTTAGGTTATAGGCAAAGAAGGTGCCCTGCCGCATCATATGGTAGCTCAGTTTTTACCTTTTAAAGCAGCTCCATTCAGTTTTCCTTAGTGCTGTTACCACTTTACATCCCACCAGCAGCTAGAAGGTACACAGTTCTCTAAAACCCCTTCAGCATTCATAGTTTGTAGACTTTTTGCTGATGGTCATTTGACTGGTGTGAGCTGAAACCTTTTTGGAGGTTGGATTTGCATGTGACTAATAATTCCTTATACTGCGCTTTACGCATGTCCATTTTTTTCTTTTGCTTTTTTTTTTAAAGAGTGAGTACAACTTCCCTCTTCATATTGACTTCTTGAAAAATTTGTCATGTGTTGAATTTTCTTGCCTATTCCCTACCCCAGGGCATATTTTGAGGGCAGGTGTCATTTACATCCCTGCAATCCTTGTGGCTATTAAGCAACCATTAGCACTGGATTTAAAGCTGCTGTTGTGGGAAACAGCCACAAGGCGGCAGCATTATTACCTTTTCAACTCTTGTTACTAGGGCAACAGAGACTTCCTGGAGGTAGTGTTCCGAGGTTGTAAATTAGAGTGGAATGTGCTGGAACAGGCCCCCAGAAGTTTATGTGTCCTTACTTATGTTTGTTTTTTAAATATTTATTTATTTATTTTTTATTTATTTATGGCTGTGTCGGGTCTTCGTTTCTGTGCGAGGGCTTTCTCTAGTTGCGGCAAGTGGGGACCACTCTTCATCGCGGTGCGCGGGCCTCTCACTATCGCGGCCTCTCTTGTTGCGGAGCACAGGCTCCAGACGCGCAGGCTCAGTAATTGTGGCTCACGGGCCTAGCCGCTCCGCGGCATGTGGGATCTTCCCAGACCAGGGCTCGAACCCGTGTCCCCTGCATTGGCAGGCAGATTCTCAACCACTGCGCCACCAGGGAAGCCCTATGTTTGTTTTTTACATTAAATTTCTATTTCTTTTTTTTTATATTGATTCAATATATATAGATATTGTGAAATTAACACGATAAGTCTAGTTAACATCCATGACTATACATAATTAAAGGTTTTTTCTCGTGATAACAACTTTTTTAATTAATTTATTTATTTATGGCTGTGTTGGGTCTTGGTTTCTGTGCGAGAGCTTTTTCTAGTTGCAGCAAGTGCGGGCCACTCTTCATCGCGGTGCGCGGGCCTCTCATTATCGCGGCCTCTCTTGTTGTGGAGCAGATTCTCCAGACGAGCAGGCTCAGTAATTGTGGCTCACGGGCCTAGTTGCTCTGCGGCATGTGGGATCCTCCCAGAACAGGACTCGAACCCGTGTCCTCGGCATTGGCAGGCAGATTCTCAATAACTGCGGCGCCAGGGAATCCACTAATTTCTATTTCTTATCGGAATAAATTTGATTAGAGTTTTGTGATTGTCTGGCTGTACAGAATCTGCTCAATGATTCATACAGATGTCTGTTCATCTTCGGATCCTGTTACCATGTATGTTATTACAGAATGTTGCGTAGACCTCCCTTGGTGTTTGGTAGGTATTTTGTCAATATATATTTTATATATATTGGTGATTATATAATTCATACAGTTTATGTGTTGTATGTTTATATACACTTAACATACATTAGTATATGTTTGTTAGCTCCATAATCCTAATTTGTCCATCCTCCCACCTTTCATTTTGGTTAACCATTCATTTGTTTTCTAAGTCTGTGAGTTTCTTTTTCTGTGGAAATATGTTCATTGGTAGCAATCTTAGGATAACATGTATAAATGATATCATAGGATATTTGTCATTCCCTTTTGACTTACTTAACCTAATATGATTATTTCTAGTCTCATCTGTAGTCCTGAAAACGGCATTGTTCATTTATTTTTTCTGAGGCTAATATTCCATTCGGTACGTCCACCACTTCTTCTTTGTCCATTTATCTATTGATGGACATTTTGTTTGCTTGAATGTCTTGGCTATTGTAAATATTGCTACAGTGCATGTTTGCCTGTCTGTGTCTTTCCGATTCTGGTCTTCTTAGGTGATAGGCCCATTAGGGGACCGGCCGCATTGTATGGTAGCTCAATTTCTTTACCTTTTAAACGCAGCTCCATTCTGTTCTCGTGATTAGCTGTTACCAGTTTACGTCCAACCAACAGCATAGTGGGTATGCATTTCTCCACCAACCCATCAGCATTCATTGTTTGTTGACTGTTTACGGATGGCATTTTGAATATTGGGTGGTGAAATCGTTTTGTATTTTGGATTTGCATCCAACCAATAATTCCTGATATTGAGCTTTTATCCATGTTCTTCTTTTTTTAAAATAACAGTGTGAGTAACACTTACCTCTTGAAACCGTTTTCTTGAAAGCTTTTCCGTGTTGTGAACTTTTTTGGCCATTACCTACCCCAGGACTTTTTTTGAGGACACGTGTCATTTACAGCCCTACAATTACTGTGCATCTTAAGTGACCGTTAGCCCAGTGTTTAAATCTGCTCTTGTGGGAACTGGAAACAAGGCGGCAGCATTTCTCCATCCCCAAATCTGGTTACTAGGGCAGCTGAGCCTTCCTGAAAGTCGTGTTCCTAGGTTGTAAATGAGAATGGAATGGGCCAGAGACAACCCCAGTAACTTTATGTCTCATTAATTGCTGTTCGTGGTTTTAATTTTTTAAATTGGGGTAATGAGTAGAATAGTGTTTGTTGTAGGTGTACACAATCAGGTTCAATTGAACATTATATATGTTTATTCATACAGATCCTCTTCCCATGTAAACTACTATTATTTTTTTTAATAAATGTATTTTATTTATTTATTTGTTTTTGGCTGAGTTGGATCTTCTTTGCTGCCTGTGGGCTGTCTCTAGTTGCGGTGAGCGGGGGCTACTCTCCGGTGCGGTGCACGGGCTTCTCACCGTAGTGGCTTCTTTTGTTGCGGAACACGGGCTCTAGGCGTGCGGGCTTCAGTAGTTGTGGCACCTGGTCTCAGTAGTTATGGCTCATGGGCTCCAGAGCGTAGGCTCATTAGTTGTGGTGCACGGGCTTAGTTGCTCTGCAGCATGTGGGATCTTCCCGAACCAGGGATCGAACCTGTGTCCCCTGCATTGGCAGGAGGATTCTTAACCACGGTGCCACCAGGCAAGCCCCCGTGTAAATTATTACAGAGCGTTCAGTAGACCTCCCTTGGTATATGGTCGGTCTGTTTGATACATGTGTTTAATATGTATTTGTATACGTATGGTAACCCTAATCTTAATGTATCCATTCCTCCCACTTCTCCCTTAAGATAACCATAGTTTGTTTTCTAAGTCTGTGGGAGTCTTTCTCTGTGGAAATATGTTCATATGTGTCAGTAGTTAGGTAACACCTAGGAGTGATATCACAGGATATCTGTCGTCTGCTTTCCGACTTACCTCATGTTCTGTGATTATCTCTAGGCTCATCTATGGTGCTGCAAAGAGCAGTGTTTCATTCTTTTCCACGGCGAATATTCCATTGTGTACATGGACCACTTCTTCTTTTTACATTCATCTGTGGATGGACATTTTGGTTACTTCCAAGTCTTGGTTATGCTAAATATTGATGCAGTGCAGGCTTGCCAGCCTGTGTCTTTTGGATTCTGGTCTTCTCATGAGTTAGGCTCAGCATTGGGCCTACTAGATCATATGGTAGTTCAATTTTTACCTTTCAACGCACCTCCATTCTGTTCTCACTACTGGCTGTTACCAGTTTACATCCCACCAGCAACTTGAGGGTACACAGTTCTGTAAAAAACCCTTCAGCGTTTATTGTTTGTAGACTTTTTACAGATGACATTTTGAGTGTTGTGTGGTGATACCTTTTTGTAGTTTGGACTTGCATGCATCTAAAAATTCCCGATATTGAGCTTTTATCTACGTACTTTTTTTTTAAGTAAAACAGAGAAACTTACCTCTTCAAATTGTTTCCTTGAAAAATTTGCCATGTTCTGAATTCCTGTGGCCATTACCTGCACCAGTACGTTTTTTGAGGGCAGGTGTCATTTAGAGCCCTGTAGTAATTGTGACTATTACATGACCATTGGCTCTGGGTTTAAAGCTGCTGTTGCAGGAAACGGCCACGAGGGGGCAGCATTTCTATATTCCCAACTCTGGTTACTAAGGGAAAAGAGCCTTCCTGGAAGTCCTGTTTGTAGGTTGTAAAGTAGAGTGGAATGTGCCAGGACAAACACCCCAAAACTATGTCTACTTATTTGCTGTTGGTATTCTTAGTTTAATTTTCATTTTTCTCCGAGCAAATTTAATTGCAATGTTGTGTTTGTTCTAGGTGTACAGAATCTCTTTCATTGATACATATATCTTTTCATGTTTGGATCCTGTTCCATATAGGTTATTACAGAAAGTTGTGTAGACCTCTCTTGGTATTCGGTATGTCTCTGATGATTATATATTTTATAAATACTAGCATATGTCTGTTAAACCCAATATGCTCCGTTATATATTCCTCACACCTTTCCGTTTGGCTAACCACAAGCTTGTTTTCTGAACACGTCAATGACCTTCTCTGTGGAAATAGGTTCCTTCCTATGAATTTTTAGATAACACCTATACGTGATATCATAGGATATGTGTCTGTCGCTTCCTGACTTACTTCAAGTTGTGTGAGTATCTGTAGCCTCATCTATGGTGCTGCGACCGGCATTGTTTCATTCTTTTCTGTGTCTAATGTTGCATTGTGTACATGGACCACTTTTTCGTCCACTCATCTGCTGATGGACATTTTTGTTGCTTCCATGTCTTGGCCATGGTATATACTGCTGCAGTACACGATTTTCCATCCTGTGTCTTTTTGATTGTGGCTTTCACAGGTGACAGGCCCAACAGTGGGCCTTCCGGATCATATGGTAACTCAATTTTTACCTTTAAACGCACTGCCATTCTGTTGCTATTATTGGCTGTTACCAGTTTACATCCCACTTAGACCGAGAGGTTACACTATTCTCCACAACTTCTTCAACATCTATTGTTTGTTGACTTTTTGCTGATGGTCATTCTGACCGGTGAGAGGTGATACCTTTGTGTAGATTGGCTTTGCATGCGACTGATAATTCCTGATGTTTTGCGTTTATCAATGTCCTTTTCATTCGTTTAAAGATGGAGCTAAACTTACAACTTCAAATTGCCTTCTTGAAAAATTTGCCGCGTTTGGATTTTTTTGGCCATTCCCTACCCCAGGACAGTTGTTGAGGGCATGAGTCATTTACAGCCCTGCAGTCCTTGTGACTATTAGTGACCATTAGCAGTGGATTTAAAGCTGCTGTTTGAGGAAACGGCCTTAGTGTGGCAGCATTTCTACGTTGCCATCTCTGCTTGCTAGGGAAACAGAACCTTGCTGCAAGTTGTGCTGTTAGGTTGCAGATTAGATTGGAATGTGCCAGGACAAACCCCCATAAGTTTTAGCCTCCTTAATTCTTGTTTGTGTCTTTAAGTTGTACTTTTTCTCAGAGCAAGTTTGATTGAAAATGTCTTTTGTTCTAGGTGTACAGAATCTTGTTCATTTACACATATACATACATCTATTGATCTTTGGGTCCTTTTCCATGTAGGTTATTACAGAGTGTTGAGGAGACCACTCTTGGTATTCTGTAGGTCTTTGGGGATGATATATTTTATATGTATTAGTATATATTTGTTAACCCCAATATCCTAATATATCCATTCCTCACACCTTTTCTTTGGCTTAACCATCAGTTTGTCTTCTCAATCTGAGATTGCCTTTTTCTATGGAAATATGTTCATTTTTATGAATTTTCAGATAACATAAGTGATAGCATAGGACATTTGTCTTTCGCATTCTGACTTACTTCACAGTGTGTGATTATTTCTAGGCTCCTCTGTGGTGCTGCATATGCCATTCTTTTATTTTTTTTCGTGGTTGATATTCCATTCTGTCCATATACCACTTCTTCTTTGTTCATTCATCTGTTTATGGACCCTTTTTTTCCTTCCATGTCTTGGCTATTTCAATATTCCTGCATTGCACATTTGCCTGCCTCTGTCTTTCCGTTTCTGGTGGTCTTAGGTTATAGGCAAAGAAGGTGCCCTGCCGCATCATATGGTAGCTCAGTTTTTACCTTTTAAAGCAGCTCCATTCAGTTTTCCTTAGTGCTGTTACCACTTTACATCCCACCAGCAGCTAGAAGGTACACAGTTCTCTAAAACCCCTTCAGCATTCATAGTTTGTAGACTTTTTGCTGATGGTCATTTGACTGGTGTGAGCTGAAACCTTTTTGGAGGTTGGATTTGCATGTGACTAATAATTCCTTATACTGCGCTTTACGCATGTCCATTTTTTTCTTTTGCTTTTTTTTTAAAGAGTGAGTGCAACTTCCCTCTTCATATTGACTTCTTGAAAAATTTGTCATGTGTTGAATTTTCTTGCCTATTCCCTACCCCAGGGCATATTTTGAGGGCAGGTGTCATTTACATCCCTGCAATCCTTGTGGCTATTAAGCAACCATTAGCACTGGATTTAAAGCTGCTGTTGTGGGAAACAGCCACAAGGCGGCAGCATTATTACCTTTTCAACTCTTGTTACTAGGGCAACAGAGACTTCCTGGAGGTAGTGTTCCGAGGTTGTAAATTAGAGTGGAATGTGCTGGAACAGGCCCCCAGAAGTTTATGTGTCCTTACTTATGTTTGTTTTTTACATTAAATTTCTATTTCTTTTTTTTATATTGATTCAATATATATAGATATTGTGAAATTAACACGATAAGTCTAGTTAACATCCATGACTATACATAATTAAAGGTTTTTTCTCGTGATAACAACTTTTTTAATTAATTTATTTATTTATGGCTGTGTTGGGTCTTGGTTTCTGTGCGAGAGCTTTTTCTAGTTGCAGCAAGTGCGGGCCACTCTTCATCGCGGTGCGCGGGCCTCTCATTATCGCGGCCTCTCTTGTTGTGGAGCAGATTCTCCAGACGAGCAGGCTCAGTAATTGTGGCTCACGGGCCTAGTTGCTCTGCGGCATGTGGGATCCTCCCAGAACAGGACTCGAACCCGTGTCCTCGGCATTGGCAGGCAGATTCTCAATAACTGCGGTGCCAGGGAATCCACTAATTTCTATTTCTTATCGGAATAAATTTGATTAGAGTTTTGTGATTGTCTGGCTGTACAGAATCTGCTCAATGATTCATACAGATGTCTGTTCATCTTCGGATCCTGTTACCATGTATGTTATTACAGAATGTTGCGTAGACCTCCCTTGGTGTTTGGTAGGTATTTTGTCAATATATATTTTATATATATTGGTGATTATATAATTCATACAGTTTATGTGTTGTATGTTTATATACACTTAACATACATTAGTATATGTTTGTTAGCTCCATAATCCTAATTTGTCCATCCTCCCACCTTTCATTTTGGTTAACCATTCATTTGTTTTCTAAGTCTGTGAGTTTCTTTTTCTGTGGAAATATGTTCATTGGTAGCAATCTTAGGATAACATGTATAAATGATATCATAGGATATTTGTCATTCCCTTTTGACTTACTTAACCTAATATGATTATTTCTAGTCTCATCTGTAGTCCTGAAAACGGCATTGTTCATTTATTTTTTCTGAGGCTAATATTCCATTCGGTACGTCCACCACTTCTTCTTTGTCCATTTATCTATTGACGGACATTTTGTTTGCTTGAATGTCTTGGCTATTGTAAATATTGCTACAGTGCATGTTTGCCTGTCTGTGTCTTTCCGATTCTGGTCTTCTTAGGTGATAGGCCCATTAGGGGATCGGCCGCATTGTATGGTAGCTCAATTTCTTTACCTTTTAAACGCAGCTCCATTCTGTTCTCATGATTAGCTGTTACCAGTTTACGTCCAACCAACAGCATAGTGGGTATGCATTTCTCCACCAACCCATCAGCATTCATTGTTTGTTGACTGTTTACGGATGGCATTTTGAATATTGGGTGGTGAAATCGTTTTGTATTTTGGATTTGCATCCAACCAATAATTCCTGATATTGAGCTTTTATCCATGTTCTTCTTTTTTTAAAATAACAGTGTGAGTAACACTTACCTCTTGAAACCGTTTTCTTGAAAGCTTTTCCGTGTTGTGAACTTTTTTGGCCATTACCTACCCCAGGACTTTTTTTGAGGACACGTGTCATTTACAGCCCTACAATTACTGTGCATCTTAAGTGACCGTTAGCCCAGTGTTTAAATCTGCTCTTGTGGGAACTGGAAACAAGGCGGCAGCATTTCTCCATCCCCAAATCTGGTTACTAGGGCAGCTGAGCCTTCCTGAAAGTCGTGTTCCTAGGTTGTAAATGAGAATGGAATGGGCCAGAGACAACCCCAGTAACTTTATGTCTCATTAATTGCTGTTCGTGGTTTTAATTTTTTAAATTGGGGTAATGAGTAGAATAGTGTTTGTTGTAGGTGTACACAATCAGGTTCAATTGAACATTATATATGTTTATTCATGTACAGATCCTCTTCCCATGTAAACTACTATTATTTTTTTTAATAAATGTATTTTATTTATTTATTTGTTTTTGGCTGAGTTGGATCTTCTTTGCTGCCTGTGGGCTGTCTCTAGTTGCGGTGAGCGGGGGCTACTCTCCGGTGCGGTGCACGGGCTTCTCACCGTAGTGGCTTCTTTTGTTGCGGAACACGGGCTCTAGGCGTGCGGGCTTCAGTAGTTGTGGCACCTGGTCTCAGTAGTTATGGCTCATGGGCTCCAGAGCGTAGGCTCATTAGTTGTGGTGCACGGGCTTAGTTGCTCTGCAGCATGTGGGATCTTCCCGAACCAGGGATCGAACCTGTGTCCCCTGCATTGGCAGGAGGATTCTTAACCACGGTGCCACCAGGCAAGCCCCCGTGTAAATTATTACAGAGCGTTCAGTAGACCTCCCTTGGTATATGGTCGGTCTGTTTGATACATGTGTTTAATATGTATTTGTATACGTATGGTAACCCTAATCTTAATGTATCCATTCCTCCCACTTCTCCCTTAAGATAACCATAGTTTGTTTTCTAAGTCTGTGGGAGTCTTTCTCTGTGGAAATATGTTCATATGTGTCAGTTGTTAGGTAACACCTAGGAGTGATATCACAGGATATCTGTCGTCTGCTTTCCGACTTACCTCATGTTCTGTGATTATCTCTAGGCTCATCTATGGTGCTGCAAAGAGCAGTGTTTCATTCTTTTCCACGGCGAATATTCCATTGTGTACATGGACCACTTCTTCTTTTTACATTCATCTGTGGATGGACATTTTGGTTACTTCCAAGTCTTGGTTATGCTAAATATTGATGCAGTGCAGGCTTGCCAGCCTGTGTCTTTTGGATTCTGGTCTTCTCATGAGTTAGGCTCAGCATTGGGCTTACTAGATCATATGGTAGTTCAATTTTTACCTTTCAACGCACCTCCATTCTGTTCTCACTACTGGCTGTTACCAGTTTACATCCCACCAGCAACTTGAGGGTACACAGTTCTGTAAAAAACCCTTCAGCGTTTATTGTTTGTAGACTTTTTACAGATGACATTTTGAGTGTTGTGTGGTGATACCTTTTTGTAGTTTGGACTTGCATGCATCTAAAAATTCCCGATATTGAGCTTTTATCTACGTACTTTTTTTTTTAAGTAAAACAGAGAAACTTACCTCTTCAAATTGTTTCCTTGAAAAATTTGCCATGTTCTGAATTCCTGTGGCCATTACCTGCACCAGTACGTTTTTTGAGGGCAGGTGTCATTTAGAGCCCTGTAGTAATTGTGACTATTACATGACCATTGGCTCTGGGTTTAAAGCTGCTGTTGCAGGAAACGGCCACGAGGGGGCAGCATTTCTATATTCCCAACTCTGGTTACTAAGGGAAAAGAGCCTTCCTGGAAGTCCTGTTTGTAGGTTGTAAAGTAGAGTGGAATGTGCCAGGACAAACACCCCAAAACTATGTCTACTTATTTGCTGTTGGTATTCTTAGTTTAATTTTCATTTTTCTCCGAGCAAATTTAATTGCAATGTTGTGTTTGTTCTAGGTGTACAGAATCTCTTTCATTGATACATATATCTTTTCATGTTTGGATCCTGTTCCATATAGGTTATTACAGAAAGTTGTGTAGACCTCTCTTGGTATTCGGTATGTCTCTGATGATTATATATTTTATAAATACTAGCATATGTCTGTTAAACCCAATATGCTCCGTTATATATTCCTCACACCTTTCCGTTTGGCTAACCACAAGCTTGTTTTCTGAACACGTCAATGACCTTCTCTGTGGAAATAGGTTCCTTCCTATGAATTTTTAGATAACACCTATACGTGATATCATAGGATATGTGTCTGTCGCTTCCTGACTTACTTCAAGTTGTGTGAGTATCTGTAGCCTCATCTATGGTGCTGCGACCGGCATTGTTTCATTCTTTTCTGTGTCTAATGTTGCATTGTGTACATGGACCACTTTTTCGTCCACTCATCTGCTGATGGACATTTTTGTTGCTTCCATGTCTTGGCCATGGTATATACTGCTGCAGTACACGATTTTCCATCCTGTGTCTTTTTGATTGTGGCTTTCACAGGTGACAGGCCCAACAGTGGGCCTTCCGGATCATATGGTAACTCAATTTTTACCTTTAAACGCACTGCCATTCTGTTGCTATTATTGGCTGTTACCAGTTTACATCCCACTTAGACCGAGAGGTTACACTATTCTCCACAACTTCTTCAACATCTATTGTTTGTTGACTTTTTGCTGATGGTCATTCTGACTGGTGAGAGGTGATACCTTTGTGTAGATTGGCTTTGCATGCGACTGATAATTCCTGATGTTTTGCGTTTATCAATGTCCTTTTCATTCGTTTAAAGATGGAGCTAAACTTACAACTTCAAATTGCCTTCTTGAAAAATTTGCCGCGTTTGGATTTTTTTGGCCATTCCCTACCCCAGGACAGTTGTTGAGGGCATGAGTCATTTACAGCCCTGCAGTCCTTGTGACTATTAGTGACCATTAGCAGTGGATTTAAAGCTGCTGTTTGAGGAAACGGCCTTAGTGTGGCAGCATTTCTACGTTGCCATCTCTGCTTGCTAGGGAAACAGAACCTTGCTGCAAGTTGTGCTGTTAGGTTGCAGATTAGATTGGAATGTGCCAGGACAAACCCCCATAAGTTTTAGCCTCCTTAATTCTTGTTTGTGTCTTTAAGTTGTACTTTTTCTCAGAGCAAGTTTGATTGAAAATGTCTTTTGTTCTAGGTGTACAGAATCTTGTTCATTTACACATATACATACATCTATTGATCTTTGGGTCCTTTTCCATGTAGGTTATTACAGAGTGTTGAGGAGACCACTCTTGGTATTCTGTAGGTCTTTGGGGATGATATATTTTATATGTATTAGTATATATTTGTTAACCCCAATATCCTAATATATCCATTCCTCACACCTTTTCTTTGGCTTAACCATCAGTTTGTCTTCTCAATCTGAGATTGCCTTTTTCTATGGAAATATGTTCATTTTTATGAATTTTCAGATAACATAAGTGATAGCATAGGACATTTGTCTTTCGCATTCTGACTTACTTCACAGTGTGTGATTATTTCTAGGCTCCTCTGTGGTGCTGCATATGCCATTCTTTTATTTTTTTTCGTGGTTGATATTCCATTCTGTCCATATACCACTTCTTCTTTGTTCATTCATCTGTTTATGGACCCTTTTTTTCCTTCCATGTCTTGGCTATTTCAATATTCCTGCATTGCACATTTGCCTGCCTCTGTCTTTCCGTTTCTGGTGGTCTTAGGTTATAGGCAAAGAAGGTGCCCTGCCGCATCATATGGTAGCTCAGTTTTTACCTTTTAAAGCAGCTCCATTCAGTTTTCCTTAGTGCTGTTACCACTTTACATCCCACCAGCAGCTAGAAGGTACACAGTTCTCTAAAACCCCTTCAACATTCATAGTTTGTAGACTTTTTGCTGATGGTCATTTGACTGGTGTGAGCTGAAACCTTTTTGGAGGTTGGATTTGCATGTGACTAATAATTCATTACACTGCACTTTACGCATGTCCATTTTTTTCTTTTGCTTTTTTTTTAAAGAGTGAGTACAACTTCCCTCTTCATATTGACTTCTTGAAAAATTTGTCATGTGTTGAATTTTCTTGCCTATTCCCTACCCCAGGGCATATTTTGAGGGCAGGTGTCATTTACATCCCTGCAATCCTTGTGGCTATTAAGCAACCATTAGCACTGGATTTAAAGCTGCTGTTGTGGGAAACAGCCACAAGGCGGCAGCATTATTACCTTTTCAACTCTTGTTACTAGGGCAACAGAGACTTCCTGGAGGTAGTGTTCCGAGGTTGTAAATTAGAGTGGAATGTGCTGGAACAGGCCCCCAGAAGTTTATGTGTCCTTACTTATGTTTGTTTTTTAAATATTTATTTATTTATTTTTTATTTATTTATGGCTGTGTCGGGTCTTCGTTTCTGTGCGAGGGCTTTCTCTAGTTGCGGCAAGTGGGGACCACTCTTCATCGCGGTGCGCGGGCCTCTCACTATTGCGGCCTCTCTTGTTGCGGAGCACAGGCTCCAGACGCGCAGGCTCAGTAATTGTGGCTCACGGGCCTAGCCGCTCCGCGGCATGTGGGATCTTCCCAGACCAGGGCTCGAACCCGTGTCCCCTGCATTGGCAGGCAGATTCTCAACCACTGCGCCACCAGGGAAGCCCTATGTTTGTTTTTTACATTAAATTTCTATTTCTTTTTTTTATATTGATTCAATATATATAGATATTGTGAAATTAACACGATAAGTCAAGTTAACATCCATGACTATACATAATTAAAGGTTTTTTCTCGTGATAACAACTTTTTTAATTAATTTATTTATTTATGGCTGTGTTGGGTCTTGGTTTCTGTGCGAGAGCTTTTTCTAGTTGCAGCAAGTGCGGGCCACTCTTCATCGCGGTGCGCGGGCCTCTCATTATCGCGGCCTCTCTTGTTGTGGAGCAGATTCTCCAGACGAGCAGGCTCAGTAATTGTGGCTCACGGGCCTAGTTGCTCTGCGGCATGTGGGATCCTCCCAGAACAGGACTCGAACCCGTGTCCTCGGCATTGGCAGGCAGATTCTCAATAACTGCGGCGCCAGGGAATCCACTAATTTCTATTTCTTATCGGAATACATTTGATTAGAGTTTTGTGATTGTCTGGCTGTACAGAATCTGCTCAATGATTCATACAGATGTCTGTTCATCTTCGGATACTGTTACCATGTATGTTATTACAGAATGTTGCGTAGACCTCCCTTGGTGTTTGGTAGGTATTTTGTCAATATATATTTTATATATATTGGTGATTATATAATTCATACAGTTTATGTGTTGTATGTTTATATACACTTAACATACATTAGTATATGTTTGTTAGCTCCATAATCCTAATTTGTCCATCCTCCCACCTTTCATTTTGGTTAACCATTCATTTGTTTTCTAAGTCTGTGAGTTTCTTTTTCTGTGGAAATATGTTCATTGGTAGCAATCTTAGGATAACATGTATAAATGATATCATAGGATATTTGTCATTCCCTTTTGACTTACTTAACCTAATATGATTATTTCTAGTCTCATCTGTAGTCCTGAAAACGGCATTGTTCATTTATTTTTTCTGAGGCTAATATTCCATTCGGTACGTCCACCACTTCTTCTTTGTCCATTTATCTATTGATGGACATTTTGTTTGCTTGAATGTCTTGGCTATTGTAAATATTGCTACAGTGCATGTTTGCCTGTCTGTGTCTTTCCGATTCTGGTCTTCTTAGGTGATAGGCCCATTAGGGGATCGGCCGCATTGTATGGTAGCTCAATTTCTTTACCTTTTAAACGCAGCTCCATTCTGTTCTCATGATTAGCTGTTACCAGTTTACGTCCAACCAACAGCATAGTGGGTATGCATTTCTCCACCAACCCATCAGCATTCATTGTTTGTTGACTGTTTACGGATGGCATTTTGAATATTGGGTGGTGAAATCGTTTTGTATTTTGGATTTGCATCCAACCAATAATTCCTGATATTGAGCTTTTATCCATGTTATTCTTTTTTTTAAAATAACAGTGTGAGTAACACTTACCTCTTGAAACCGTTTTCTTGAAAAATTTTCCATGTTGTGAACTTTTTTGGCCATTACCTACCCCAGGACATTTTTTGAGGACACGTGTCATTTACAGCCCTACAATTGCTGTGAATCTTAAGTGACCGTTAGCCCAGTGTTTAAAGCTGCTCTTGTGGGAACCGGAAACAAGGCGGCAGCATTTCTCCATCCCCAAATCTGGTTACTAGGGCAGCTGAGCCTTCCAGAAAGTCGTGTTCCTAGGTTGTAAATGAGAATGGAATGGGCCAGAGACAACCCCAGCAACTTTATGTCTCATTAATTGCTGTTCGTGGTTTTAATTTTTTAAATTGGGGTAATGAGTAGAATAGTGTTTGTTGTAGGTGTACACAATTAGGTTCAGTTGAACATTATATACGTTTATTCATGTACAGATCCTCTTCCCATGTAAACTACTATTATTTTTTTTAATAAATGTATTTTATTTATTTATTTGTTTTTGGCTGAGTTGGATCTTCTTTGCTGCCTGTGAGCTGTCTCTAGTTGCGGTGAGCGGGGGCTACTCTCCGGTGCGGTGCACGGGCTTCTCACCGTAGTGGCTTCTTTTGTTGCGGAACACGGGCTCTAGGCGTGCGGGCTTCAGTAGTTGTGGCACCTGGTCTCAGTAGTTATGGCTCATGGGCTCCAGAGCGTAGGCTCATTAGTTGTGGTGCACGGGCTTAGTTGCTCTGCAGCATGTGGGATCTTCCCGAACCAGGGATCGAACCTGTGTCCCCTGCATTGGCAGGAGGATTCTTAACCACGGTGCCACCAGGCAAGCCCCCGTGTAAATTATTACAGAGCGTTCAGTAGACCTCCCTTGGTATATGGTCGGTCTGTTTGATACATGTGTTTAATATGTATTTGTATACCTATGGTAACCCTAATCTTAATGTATCCATTCCTCCCACTTCTCCCTTAAGATAACCATAGTTTGTTTTCTAAGTCTGTGGGAGTCTTTCTCTGTGGAAATATGTTCATATGTGTCAGTTGTTAGGTAACACCTAGGAGTGATATCACAGGATATTTGTCGTCTGCTTTCCGACTTACCTCATGTTCTGTGATTATCTCTAGGCTCATCTATGGTGCTGCAAAGAGCAGTGTTTCATTCTTTTCCACGGCGAATATTCCATTGTGTACATGGACCACTTCTTCTTTTTACATTCATCTGTGGATGGACATTTTGGTTACTTCCAAGTCTTGGTTATGCTAAATATTGATGCAGTGCAGGCTTGCCAGCCTGTGTCTTTTGGATTCTGGTCTTCTCATGGGTTAGGCTCAGCATTGGGCCTACTAGATCATATGGTAGTTCAATTTTTACCTTTCAACGCACCTCCATTCTGTTCTCACTACTGGCTGTTACCAGTTTACATCCCACCAGCAACTTGAGGGTACACAGTTCTGTAAAAAACCCTTCAGCGTTTATTGTTTGTAGACTTTTTACAGATGACATTTTGAGTGTTGTGTGCTGATACCTTTTTGTAGTTTGGATTTGCATGCATCTAAAAATTCCCGATATTGAGCTTTTATCTACGTACTTTTTTTTTTAAGTAAAACAGAGAAACTTACCTCTTCAAATTGTTTCCTTGAAAAATTTGCCATGTTCTGAATTCCTGTGACCATTACCTGCACCAGTACGTTTTTTGAGGGCAGGTGTCATTTAGAGCCCTGTCGTAATTGTGACTATTACATGACCATTGGCTCTGGGTTTAAAGCTGCTGTTGCAGGAAACGGCCACAAGGGGGCAGCATTTCTATATTCCCAACTCTGGTTACTAAGGGAAAAGAGCCTTCCTGGAAGTCCTGTTTGTAGGTTGTAAAGTAGAGTGGAATGTGCCAGGACAAACACCCCAAAACTATGTCTACTTATTTGCTGTTGGTATTCTTAGTTTAATTTTCATTTTTCTCCGAGCAAATTTAATTGCAATGTTGTGTTTGTTCTAGGTGTACAGAGTCTCTTTCATTGATACATATATCTTTTCATGTTTGGATCCTGTTCCATATAGGTTATTACAGAAAGTTGTGTAGACCTCTCTTGGTATTCGGTATGTCTCTGATGATTATATATTTTATAAATATTAGCATATGTCTGTTAAACCCAATACGCTCCGTTATATATTCCTCACACCTTTCCGTTTGGCTAACCACAAGCTTGTTTTCTGAACACGTCAATGTCCTTCTCTGTGGAAATAGGTTCCTTCCTATGAATTTTTAGATAACACCTATACGTGATATCATAGGATATGTGTCTGTTGCTTCCTGACTTACTTCAAGTTGTGTGATTATCTGTAGCCTCATCTATGGTGCTGCGACCGGCATTGTTTCATTCTTTTCTGTGTCTAATGTTGCATTGTGTACATGGACCACTTTTTCGTCCACTCATCTGCTGATGGACATTTTTGTTGCTTCCATGTCTTGGCCATGGTATATACTGCTGCAATACACGATTTTCCATCCTGTGTCTTTTTGATTGTGGCTTTCACAGGTGACAGGCCCAACAGTGGGCCTTCCGGATCATATGGTAACTCAATTTTTACCTTTAAACGCACTGCCATTCTGTTGCTATTATTGGCTGTTACCAGTTTACATCCCACTTAGACCGAGAGGTTACACTATTCTCCACAACTTCTTCAACATCTATTGTTTGTTGACTTTTTGCTGATGGTCATTCTGACCGGTGAGAGGTGATACCTTTGTGTAGATTGGCTTTGCATGCGACTGATAATTCCTGATGTTTTGCGTTTATCAATGTCCTTTTCATTCGTTTAAAGATGGAGCTAAACTTACAACTTCAAATTGCCTTCTTGAAAAATTTGCCGCGTTTGGATTTTTTTGGCCATTCCCTACCCCAGGACAGTTGTTGAGGGCATGAGTCATTTACAGCCCTGCAGTCCTTGTGACTATTAGTGACCATTAGCAGTGGATTTAAAGCTGCTGTTTGAGGAAACGGCCTTAGTGTGGCAGCATTTCTACGTTGCCATCTCTGCTTGCTAGGGAAACAGAACCTTGCTGCAAGTTGTGCTGTTAGGTTGCAGATTAGATTGGAATGTGCCAGGACAAACCCACATAAGTTTTAGCCTCCTTAATTCTTGTTTGTGTCTTTAAGTTGTACTTTTTCTCAGAGCAAGTTTGATTGAAAATGTCTTTTGTTCTAGGTGTACAGAATCTTGTTCATTTACACATATACATACATCTATTGATCTTTGGGTCCTTTTCCATGTAGGTTATTACAGAGTGTTGAGGAGACCACTCTTGGTATTCTGTAGGTCTTTGGGGATGATATATTTTATATGTATTAGTATATATTTGTTAACCCCAATATCCTAATATATCCATTCCTCACACCTTTTCTTTGGCTTAACCATCAGTTTGTCTTCTCAATCTGAGATTGCCTTTTTCTATGGAAATATGTTCATTTTTATGAATTTTCAGATAACATAAGTGATAGCATAGGACATTTGTCTTTCGCATTCTGACTTACTTCACAGTGTGTGATTATTTCTAGGCTCCTCTGTGGTGCTGCATATGCCATTCTTTTATTTTTTTTCGTGGTTGATATTCCATTCTGTCCATATACCACTTCTTCTTTGTTCATTCATCTGTTTATGGACCCTTTTTTTCCTTCCATGTCTTGGCTATTTCAATATTCCTGCATTGCACATTTGCCTGCCTCTGTCTTTCCGTTTCTGGTGGTCTTAGGTTATAGGCAAAGAAGGTGCCCTGCCGCATCATATGGTAGCTCAGTTTTTACCTTTTAAAGCAGCTCCATTCAGTTTTCCTTAGTGCTGTTACCACTTTACATCCCACCAGCAGCTAGAAGGTACACAGTTCTCTAAAACCCCTTCAGCATTCATAGTTTGTAGACTTTTTGCTGATGGTCATTTGACTGGTGTGAGCTGAAACCTTTTTGGAGGTTGGATTTGCATGTGACTAATAATTCCTTACACTGCGCTTTACGCATGTCCATTTTTTTCTTTTGCTTTTTTTTTAAAGAGTGAGTGCAACTTCCCTCTTCATATTGACTTCTTGAAAAATTTGTCATGTGTTGAATTTTCTTGCCTATTCCCTACCCCAGGGCATATTTTGAGGGCAGGTGTCATTTACATCCCTGCAATCCTTGTGGCTATTAAGCAACCATTAGCACTGGATTTAAAGCTGCTGTTGTGGGAAACAGCCACAAGGCGGCAGCATTATTACCTTTTCAACTCTTGTTACTAGGGCAACAGAGACTTCCTGGAGGTAGTGTTCCGAGGTTGTAAATTAGAGTGGAATGTGCTGGAACAGGCCCCCAGAAGTTTATGTGTCCTTACTTATGTTTGTTTTTTACATTAAATTTCTATTTCTTTTTTTTTATATTGATTCAATATACATAGATATTGTGAAATTAACACGATAAGTCTAGTTAACATCCATGACTATACATAATTAAAGGTTTTTTCTCGTGATAACAACTTTTTTAATTAATTTATTTATTTATGGCTGTGTTGGGTCTTGGTTTCTGTGCGAGAGCTTTTTCTAGTTGCAGCAAGTGCGGGCCACTCTTCATCGCGGTGCGCGGGCCTCTCATTATCGCGGCCTCTCTTGTTGTGGAGCAGATTCTCCAGACGAGCAGGCTCAGTAATTGTGGCTCACGGGCCTAGTTGCTCTGCGGCATGTGGGATCCTCCCAGAACAGGACTCGAACCCGTGTCCTCGGCATTGGCAGGCAGATTCTCAATAACTGCGGTGCCAGGGAATCCACTAATTTCTATTTCTTATCGGAATAAATTTGATTAGAGTTTTGTGATTGTCTGGCTGTACAGAATCTGCTCAATGATTCATACAGATGTCTGTTCATCTTCGGATCCTGTTACCATGTATGTTATTACAGAATGTTGCGTAGACCTCCCTTGGTGTTTGGTAGGTATTTTGTCAATATATATTTTATATATATTGGTGATTATATAATTCATACAGTTTATGTGTTGTATGTTTATATACACTTAACATACATTAGTATATGTTTGTTAGCTCCATAATCCTAATTTGTCCATCCTCCCACCTTTCATTTTGGTTAACCATTCATTTGTTTTCTAAGTCTGTGAGTTTCTTTTTCTGTGGAAATATGTTCATTGGTAGCAATCTTAGGATAACATGTATAAATGATATCATAGGATATTTGTCATTCCCTTTTGACTTACTTAACCTAATATGATTATTTCTAGTCTCATCTGTAGTCCTGAAAACGGCATTGTTCATTTATTTTTTCTGAGGCTAATATTCCATTCGGTACGTCCACCACTTCTTCTTTGTCCATTTATCTATTGATGGACATTTTGTTTGCTTGAATGTCTTGGCTATTGTAAATATTGCTACAGTGCATGTTTGCCTGTCTGTGTCTTTCCGATTCTGGTCTTCTTAGGTGATAGGCCCATTAGGGGATCGGCCGCATTGTATGGTAGCTCAATTTCTTTACCTTTTAAACGCAGCTCCATTCTGTTCTCATGATTAGCTGTTACCAGTTTACGTCCAACCAACAGCATAGTGGGTATGCATTTCTCCACCAACCCATCAGCATTCATTGTTTGTTGACTGTTTACGGATGGCATTTTGAATATTGGGTGGTGAAATCGTTTTGTATTTTGGATTTGCATCCAACCAATAATTCCTGATATTGAGCTTTTATCCATGTTCTTCTTTTTTTAAAATAACAGTGTGAGTAACACTTACCTCTTGAAACCGTTTTCTTGAAAGCTTTTCCGTGTTGTGAACTTTTTTGGCCATTACCTACCCCAGGACTTTTTTTGAGGACACGTGTCATTTACAGCCCTACAATTACTGTGCATCTTAAGTGACCGTTAGCCCAGTGTTTAAATCTGCTCTTGTGGGAACTGGAAACAAGGCGGCAGCATTTCTCCATCCCCAAATCTGGTTACTAGGGCAGCTGAGCCTTCCTGAAAGTCGTGTTCCTAGGTTGTAAATGAGAATGGAATGGGCCAGAGACAACCCCAGTAACTTTATGTCTCATTAATTGCTGTTCGTTGTTTTAATTTTTTAAATTGGGGTAATGAGTAGAATAGTGTTTGTTGTAGGTGTACACAATCAGGTTCAATTGAACATTATATATGTTTATTCATGTACAGATCCTCTTCCCATGTAAACTACTATTATTTTTTTTAATAAATGTATTTTATTTATTTATTTGTTTTTGGCTGAGTTGGATCTTCTTTGCTGCCTGTGGGCTGTCTCTAGTTGCGGTGAGCGGGGGCTACTCTCCGGTGCGGTGCACGGGCTTCTCACCGTAGTGGCTTCTTTTGTTGCGGAACACGGGCTCTAGGCGTGCGGGCTTCAGTAGTTGTGGCACCTGGTCTCAGTAGTTATGGCTCATGGGCTCCAGAGCGTAGGCTCATTAGTTGTGGTGCACGGGCTTAGTTGCTCTGCAGCATGTGGGATCTTCCCGAACCAGGGATCGAACCTGTGTCCCCTGCATTGGCAGGAGGATTCTTAACCACGGTGCCACCAGGCAAGCCCCCGTGTAAATTATTACAGAGCGTTCAGTAGACCTCCCTTGGTATATGGTCGGTCTGTTTGATACATGTGTTTAATATGTATTTGTATACGTATGGTAACCCTAATCTTAATGTATCCATTCCTCCCACTTCTCCCTTAAGATAACCATAGTTTGTTTTCTAAGTCTGTGGGAGTCTTTCTCTGTGGAAATATGTTCATATGTGTCAGTTGTTAGGTAACACCTAGGAGTGATATCACAGGATATCTGTCGTCTGCTTTCCGACTTACCTCATGTTCTGTGATTATCTCTAGGCTCATCTATGGTGCTGCAAAGAGCAGTGTTTCATTCTTTTCCACGGCGAATATTCCATTGTGTACATGGACCACTTCTTCTTTTTACATTCATCTGTGGATGGACATTTTGGTTACTTCCAAGTCTTGGTTATGCTAAATATTGATGCAGTGCAGGCTTGCCAGCCTGTGTCTTTTGGATTCTGGTCTTCTCATGAGTTAGGCTCAGCATTGGGCCTACTAGATCATATGGTAGTTCAATTTTTACCTTTCAACGCACCTCCATTCTGTTCTCACTACTGGCTGTTACCAGTTTACATCCCACCAGCAACTTGAGGGTACACAGTTCTGTAAAAAACCCTTCAGCGTTTATTGTTTGTAGACTTTTTACAGATGACATTTTGAGTGTTGTGTGCTGATACCTTTTTGTAGTTTGGACTTGCATGCATCTAAAAATTCCCGATATTGAGCTTTTATCTACGTACTTTTTTTTTTAAGTAAAACAGAGAAACTTACCTCTTCAAATTGTTTCCTTGAAAAATTTGCCATGTTCTGAATTCCTGTGGCCATTACCTGCACCAGTACGTTTTTTGAGGGCAGGTGTCATTTAGAGCCCTGTAGTAATTGTGACTATTACATGACCATTGGCTCTGGGTTTAAAGCTGCTGTTGCAGGAAACGGCCACGAGGGGGCAGCATTTCTATATTCCCAACTCTGGTTACTAAGGGAAAAGAGCCTTCCTGGAAGTCCTGTTTGTAGGTTGTAAAGTAGAGTGGAATGTGCCAGGACAAACACCCCAAAACTATGTCTACTTATTTGCTGTTGGTATTCTTAGTTTAATTTTCATTTTTCTCCGAGCAAATTTAATTGCAATGTTGTGTTTGTTCTAGGTGTACAGAATCTCTTTCATTGATACATATATCTTTTCATGTTTGGATCCTGTTCCATATAGGTTATTACAGAAAGTTGTGTAGACCTCTCTTGGTATTCGGTATGTCTCTGATGATTATATATTTTATAAATACTAGCATATGTCTGTTAAACCCAATATGCTCCGTTATATATTCCTCACACCTTTCCGTTTGGCTAACCACAAGCTTGTTTTCTGAACACGTCAATGACCTTCTCTGTGGAAATAGGTTCCTTCCTATGAATTTTTAGATAACACCTATACGTGATATCATAGGATATGTGTCTGTCGCTTCCTGACTTACTTCAAGTTGTGTGAGTATCTGTAGCCTCATCTATGGTGCTGCGACCGGCATTGTTTCATTCTTTTCTGTGTCTAATGTTGCATTGTGTACATGGACCACTTTTTCGTCCACTCATCTGCTGATGGACATTTTTGTTGCTTCCATGTCTTGGCCATGGTATATACTGCTGCAATACACGATTTTCCATCCTGTGTCTTTTTGATTGTGGCTTTCACAGGTGACAGGCCCAACAGTGGGCCTTCCGGATCATATGGTAACTCAATTTTTACCTTTAAACGCACTGCCATTCTGTTGCTATTATTGGCTGTTACCAGTTTACATCCCACTTAGACCGAGAGGTTACACTATTCTCCACAACTTCTTCAACATCTATTGTTTGTTGACTTTTTGCTGATGGTCATTCTGACCGGTGAGAGGTGATACCTTTGTGTAGATTGGCTTTGCATGCGACTGATAATTCCTGATGTTTTGCGTTTATCAATGTCCTTTTCATTCGTTTAAAGATGGAGCTAAACTTACAACTTCAAATTGCCTTCTTGAAAAATTTGCCGCGTTTGGATTTTTTTGGCCATTCCCTACCCCAGGACAGTTGTTGAGGGCATGAGTCATTTACAGCCCTGCAGTCCTTGTGACTATTAGTGACCATTAGCAGTGGATTTAAAGCTGCTGTTTGAGGAAACGGCCTTAGTGTGGCAGCATTTCTACGTTGCCATCTCTGCTTGCTAGGGAAACAGAACCTTGCTGCAAGTTGTGCTGTTAGGTTGCAGATTAGATTGGAATGTGCCAGGACAAACCCACATAAGTTTTAGCCTCCTTAATTCTTGTTTGTGTCTTTAAGTTGTACTTTTTCTCAGAGCAAGTTTGATTGAAAATGTCTTTTGTTCTAGGTGTACAGAATCTTGTTCATTTACACATATACATACATCTATTGATCTTTGGGTCCTTTTCCATGTAGGTTATTACAGAGTGTTGAGGAGACCACTCTTGGTATTCTGTAGGTCTTTGGGGATGATATATTTTATATGTATTAGTATATATTTGTTAACCCCAATATCCTAATATATCCATTCCTCACACCTTTTCTTTGGCTTAACCATCAGTTTGTCTTCTCAATCTGAGATTGCCTTTTTCTATGGAAATATGTTCATTTTTATGAATTTTCAGATAACATAAGTGATAGCATAGGACATTTGTCTTTCGCATTCTGACTTACTTCACAGTGTGTGATTATTTCTAGGCTCCTCTGTGGTGCTGCATATGCCATTCTTTTATTTTTTTTCGTGGTTGATATTCCATTCTGTCCATATACCACTTCTTCTTTGTTCATTCATCTGTTTATGGACCCTTTTTTTCCTTCCATGTCTTGGCTATTTCAATATTCCTGCATTGCACATTTGCCTGCCTCTGTCTTTCCGTTTCTGGTGGTCTTAGGTTATAGGCAAAGAAGGTGCCCTGCCGCATCATATGGTAGCTCAGTTTTTACCTTTTAAAGCAGCTCCATTCAGTTTTCCTTAGTGCTGTTACCACTTTACATCCCACCAGCAGCTAGAAGGTACACAGTTCTCTAAAACCCCTTCAGCATTCATAGTTTGTAGACTTTTTGCTGATGGTCATTTGACTGGTGTGAGCTGAAACCTTTTTGGAGGTTGGATTTGCATGTGACTAATAATTCCTTACACTGCGCTTTACGCATGTCCATTTTTTTCTTTTGCTTTTTTTTTAAAGAGTGAGTGCAACTTCCCTCTTCATATTGACTTCTTGAAAAATTTGTCATGTGTTGAATTTTCTTGCCTATTCCCTACCCCAGGGCATATTTTGAGGGCAGGTGTCATTTACATCCCTGCAATCCTTGTGGCTATTAAGCAACCATTAGCACTGGATTTAAAGCTGCTGTTGTGGGAAACAGCCACAAGGCGGCAGCATTATTACCTTTTCAACTCTTGTTACTAGGGCAACAGAGACTTCCTGGAGGTAGTGTTCCGAGGTTGTAAATTAGAGTGGAATGTGCTGGAACAGGCCCCCAGAAGTTTATGTGTCCTTACTTATGTTTGTTTTTTACATTAAATTTCTATTTCTTTTTTTTTATATTGATTCAATATACATAGATATTGTGAAATTAACACGATAAGTCTAGTTAACATCCATGACTATACATAATTAAAGGTTTTTTCTCGTGATAACAACTTTTTTAATTAATTTATTTATTTATGGCTGTGTTGGGTCTTGGTTTCTGTGCGAGAGCTTTTTCTAGTTGCAGCAAGTGCGGGCCACTCTTCATCGCGGTGCGCGGGCCTCTCATTATCGCGGCCTCTCTTGTTGTGGAGCAGATTCTCCAGACGAGCAGGCTCAGTAATTGTGGCTCACGGGCCTAGTTGCTCTGCGGCATGTGGGATCCTCCCAGAACAGGACTCGAACCCGTGTCCTCGGCATTGGCAGGCAGATTCTCAATAACTGCGGTGCTAGGGAATCCACTAATTTCTATTTCTTATCGGAATAAATTTGATTAGAGTTTTGTGATTGTCTGGCTGTACAGAATCTGCTCAATGATTCATACAGATGTCTGTTCATCTTCGGATCCTGTTACCATGTATGTTATTACAGAATGTTGCGTAGACCTCCCTTGGTGTTTGGTAGGTATTTTGTCAATATATATTTTATATATATTGGTGATTATATAATTCATACAGTTTATGTGTTGTATGTTTATATACACTTAACATACATTAGTATATGTTTGTTAGCTCCATAATCCTAATTTGTCCATCCTCCCACCTTTCATTTTGGTTAACCATTCATTTGTTTTCTAAGTCTGTGAGTTTCTTTTTCTGTGGAAATATGTTCATTGGTAGCAATCTTAGGATAACATGTATAAATGATATCATAGGATATTTGTCATTCCCTTTTGACTTACTTAACCTAATATGATTATTTCTAGTCTCATCTGTAGTCCTGAAAACGGCATTGTTCATTTATTTTTTCTGAGGCTAATATTCCATTCGGTACGTCCACCACTTCTTCTTTGTCCATTTATCTATTGATGGACATTTTGTTTGCTTGAATGTCTTGGCTATTGTAAATATTGCTACAGTGCATGTTTGCCTGTCTGTGTCTTTCCGATTCTGGTCTTCTTAGGTGATAGGCCCATTAGGGGATCGGCCGCATTGTATGGTAGCTCAATTTCTTTACCTTTTAAACGCAGCTCCATTCTGTTCTCATGATTAGCTGTTACCAGTTTACGTCCAACCAACAGCATAGTGGGTATGCATTTCTCCACCAACCCATCAGCATTCATTGTTTGTTGACTGTTTACGGATGGCATTTTGAATATTGGGTGGTGAAATCGTTTTGTATTTTGGATTTGCATCCAACCAATAATTCCTGATATTGAGCTTTTATCCATGTTCTTCTTTTTTTAAAATAACAGTGTGAGTAACACTTACCTCTTGAAACCGTTTTCTTGAAAGCTTTTCCGTGTTGTGAACTTTTTTGGCCATTACCTACCCCAGGACTTTTTTTGAGGACACGTGTCATTTACAGCCCTACAATTACTGTGCATCTTAAGTGACCGTTAGCCCAGTGTTTAAATCTGCTCTTGTGGGAACTGGAAACAAGGCGGCAGCATTTCTCCATCCCCAAATCTGGTTACTAGGGCAGCTGAGCCTTCCTGAAAGTCGTGTTCCTAGGTTGTAAATGAGAATGGAATGGGCCAGAGACAACCCCAGTAACTTTATGTCTCATTAATTGCTGTTCGTGGTTTTAATTTTTTAAATTGGGGTAATGAGTAGAATAGTGTTTGTTGTAGGTGTACACAATCAGGTTCAATTGAACATTATATATGTTTATTCATGTACAGATCCTCTTCCCATGTAAACTACTATTATTTTTTTTAATAAATGTATTTTATTTATTTATTTGTTTTTGGCTGAGTTGGATCTTCTTTGCTGCCTGTGGGCTGTCTCTAGTTGCGGTGAGCGGGGGCTACTCTCCGGTGCGGTGCACGGGCTTCTCACCGTAGTGGCTTCTTTTGTTGCGGAACACGGGCTCTAGGCGTGCGGGCTTCAGTAGTTGTGGCACCTGGTCTCAGTAGTTATGGCTCATGGGCTCCAGAGCGTAGGCTCATTAGTTGTGGTGCACGGGCTTAGTTGCTCTGCAGCATGTGGGATCTTCCCGAACCAGGGATCGAACCTGTGTCCCCTGCATTGGCAGGAGGATTCTTAACCACGGTGCCACCAGGCAAGCCCCCGTGTAAATTATTACAGAGCGTTCAGTAGACCTCCCTTGGTATATGGTCGGTCTGTTTGATACATGTGTTTAATATGTATTTGTATACGTATGGTAACCCTAATCTTAATGTATCCATTCCTCCCACTTCTCCCTTAAGATAACCATAGTTTGTTTTCTAAGTCTGTGGGAGTCTTTCTCTGTGGAAATATGTTCATATGTGTCAGTTGTTAGGTAACACCTAGGAGTGATATCACAGGATATCTGTCGTCTGCTTTCCGACTTACCTCATGTTCTGTGATTATCTCTAGGCTCATCTATGGTGCTGCAAAGAGCAGTGTTTCATTCTTTTCCACGGCGAATATTCCATTGTGTACATGGACCACTTCTTCTTTTTACATTCATCTGTGGATGGACATTTTGGTTACTTCCAAGTCTTGGTTATGCTAAATATTGATGCAGTGCAGGCTTGCCAGCCTGTGTCTTTTGGATTCTGGTCTTCTCATGAGTTAGGCTCAGCATTGGGCCTACTAGATCATATGGTAGTTCAATTTTTACCTTTCAACGCACCTCCATTCTGTTCTCACTACTGGCTGTTACCAGTTTACATCCCACCAGCAACTTGAGGGTACACAGTTCTGTAAAAAACCCTTCAGCGTTTATTGTTTGTAGACTTTTTACAGATGACATTTTGAGTGTTGTGTGGTGATACCTTTTTGTAGTTTGGACTTGCATGCATCTAAAAATTCCCGATATTGAGCTTTTATCTACGTACTTTTTTTTTTAAGTAAAACAGAGAAACTTACCTCTTCAAATTGTTTCCTTGAAAAATTTGCCATGTTCTGAATTCCTGTGGCCATTACCTGCACCAGTACGTTTTTTGAGGGCAGGTGTCATTTAGAGCCCTGTAGTAATTGTGACTATTACATGACCATTGGCTCTGGGTTTAAAGCTGCTGTTGCAGGAAACGGCCACGAGGGGGCAGCATTTCTATATTCCCAACTCTGGTTACTAAGGGAAAAGAGCCTTCCTGGAAGTCCTGTTTGTAGGTTGTAAAGTAGAGTGGAATGTGCCAGGACAAACACCCCAAAACTATGTCTACTTATTTGCTGTTGGTATTCTTAGTTTAATTTTCATTTTTCTCCGAGCAAATTTAATTGCAATGTTGTGTTTGTTCTAGGTGTACAGAATCTCTTTCATTGATACATATATCTTTTCATGTTTGGATCCTGTTCCATATAGGTTATTACAGAAAGTTGTGTAGACCTCTCTTGGTATTCGGTATGTCTCTGATGATTATATATTTTATAAATACTAGCATATGTCTGTTAAACCCAATATGCTCCGTTATATATTCCTCACACCTTTCCGTTTGGCTAACCACAAGCTTGTTTTCTGAACACGTCAATGACCTTCTCTGTGGAAATAGGTTCCTTCCTATGAATTTTTAGATAACACCTATACGTGATATCATAGGATATGTGTCTGTCGCTTCCTGACTTACTTCAAGTTGTGTGAGTATCTGTAGCCTCATCTATGGTGCTGCGACCGGCATTGTTTCATTCTTTTCTGTGTCTAATGTTGTATTGTGTACATGGACCACTTTTTCGTCCACTCATCTGCTGATGGACATTTTTGTTGCTTCCATGTCTTGGCCATGGTATATACTGCTGCAGTACACGATTTTCCATCCTGTGTCTTTTTGATTGTGGCTTTCACAGGTGACAGGCCCAACAGTGGGCCTTCCGGATCATATGGTAACTCAATTTTTACCTTTAAACGCACTGCCATTCTGTTGCTATTATTGGCTGTTACCAGTTTACATCCCACTTAGACCGAGAGGTTACACTATTCTCCACAACTTCTTCAACATCTATTGTTTGTTGACTTTTTGCTGATGGTCATTCTGACCGGTGAGAGGTGATACCTTTGTGTAGATTGGCTTTGCATGCGACTGATAATTCCTGATGTTTTGCGTTTATCAATGTCCTTTTCATTCGTTTAAAGATGGAGCTAAACTTACAACTTCAAATTGCCTTCTTGAAAAATTTGCCGCGTTTGGATTTTTTTGGCCATTCCCTACCCCAGGACAGTTGTTGAGGGCATGAGTCATTTACAGCCCTGCAGTCCTTGTGACTATTAGTGACCATTAGCAGTGGATTTAAAGCTGCTGTTTGAGGAAACGGCCTTAGTGTGGCAGCATTTCTACGTTGCCATCTCTGCTTGCTAGGGAAACAGAACCTTGCTGCAAGTTGTGCTGTTAGGTTGCAGATTAGATTGGAATGTGCCAGGACAAACCCCCATAAGTTTTAGCCTCCTTAATTCTTGTTTGTGTCTTTAAGTTGTACTTTTTCTCAGAGCAAGTTTGATTGAAAATGTCTTTTGTTCTAGGTGTACAGAATCTTGTTCATTTACACATATACATACATCTATTGATCTTTGGGTCCTTTTCCATGTAGGTTATTACAGAGTGTTGAGGAGACCACTCTTGGTATTCTGTAGGTCTTTGGGGATGATATATTTTATATGTATTAGTATATATTTGTTAACCCCAATATCCTAATATATCCATTCCTCACACCTTTTCTTTGGCTTAACCATCAGTTTGTCTTCTCAATCTGAGATTGCCTTTTTCTATGGAAATATGTTCATTTTTATGAATTTTCAGATAACATAAGTGATAGCATAGGACATTTGTCTTTCGCATTCTGACTTACTTCACAGTGTGTGATTATTTCTAGGCTCCTCTGTGGTGCTGCATATGCCATTCTTTTATTTTTTTTCGTGGTTGATATTCCATTCTGTCCATATACCACTTCTTCTTTGTTCATTCATCTGTTTATGGACCCTTTTTTTCCTTCCATGTCTTGGCTATTTCAATATTCCTGCATTGCACATTTGCCTGCCTCTGTCTTTCCGTTTCTGGTGGTCTTAGGTTATAGGCAAAGAAGGTGCCCTGCCGCATCATATGGTAGCTCAGTTTTTACCTTTTAAAGCAGCTCCATTCAGTTTTCCTTAGTGCTGTTACCACTTTACATCCCACCAGCAGCTAGAAGGTACACAGTTCTCTAAAACCCCTTCAGCATTCATAGTTTGTAGACTTTTTGCTGATGGTCATTTGACTGGTGTGAGCTGAAACCTTTTTGGAGGTTGGATTTGCATGTGACTAATAATTCATTACACTGCGCTTTACGCATGTCCATTTTTTTCTTTTGCTTTTTTTTTAAAGAGTGAGTACAACTTCCCTCTTCATATTGACTTCTTGAAAAATTTGTCATGTGTTGAATTTTCTTGCCTATTCCCTACCCCAGGGCATATTTTGAGGGCAGGTGTCATTTACATCCCTGCAATCCTTGTGGCTATTAAGCAACCATTAGCACTGGATTTAAAGCTGCTGTTGTGGGAAACAGCCACAAGGCGGCAGCATTATTACCTTTTCAACTCTTGTTACTAGGGCAACAGAGACTTCCTGGAGGTAGTGTTCCGAGGTTGTAAATTAGAGTGGAATGTGCTGGAACAGGCCCCCAGAAGTTTATGTGTCCTTACTTATGTTTGTTTTTTACATTAAATTTCTATTTCTTTTTTTTTTATATTGATTCAATATATATAGATATTGTGAAATTAACACGATAAGTCTAGTTAACATCCATGACTATACATAATTAAAGGTTTTTTCTCGTGATAACAACTTTTTTAATTAATTTATTTATTTATGGCTGTGTTGGGTCTTGGTTTCTGTGCGAGAGCTTTTTCTAGTTGCAGCAAGTGCGGGCCACTCTTCATCGCGGTGCGCGGGCCTCTCATTATCGCGGCCTCTCTTGTTGTGGAGCAGATTCTCCAGACGAGCAGGCTCAGTAATTGTGGCTCACGGGCCTAGTTGCTCTGCGGCATGTGGGATCCTCCCAGAACAGGACTCGAACCCGTGTCCTCGGCATTGGCAGGCAGATTCTCAATAACTGCGGAGCCAGGGAATCCACTAATTTCTATTTCTTATCGGAATAAATTTGATTAGAGTTTTGTGATTGTCTGGCTGTACAGAATCTGCTCAATGATTCATACAGATGTCTGTTCATCTTCGGATCCTCTTACCATGTATGTTATTACAGAATGTTGCGTAGACCTCCCTTGGTGTTTGGTAGGTATTTTGTCAATATATATTTTATATATATTGGTGATTATATAATTCATACAGTTTATGTGTTGTATGTTTATATACACTTAACATACATTAGTATATGTTTGTTAGCTCCATAATCCTAATTTGTCCATCCTCCCACCTTTCATTTTGGTTAACCATTCATTTGTTTTATAAGTCTGTGAGTTTCTTTTTCTGTGGAAATATGTTCATTGGTAGCAATCTTAGGATAACATGTATAAATGATATCATAGGATATTTGTCATTCCCTTTTGACTTACTTAACCTAATATGATTATTTCTAGTCTCATCTGTAGTCCTGAAAACGGCATTGTTCATTTATTTTTTCTGAGGCTAATATTCCATTCGGTACGTCCACCACTTCTTCTTTGTCCATTTATCTATTGATGGACATTTTGTTTGCTTGAATGTCTTGGCTATTGTAAATATTGCTACAGTGCATGTTTGCCTGTCTGTGTCTTTCCGATTCTGGTCTTCTTAGGTGATAGGCCCATTAGGGGATCGGCCACATTGTATGGTAGCTCAATTTCTTTACCTTTTAAACGCAGCTCCATTCTGTTCTCATGATTAGCTGTTACCAGTTTACGTCCAACCAACAGCATAGTGGGTATGCATTTCTCCACCAACCCATCAGCATTCATTGTTTGTTGACTGTTTACGGATGGCATTTTGAATATTGGGTGGTGAAATCGTTTTGTATTTTGGATTTGCATCCAACCAATAATTCCTGATATTGAGCTTTTATCCATGTTATTCTTTTTTTTAAAATAACAGTGTGAGTAACACTTACCTCTTGAAACCGTTTTCTTGAAAAATTTTCCATGTTGTGAACTTTTTTGGCCATTACCTACCCCAGGACATTTTTTGAGGACACGTGTCATTTACAGCCCTACAATTGCTGTGAATCTTAAGTGACCGTTAGCCCAGTGTTTAAAGCTGCTCTTGTGGGAACCGGAAACAAGGCGGCAGCATTTCTCCATCCCCAAATCTGGTTACTAGGGCAGCTGAGCCTTCCAGAAAGTCGTGTTCCTAGGTTGTAAATGAGAATGGAATGGGCCAGAGACAACCCCAGCAACTTTATGTCTCATTAATTGCTGTTCGTGGTTTTAATTTTTTAAATTGGGGTAATGAGTAGAATAGTGTTTGTTGTAGGTGTACACAATTAGGTTCAGTTGAACATTATATACGTTTATTCATGTACAGATCCTCTTCCCATGTAAACTACTATTATTTTTTTTAATAAATGTATTTTATTTATTTATTTGTTTTTGGCTGAGTTGGATCTTCTTTGCTGCCTGTGGGCTGTCTCTAGTTGCGGTGAGCGGGGGCTACTCTCCGGTGCGGTGCACGGGCTTCTCACCGTAGTGGCTTCTTTTGTTGCGGAACACGGGCTCTAGGCGTGCAGGCTTCAGTAGTTGTGGCACCTGGTCTCAGTAGTTATGGCTCATGGGCTCCAGAGCGTAGGCTCATTAGTTGTGGTGCACGGGCTTAGTTGCTCTGCAGCATGTGGGATCTTCCCAAACCAGGGATCGAACCTGTGTCCCCTGCATTGGCAGGAGGATTCTTAACCACGGTGCCACCAGGCAAGCCCCCGTGTAAATTATTACAGAGCGTTCAGTAGACCTCCCTTGGTATATGGTCGGTCTGTTTGATACATGTGTTTAATATGTATTTGTATACGTATGGTAACCCTAATCTTAATGTATCCATTCCTCCCACTTCTCCCTTAAGATAACCATAGTTTGTTTTCTAAGTCTGTGGGAGTCTTTCTCTGTGGAAATATGTTCATATGTGTCAGTTGTTAGGTAACACCTAGGAGTGATATCACAGGATATTTGTCGTCTGCTTTCCGACTTACCTCATGTTCTGTGATTATCTCTAGGCTCATCTATGGTGCTGCAAAGAGCAGTGTTTCATTCTTTTCCACGGCGAATATTCCATTGTGTACATGGACCACTTCTTCTTTTTACATTCATCTGTGGATGGACATTTTGGTTACTTCCAAGTCTTGGTTATGCTAAATATTGATGCAGTGCAGGCTTGCCAGCCTGTGTCTTTTGGATTCTGGTCTTCTCATGGGTTAGGCTCAGCATTGGGCCTACTAGATCATATGGTAGTTCAATTTTTACCTTTCAACGCACCTCCATTCTGTTCTCACTACTGGCTGTTACCAGTTTACATCCCACCAGCAACTTGAGGGTACACAGTTCTGTAAAAAACCCTTCAGCGTTTATTGTTTGTAGACTTTTTACAGATGACATTTTGAGTGTTGTGTGCTGATACCTTTTTGTAGTTTGGATTTGCATGCATCTAAAAATTCCCGATATTGAGCTTTTATCTACGTACTTTTTTTTTTAAGTAAAACAGAGAAACTTACCTCTTCAAATTGTTTCCTTGAAAAATTTGCCATGTTCTGAATTCCTGTGACCATTACCTGCACCAGTACGTTTTTTGAGGGCAGGTGTCATTTAGAGCCCTGTCGTAATTGTGACTATTACATGACCATTGGCTCTGGGTTTAAAGCTGCTGTTGCAGGAAACGGCCACAAGGGGGCAGCATTTCTATATTCCCAACTCTGGTTACTAAGGGAAAAGAGCCTTCCTGGAAGTCCTGTTTGTAGGTTGTAAAGTAGAGTGGAATGTGCCAGGACAAACACCCCAAAACTATGTCTACTTATTTGCTGTTGGTATTCTTAGTTTAATTTTCATTTTTCTCCGAGCAAATTTAATTGCAATGTTGTGTTTGTTCTAGGTGTACAGAATCTCTTTCATTGATACATATATCTTTTCATGTTTGGATCCTGTTCCATATAGGTTATTACAGAAAGTTGTGTAGACCTCTCTTGGTATTCGGTATGTCTCTGATGATTATATATTTTATAAATATTAGCATATGTCTGTTAAACCCAATACGCTCCGTTATATATTCCTCACACCTTTCCGTTTGGCTAACCACAAGCTTGTTTTCTGAACACGTCAATGTCCTTCTCTGTGGAAATAGGTTCCTTCCTATGAATTTTTAGATAACACCTATACGTGATATCATAGGATATGTGTCTGTTGCTTCCTGACTTACTTCAAGTTGTGTGATTATCTGTAGCCTCATCTATGGTGCTGCGACCGGCATTGTTTCATTCTTTTCTGTGTCTAATGTTGCATTGTGTACATGGACCACTTTTTCGTCCACTCATCTGCTGATGGACATTTTTGTTGCTTCCATGTCTTGGCCATGGTATATACTGCTGCAATACACGATTTTCCATCCTGTGTCTTTTTGATTGTGGCTTTCACAGGTGACAGGCCCAACAGTGGGCCTTCCGGATCATATGGTAACTCAATTTTTACCTTTAAACGCACTGCCATTCTGTTGCTATTATTGGCTGTTACCAGTTTACATCCCACTTAGACCGAGAGGTTACACTATTCTCCACAACTTCTTCAACATCTATTGTTTGTTGACTTTTTGCTGATGGTCATTCTGACCAGTGAGAGGTGATACCTTTGTGTAGATTGGCTTTGCATGCGACTGATAATTCCTGATGTTTTGCGTTTATCAATGTCCTTTTCATTCGTTTAAAGATGGAGCTAAACTTACAACTTCAAATTGCCTTCTTGAAAAATTTGCCGCGTTTGGATTTTTTTGGCCATTCCCTACCCCAGGACAGTTGTTGAGGGCATGAGTCATTTACAGCCCTGCAGTCCTTGTGACTATTAGTGACCATTAGCAGTGGATTTAAAGCTGCTGTTTGAGGAAACGGCCTTAGTGTGGCAGCATTTCTACGTTGCCATCTCTGCTTGCTAGGGAAACAGAACCTTGCTGCAAGTTGTGCTGTTAGGTTGCAGATTAGATTGGAATGTGCCAGGACAAACCCCCATAAGTTTTAGCCTCCTTAATTCTTGTTTGTGTCTTTAAGTTGTACTTTTTCTCAGAGCAAGTTTGATTGAAAATGTCTTTTGTTCTAGGTGTACAGAATCTTGTTCATTTACACATATACATACATCTATTGATCTTTGGGTCCTTTTCCATGTAGGTTATTACAGAGTGTTGAGGAGACCACTCTTGGTATTCTGTAGGTCTTTGGGGATGATATATTTTATATGTATTAGTATATATTTGTTAACCCCAATATCCTAATATATCCATTCCTCACACCTTTTCTTTGGCTTAACCATCAGTTTGTCTTCTCAATCTGAGATTGCCTTTTTCTATGGAAATATGTTCATTTTTATGAATTTTCAGATAACATAAGTGATAGCATAGGACATTTGTCTTTCGCATTCTGACTTACTTCACAGTGTGTGATTATTTCTAGGCTCCTCTGTGGTGCTGCATATGCCATTCTTTTATTTTTTTTCGTGGTTGATATTCCATTCTGTCCATATACCACTTCTTCTTTGTTCATTCATCTGTTTATGGACCCTTTTTTTCCTTCCATGTCTTGGCTATTTCAATATTCCTGCATTGCACATTTGCCTGCCTCTGTCTTTCCGTTTCTGGTGGTCTTAGGTTATAGGCAAAGAAGGTGCCCTGCCGCATCATATGGTAGCTCAGTTTTTACCTTTTAAAGCAGCTCCATTCAGTTTTCCTTAGTGCTGTTACCACTTTACATCCCACCAGCAGCTAGAAGGTACACAGTTCTCTAAAACCCCTTCAGCATTCATAGTTTGTAGACTTTTTGCTGATGGTCATTTGACTGGTGTGAGCTGAAACCTTTTTGGAGGTTGGATTTGCATGTGACTAATAATTCCTTACACTGCGCTTTACGCATGTCCATTTTTTTCTTTTGCTTTTTTTTTAAAGAGTGAGTGCAACTTCCCTCTTCATATTGACTTCTTGAAAAATTTGTCATGTGTTGAATTTTCTTGCCTATTCCCTACCCCAGGGCATATTTTGAGGGCAGGTGTCATTTACATCCCTGCAATCCTTGTGGCTATTAAGCAACCATTAGCACTGGATTTAAAGCTGCTGTTGTGGGAAACAGCCACAAGGCGGCAGCATTATTACCTTTTCAACTCTTGTTACTAGGGCAACAGAGACTTCCTGGAGGTAGTGTTCCGAGGTTGTAAATTAGAGTGGAATGTGCTGGAACAGGCCCCCAGAAGTTTATGTGTCCTTACTTATGTTTGTTTTTTACATTAAATTTCTATTTCTTTTTTTTTATATTGATTCAATATACATAGATATTGTGAAATTAACACGATAAGTCTAGTTAACATCCATGACTATACATAATTAAAGGTTTTTTCTCGTGATAACAACTTTTTTAATTAATTTATTTATTTATGGCTGTGTTGGGTCTTGGTTTCTGTGCGAGAGCTTTTTCTAGTTGCAGCAAGTGCGGGCCACTCTTCATCGCGGTGCGCGGGCCTCTCATTATCGCGGCCTCTCTTGTTGTGGAGCAGATTCTCCAGACGAGCAGGCTCAGTAATTGTGGCTCACGGGCCTAGTTGCTCTGCGGCATGTGGGATCCTCCCAGAACAGGACTCGAACCCGTGTCCTCGGCATTGGCAGGCAGATTCTCAATAACTGCGGTGCCAGGGAATCCACTAATTTCTATTTCTTATCGGAATAAATTTGATTAGAGTTTTGTGATTGTCTGGCTGTACAGAATCTGCTCAATGATTCATACAGATGTCTGTTCATCTTCGGATCCTGTTACCATGTATGTTATTACAGAATGTTGCGTAGACCTCCCTTGGTGTTTGGTAGGTATTTTGTCAATATATATTTTATATATATTGGTGATTATATAATTCATACAGTTTATGTGTTGTATGTTTATATACACTTAACATACATTAGTATATGTTTGTTAGCTCCATAATCCTAATTTGTCCATCCTCCCACCTTTCATTTTGGTTAACCATTCATTTGTTTTCTAAGTCTGTGAGTTTCTTTTTCTGTGGAAATATGTTCATTGGTAGCAATCTTAGGATAACATGTATAAATGATATCATAGGATATTTGTCATTCCCTTTTGACTTACTTAACCTAATATGATTATTTCTAGTCTCATCTGTAGTCCTGAAAACGGCATTGTTCATTTATTTTTTCTGAGGCTAATATTCCATTCGGTACGTCCACCACTTCTTCTTTGTCCATTTATCTATTGATGGACATTTTGTTTGCTTGAATGTCTTGGCTATTGTAAATATTGCTACAGTGCATGTTTGCCTGTCTGTGTCTTTCCGATTCTGGTCTTCTTAGGTGATAGGCCCATTAGGGGATCGGCCGCATTGTATGGTAGCTCAATTTCTTTACCTTTTAAACGCAGCTCCATTCTGTTCTCATGATTAGCTGTTACCAGTTTACGTCCAACCAACAGCATAGTGGGTATGCATTTCTCCACCAACCCATCAGCATTCATTGTTTGTTGACTGTTTACGGATGGCATTTTGAATATTGGGTGGTGAAATCGTTTTGTATTTTGGATTTGCATCCAACCAATAATTCCTGATATTGAGCTTTTATCCATGTTCTTCTTTTTTTAAAATAACAGTGTGAGTAACACTTACCTCTTGAAACCGTTTTCTTGAAAGCTTTTCCGTGTTGTGAACTTTTTTGGCCATTACCTACCCCAGGACTTTTTTTGAGGACACGTGTCATTTACAGCCCTACAATTACTGTGCATCTTAAGTGACCGTTAGCCCAGTGTTTAAATCTGCTCTTGTGGGAACTGGAAACAAGGCGGCAGCATTTCTCCATCCCCAAATCTGGTTACTAGGGCAGCTGAGCCTTCCTGAAAGTCGTGTTCCTAGGTTGTAAATGAGAATGGAATGGGCCAGAGACAACCCCAGTAACTTTATGTCTCATTAATTGCTGTTCGTGGTTTTAATTTTTTAAATTGGGGTAATGAGTAGAATAGTGTTTGTTGTAGGTGTACACAATCAGGTTCAATTGAACATTATATATGTTTATTCATGTACAGATCCTCTTCCCATGTAAACTACTATTATTTTTTTTAATAAATGTATTTTATTTATTTATTTGTTTTTGGCTGAGTTGGATCTTCTTTGCTGCCTGTGGGCTGTCTCTAGTTGCGGTGAGCGGGGGCTACTCTCCGGTGCGGTGCACGGGCTTCTCACCGTAGTGGCTTCTTTTGTTGCGGAACACGGGCTCTAGGCGTGCGGGCTTCAGTAGTTGTGGCACCTGGTCTCAGTAGTTATGGCTCATGGGCTCCAGAGCGTAGGCTCATTAGTTGTGGTGCACGGGCTTAGTTGCTCTGCAGCATGTGGGATCTTCCCGAACCAGGGATCGAACCTGTGTCCCCTGCATTGGCAGGAGGATTCTTAACCACGGTGCCACCAGGCAAGCCCCCGTGTAAATTATTACAGAGCGTTCAGTAGACCTCCCTTGGTATATGGTCGGTCTGTTTGATACATGTGTTTAATATGTATTTGTATACGTATGGTAACCCTAATCTTAATGTATCCATTCCTCCCACTTCTCCCTTAAGATAACCATAGTTTGTTTTCTAAGTCTGTGGGAGTCTTTCTCTGTGGAAATATGTTCATATGTGTCAGTTGTTAGGTAACACCTAGGAGTGATATCACAGGATATCTGTCGTCTGCTTTCCGACTTACCTCATGTTCTGTGATTATCTCTAGGCTCATCTATGGTGCTGCAAAGAGCAGTGTTTCATTCTTTTCCACGGCGAATATTCCATTGTGTACATGGACCACTTCTTCTTTTTACATTCATCTGTGGATGGACATTTTGGTTACTTCCAAGTCTTGGTTATGCTAAATATTGATGCAGTGCAGGCTTGCCAGCCTGTGTCTTTTGGATTCTGGTCTTCTCATGAGTTAGGCTCAGCATTGGGCCTACTAGATCATATGGTAGTTCAATTTTTACCTTTCAACGCACCTCCATTCTGTTCTCACTACTGGCTGTTACCAGTTTACATCCCACCAGCAACTTGAGGGTACACAGTTCTGTAAAAAACCCTTCAGCGTTTATTGTTTGTAGACTTTTTACAGATGACATTTTGAGTGTTGTGTGGTGATACCTTTTTGTAGTTTGGACTTGCATGCATCTAAAAATTCCCGATATTGAGCTTTTATCTACGTACTTTTTTTTTTAAGTAAAACAGAGAAACTTACCTCTTCAAATTGTTTCCTTGAAAAATTTGCCATGTTCTGAATTCCTGTGGCCATTACCTGCACCAGTACGTTTTTTGAGGGCAGGTGTCATTTAGAGCCCTGTAGTAATTGTGACTATTACATGACCATTGGCTCTGGGTTTAAAGCTGCTGTTGCAGGAAACGGCCACGAGGGGGCAGCATTTCTATATTCCCAACTCTGGTTACTAAGGGAAAAGAGCCTTCCTGGAAGTCCTGTTTGTAGGTTGTAAAGTAGAGTGGAATGTGCCAGGACAAACACCCCAAAACTATGTCTACTTATTTGCTGTTGGTATTCTTAGTTTAATTTTCATTTTTCTCCGAGCAAATTTAATTGCAATGTTGTGTTTGTTCTAGGTGTACAGAATCTCTTTCATTGATACATATATCTTTTCATGTTTGGATCCTGTTCCATATAGGTTATTACAGAAAGTTGTGTAGACCTCTCTTGGTATTCGGTATGTCTCTGATGATTATATATTTTATAAATACTAGCATATGTCTGTTAAACCCAATATGCTCCGTTATATATTCCTCACACCTTTCCGTTTGGCTAACCACAAGCTTGTTTTCTGAACACGTCAATGACCTTCTCTGTGGAAATAGGTTCCTTCCTATGAATTTTTAGATAACACCTATACGTGATATCATAGGATATGTGTCTGTCGCTTCCTGACTTACTTCAAGTTGTGTGAGTATCTGTAGCCTCATCTATGGTGCTGCGACCGGCATTGTTTCATTCTTTTCTGTGTCTAATGTTGTATTGTGTACATGGACCACTTTTTCGTCCACTCATCTGCTGATGGACATTTTTGTTGCTTCCATGTCTTGGCCATGGTATATACTGCTGCAGTACACGATTTTCCATCCTGTGTCTTTTTGATTGTGGCTTTCACAGGTGACAGGCCCAACAGTGGGCCTTCCGGATCATATGGTAACTCAATTTTTACCTTTAAACGCACTGCCATTCTGTTGCTATTATTGGCTGTTACCAGTTTACATCCCACTTAGACCGAGAGGTTACACTATTCTCCACAACTTCTTCAACATCTATTGTTTGTTGACTTTTTGCTGATGGTCATTCTGACCGGTGAGAGGTGATACCTTTGTGTAGATTGGCTTTGCATGCGACTGATAATTCCTGATGTTTTGCGTTTATCAATGTCCTTTTCATTCGTTTAAAGATGGAGCTAAACTTACAACTTCAAATTGCCTTCTTGAAAAATTTGCCGCGTTTGGATTTTTTTGGCCATTCCCTACCCCAGGACAGTTGTTGAGGGCATGAGTCATTTACAGCCCTGCAGTCCTTGTGACTATTAGTGACCATTAGCAGTGGATTTAAAGCTGCTGTTTGAGGAAACGGCCTTAGTGTGGCAGCATTTCTACGTTGCCATCTCTGCTTGCTAGGGAAACAGAACCTTGCTGCAAGTTGTGCTGTTAGGTTGCAGATTAGATTGGAATGTGCCAGGACAAACCCCCATAAGTTTTAGCCTCCTTAATTCTTGTTTGTGTCTTTAAGTTGTACTTTTTCTCAGAGCAAGTTTGATTGAAAATGTCTTTTGTTCTAGGTGTACAGAATCTTGTTCATTTACACATATACATACATCTATTGATCTTTGGGTCCTTTTCCATGTAGGTTATTACAGAGTGTTGAGGAGACCACTCTTGGTATTCTGTAGGTCTTTGGGGATGATATATTTTATATGTATTAGTATATATTTGTTAACCCCAATATCCTAATATATCCATTCCTCACACCTTTTCTTTGGCTTAACCATCAGTTTGTCTTCTCAATCTGAGATTGCCTTTTTCTATGGAAATATGTTCATTTTTATGAATTTTCAGATAACATAAGTGATAGCATAGGACATTTGTCTTTCGCATTCTGACTTACTTCACAGTGTGTGATTATTTCTAGGCTCCTCTGTGGTGCTGCATATGCCATTCTTTTATTTTTTTTCGTGGTTGATATTCCATTCTGTCCATATACCACTTCTTCTTTGTTCATTCATCTGTTTATGGACCCTTTTTTTCCTTCCATGTCTTGGCTATTTCAATATTCCTGCATTGCACATTTGCCTGCCTCTGTCTTTCCGTTTCTGGTGGTCTTAGGTTATAGGCAAAGAAGGTGCCCTGCCGCATCATATGGTAGCTCAGTTTTTACCTTTTAAAGCAGCTCCATTCAGTTTTCCTTAGTGCTGTTACCACTTTACATCCCACCAGCAGCTAGAAGGTACACAGTTCTCTAAAACCCCTTCAACATTCATAGTTTGTAGACTTTTTGCTGATGGTCATTTGACTGGTGTGAGCTGAAACCTTTTTGGAGGTTGGATTTGCATGTGACTAATAATTCATTACACTGCGCTTTACGCATGTCCATTTTTTTCTTTTGCTTTTTTTTTAAAGAGTGAGTACAACTTCCCTCTTCATATTGACTTCTTGAAAAATTTGTCATGTGTTGAATTTTCTTGCCTATTCCCTACCCCAGGGCATATTTTGAGGGCAGGTGTCATTTACATCCCTGCAATCCTTGTGGCTATTAAGCAACCATTAGCACTGGATTTAAAGCTGCTGTTGTGGGAAACAGCCACAAGGCGGCAGCATTATTACCTTTTCAACTCTTGTTACTAGGGCAACAGAGACTTCCTGGAGGTAGTGTTCCGAGGTTGTAAATTAGAGTGGAATGTGCTGGAACAGGCCCCCAGAAGTTTATGTGTCCTTACTTATGTTTGTTTTTTACATTAAATTTCTATTTCTTTTTTTTTATATTGATTCAATATATATAGATATTGTGAAATTAACACGATAAGTCTAGTTAACATCCATGACTATACATAATTAAAGGTTTTTTCTCGTGATAACAACTTTTTTAATTAATTTATTTATTTATGGCTGTGTTGGGTCTTGGTTTCTGTGCGAGAGCTTTTTCTAGTTGCAGCAAGTGCGGGCCACTCTTCATCGCGGTGCGCGGGCCTCTCATTATCGCGGCCTCTCTTGTTGTGGAGCAGATTCTCCAGACGAGCAGGCTCAGTAATTGTGGCTCACGGGCCTAGTTGCTCTGCGGCATGTGGGATCCTCCCAGAACAGGACTCGAACCCGTGTCCTCGGCATTGGCAGGCAGATTCTCAATAACTGCGGAGCCAGGGAATCCACTAATTTCTATTTCTTATCGGAATAAATTTGATTAGAGTTTTGTGATTGTCTGGCTGTACAGAATCTGCTCAATGATTCATACAGATGTCTGTTCATCTTCGGATCCTCTTACCATGTATGTTATTACAGAATGTTGCGTAGACCTCCCTTGGTGTTTGGTAGGTATTTTGTCAATATATATTTTATATATATTGGTGATTATATAATTCATACAGTTTATGTGTTGTATGTTTATATACACTTAACATACATTAGTATATGTTTGTTAGCTCCATAATCCTAATTTGTCCATCCTCCCACCTTTCATTTTGGTTAACCATTCATTTGTTTTCTAAGTCTGTGAGTTTCTTTTTCTGTGGAAATATGTTCATTGGTAGCAATCTTAGGATAACATGTATAAATGATATCATAGGATATTTGTCATTCCCTTTTGACTTACTTAACCTAATATGATTATTTCTAGTCTCATCTGTAGTCCTGAAAACGGCATTGTTCATTTATTTTTTCTGAGGCTAATATTCCATTCGGTACGTCCACCACTTCTTCTTTGTCCATTTATCTATTGATGGACATTTTGTTTGCTTGAATGTCTTGGCTATTGTAAATATTGCTACAGTGCATGTTTGCCTGTCTGTGTCTTTCCGATTCTGGTCTTCTTAGGTGATAGGCCCATTAGGGGATCGGCCACATTGTATGGTAGCTCAATTTCTTTACCTTTTAAACGCAGCTCCATTCTGTTCTCATGATTAGCTGTTACCAGTTTACGTCCAACCAACAGCATAGTGGGTATGCATTTCTCCACCAACCCATCAGCATTCATTGTTTGTTGACTGTTTACGGATGGCATTTTGAATATTGGGTGGTGAAATCGTTTTGTATTTTGGATTTGCATCCAACCAATAATTCCTGATATTGAGCTTTTATCCATGTTATTCTTTTTTTTAAAATAACAGTGTGAGTAACACTTACCTCTTGAAACCGTTTTCTTGAAAAATTTTCCATGTTGTGAACTTTTTTGGCCATTACCTACCCCAGGACATTTTTTGAGGACACGTGTCATTTACAGCCCTACAATTGCTGTGAATCTTAAGTGACCGTTAGCCCAGTGTTTAAAGCTGCTCTTGTGGGAACCGGAAACAAGGCGGCAGCATTTCTCCATCCCCAAATCTGGTTACTAGGGCAGCTGAGCCTTCCAGAAAGTCGTGTTCCTAGGTTGTAAATGAGAATGGAATGGGCCAGAGACAACCCCAGCAACTTTATGTCTCATTAATTGCTGTTCGTGGTTTTAATTTTTTAAATTGGGGTAATGAGTAGAATAGTGTTTGTTGTAGGTGTACACAATTAGGTTCAGTTGAACATTATATACGTTTATTCATGTACAGATCCTCTTCCCATGTAAACTACTATTATTTTTTTTAATAAATGTATTTTATTTATTTATTTGTTTTTGGCTGAGTTGGATCTTCTTTGCTGCCTGTGGGCTGTCTCTAGTTGCGGTGAGCGGGGGCTACTCTCCGGTGCGGTGCACGGGCTTCTCACCGTAGTGGCTTCTTTTGTTGCGGAACACGGGCTCTAGGCGTGCAGGCTTCAGTAGTTGTGGCACCTGGTCTCAGTAGTTATGGCTCATGGGCTCCAGAGCGTAGGCTCATTAGTTGTGGTGCACGGGCTTAGTTGCTCTGCAGCATGTGGGATCTTCCCAAACCAGGGATCGAACCTGTGTCCCCTGCATTGGCAGGAGGATTCTTAACCACGGTGCCACCAGGCAAGCCCCCGTGTAAATTATTACAGAGCGTTCAGTAGACCTCCCTTGGTATATGGTCGGTCTGTTTGATACATGTGTTTAATATGTATTTGTATACGTATGGTAACCCTAATCTTAATGTATCCATTCCTCCCACTTCTCCCTTAAGATAACCATAGTTTGTTTTCTAAGTCTGTGGGAGTCTTTCTCTGTGGAAATATGTTCATATGTGTCAGTTGTTAGGTAACACCTAGGAGTGATATCACAGGATATTTGTCGTCTGCTTTCCGACTTACCTCATGTTCTGTGATTATCTCTAGGCTCATCTATGGTGCTGCAAAGAGCAGTGTTTCATTCTTTTCCACGGCGAATATTCCATTGTGTACATGGACCACTTCTTCTTTTTACATTCATCTGTGGATGGACATTTTGGTTACTTCCAAGTCTTGGTTATGCTAAATATTGATGCAGTGCAGGCTTGCCAGCCTGTGTCTTTTGGATTCTGGTCTTCTCATGGGTTAGGCTCAGCATTGGGCCTACTAGATCATATGGTAGTTCAATTTTTACCTTTCAACGCACCTCCATTCTGTTCTCACTACTGGCTGTTACCAGTTTACATCCCACCAGCAACTTGAGGGTACACAGTTCTGTAAAAAACCCTTCAGCGTTTATTGTTTGTAGACTTTTTACAGATGACATTTTGAGTGTTGTGTGCTGATACCTTTTTGTAGTTTGGATTTGCATGCATCTAAAAATTCCCGATATTGAGCTTTTATCTACGTACTTTTTTTTTTAAGTAAAACAGAGAAACTTACCTCTTCAAATTGTTTCCTTGAAAAATTTGCCATGTTCTGAATTCCTGTGGCCATTACCTGCACCAGTACGTTTTTTGAGGGCAGGTGTCATTTAGAGCCCTGTAGTAATTGTGACTATTACATGACCATTGGCTCTGGGTTTAAAGCTGCTGTTGCAGGAAACGGCCACGAGGGGGCAGCATTTCTATATTCCCAACTCTGGTTACTAAGGGAAAAGAGCCTTCCTGGAAGTCCTGTTTGTAGGTTGTAAAGTAGAGTGGAATGTGCCAGGACAAACACCCCAAAACTATGTCTACTTGTTTGCTGTTGGTATTCTTAGTTTAATTTTCATTTTTCTCCGAGCAAATTTAATTGCAATGTTCTGTTTGTTCTAGGTGTACAGAATCTCTTTCATTGATACATATATCTTTTCATGTTTGGATCCTGTTCCATATAGGTTATTACAGAAAGTTGTGTAGACCTCTCTTGGTATTCGGTATGTCTCTGATGATTATATATTTTATAAATATTAGCATATGTCTGTTAAACCCAATACGCTCCGTTATATATTCCTCACACCTTTCCGTTTGGCTAACCACAAGCTTGTTTTCTGAACACGTCAATGTCCTTCTCTGTGGAAATAGGTTCCTTCCTATGAATTTTTAGATAACACCTATACGTGATATCATAGGATATGTGTCTCTCGCTTTCTGACTTACTTCAAGTTGTGTGATTATCTGTAGCCTCTTCCATGGTGCTGCGACCGGCATTGTTTCATTCTTTTCTGTGTCTAATGTTGCATTGTGTACATGGACCACTTTTTCGTCCACTCATCTGCTGATGGACATTTTTGTTGCTTCCATGTCTTGGCCATGGTATATACTGCTGCAGTACACGATTTTCCATCCTGTGTCTTTTTGATTGTGGCTTTCACAGGTGACAGGCCCAACAGTGGGCCTTCCGGATCATATGGTAACTCAATTTTTACCTTTAAACGCACTGCCATTCTGTTGCTATTATTGGCTGTTACCAGTTTACATCCCACTTAGACCGAGAGGTTACACTATTCTCCACAACTTCTTCAACATCTATTGTTTGTTGACTTTTTGCTGATGGTCATTCTGACCGGTGAGAGGTGATACCTTTGTGTAGATTGGCTTTGCATGCGACTGATAATTCCTGATGTTTTGCGTTTATCAATGTCCTTTTCATTCGTTTAAAGATGGAGCTAAACTTACAACTTCAAATTGCCTTCTTGAAAAATTTGCCGCGTTTGGATTTTTTTGGCCATTCCCTACCCCAGGACAGTTGTTGAGGGCATGAGTCATTTACAGCCCTGCAGTCCTTGTGACTATTAGTGACCATTAGCAGTGGATTTAAAGCTGCTGTTTGAGGAAACGGCCTTAGTGTGGCAGCATTTCTACGTTGCCATCTCTGCTTGCTAGGGAAACAGAACCTTGCTGCAAGTTGTGCTGTTAGGTTGCAGATTAGATTGGAATGTGCCAGGACAAACCCCCATAAGTTTTAGCCTCCTTAATTCTTGTTTGTGTCTTTAAGTTGTACTTTTTCTCAGAGCAAGTTTGATTGAAAATGTCTTTTGTTCTAGGTGTACAGAATCTTGTTCATTTACACATATACATACATCTATTGATCTTTGGGTCCTTTTCCATGTAGGTTATTACAGAGTGTTGAGGAGACCACTCTTGGTATTCTGTAGGTCTTTGGGGATGATATATTTTATATGTATTAGTATATATTTGTTAACCCCAATATCCTAATATATCCATTCCTCACACCTTTTCTTTGGCTTAACCATCAGTTTGTCTTCTCAATCTGAGATTGCCTTTTTCTATGGAAATATGTTCATTTTTATGAATTTTCAGATAACATAAGTGATAGCATAGGACATTTGTCTTTCGCATTCTGACTTACTTCACAGTGTGTGATTATTTCTAGGCTCCTCTGTGGTGCTGCATATGCCATTCTTTTATTTTTTTTCGTGGTTGATATTCCATTCTGTCCATATACCACTTCTTCTTTGTTCATTCATCTGTTTATGGACCCTTTTTTTCCTTCCATGTCTTGGCTATTTCAATATTCCTGCATTGCACATTTGCCTGCCTCTGTCTTTCCGTTTCTGGTGGTCTTAGGTTATAGGCAAAGAAGGTGCCCTGCCGCATCATATGGTAGCTCAGTTTTTACCTTTTAAAGCAGCTCCATTCAGTTTTCCTTAGTGCTGTTACCACTTTACATCCCACCAGCAGCTAGAAGGTACACAGTTCTCTAAAACCCCTTCAGCATTCATAGTTTGTAGACTTTTTGCTGATGGTCATTTGACTGGTGTGAGCTGAAACCTTTTTGGAGGTTGGATTTGCATGTGACTAATAATTCCTTACACTGCGCTTTACGCATGTCCATTTTTTTCTTTTGCTTTTTTTTTTAAAGAGTGAGTACAACTTCCCTCTTCATATTGACTTCTTGAAAAATTTGTCATGTGTTGAATTTTCTTGCCTATTCCCTACCCCAGGGCATATTTTGAGGGCAGGTGTCATTTACATCCCTGCAATCCTTGTGGCTATTAAGCAACCATTAGCACTGGATTTAAAGCTGCTGTTGTGGGAAACAGCCACAAGGCGGCAGCATTATTACCTTTTCAACTCTTGTTACTAGGGCAACAGAGACTTCCTGGAGGTAGTGTTCCGAGGTTGTAAATTAGAGTGGAATGTGCTGGAACAGGCCCCCAGAAGTTTATGTGTCCTTACTTATGTTTGTTTTTTACATTAAATTTCTATTTCTTTTTTTTTATATTGATTCAATATATATAGATATTGTGAAATTAACACGATAAGTCTAGTTAACATCCATGACTATACATAATTAAAGGTTTTTTCTCGTGATAACAACTTTTTTAATTAATTTATTTATTTATGGCTGTGTTGGGTCTTGGTTTCTGTGCGAGAGCTTTTTCTAGTTGCAGCAAGTGCGGGCCACTCTTCATCGCGGTGCGCGGGCCTCTCATTATCGCGGCCTCTCTTGTTGTGGAGCAGATTCTCCAGACGAGCAGGCTCAGTAATTGTGGCTCACGGGCCTAGTTGCTCTGCGGCATGTGGGATCCTCCCAGAACAGGACTCGAACCCGTGTCCTCGGCACTGGCAGGCAGATTCTCAATAACTGCGGCGCCAGGGAATCCACTAATTTCTATTTCTTATCGGAATAAATTTGATTAGAGTTTTGTGATTGTCTGGCTGTACAGAATCTGCTCAATGATTCATACAGATGTCTGTTCATCTTCGGATCCTGTTACCATGTATGTTATTACAGAATGTTGCGTAGACCTCCCTTGGTGTTTGGTAGGTATTTTGTCAATATATATTTTATATATATTGGTGATTATATAATTCATACAGTTTATGTGTTGTATGTTTATATACACTTAACATACATTAGTATATGTTTGTTAGCTCCATAATCCTAATTTGTCCATCCTCCCACCTTTCATTTTGGTTAACCATTCATTTGTTTTATAAGTCTGTGAGTTTCTTTTTCTGTGGAAATATGTTCATTGGTAGCAATCTTAGGATAACATGTATAAATGATATCATAGGATATTTGTCATTCCCTTTTGACTTACTTAACCTAATATGATTATTTCTAGTCTCATCTGTAGTCCTGAAAACGGCATTGTTCATTTATTTTTTCTGAGGCTAATATTCCATTCGGTACGTCCACCACTTCTTCTTTGTCCATTTATCTATTGATGGACATTTTGTTTGCTTGAATGTCTTGGCTATTGTAAATATTGCTACAGTGCATGTTTGCCTGTCTGTGTCTTTCCGATTCTGGTCTTCTTAGGTGATAGGCCCATTAGGGGACCGGCCGCATTGTATGGTAGCTCAATTTCTTTACCTTTTAAACGCAGCTCCATTCTGTTCTCATGATTAGCTGTTACCAGTTTACGTCCAACCAACAGCATAGTGGGTATGCATTTCTCCACCAACCCATCAGCTTTCATTGTTTGTTGACTGTTTACGGATGGCATTTTGAATATTGGGTGGTGAAATCGTTTTGTATTTTGGATTTGCATCCAACCAATAATTCCTGATATTGAGCTTTTATCCATGTTCTTCTTTTTTTAAAATAACAGTGTGAGTAACACTTACCTCTTCAAACCGTTTTCTTGAAAGCTTTTCCGTGTTGTGAACTTTTTTGGCCATTACCTACCCCAGGACATTTTTTGAGGACACGTGTCATTTACAGCCCTACAATTACTGTGCATCTTAAGTGACCGTTAGCCCAGTGTTTAAAGCTGCTCTTGTGGGAACTGGAAACAAGGCGGCAGCATTTCTCCATCCCCAAATCTGGTTACTAGGGCAGCTGAGCCTTCCTGAAAGTCGTGTTCCTAGGTTGTAAATGAGAATGGAATGGGCCAGAGACAACCCCAGTAACTTTATGTCTCATTAATTGCTGTTCGTGGTTTTAATTTTTTAAATTGGGGTAATGAGTAGAATAGTGTTTGTTGTAGGTGTACACAATCAGGTTCAATTGAACATTATATATGTTTATTCATACAGATCCTCTTCCCATGTAAACTACTATTATTTTTTTTAATAAATGTATTTTATTTATTTATTTGTTTTTGGCTGAGTTGGATCTTCTTTGCTGCCTGTGGGCTGTCTCTAGTTGCGGTGAGCGGGGGCTACTCTCCGGTGCGGTGCACGGGCTTCTCACCGTAGTGGCTTCTTTTGTTGCGGAACACGGGCTCTAGGCGTGCGGGCTTCAGTAGTTGTGGCACCTGGTCTCAGTAGTTATGGCTCATGGGCTCCAGAGCGTAGGCTCATTAGTTGTGGTGCACGGGCTTAGTTGCTCTGCAGCATGTGGGATCTTCCCGAACCAGGGATCGAACCTGTGTCCCCTGCATTGGCAGGAGGATTCTTAACCACGGTGCCACCAGGCAAGCCCCCGTGTAAATTATTACAGAGCGTTCAGTAGACCTCCCTTGGTATATGGTCGGTCTGTTTGATACATGTGTTTAATATGTATTTGTATACGTATGGTAACCCTAATCTTAATGTATCCATTCCTCCCACTTCTCCCTTAAGATAACCATAGTTTGTTTTCTAAGTCTGTGGGAGTCTTTCTCTGTGGAAATATGTTCATATGTGTCAGTTGTTAGGTAACACCTAGGAGTGATATCACAGGATATTTGTTGTCTGCTTTCCGACTTACCTCATGTTCTGTGATTATCTCTAGGCTCATCTATGGTGCTGCAAAGAGCAGTGTTTCATTCTTTTCCACGGCGAATATTCCATTGTGTACATGGACCACTTCTTCTTTTTACATTCATCTGTGGATGGACATTTTGGTTACTTCCAAGTCTTGGTTATGCTAAATATTGATGCAGTGCAGGCTTGCCAGCCTGTGTCTTTTGGATTCTGGTCTTCTCATGGGTTAGGCTCAGCATTGGGCCTACTAGATCATATGGTAGTTCAATTTTTACCTTTCAACGCACCTCCATTCTGTTCTCACTACTGGCTGTTACCAGTTTACATCCCACCAGCAACTTGAGGGTACACAGTTCTGTAAAAAACCCTTCAGCGTTTATTGTTTGTAGACTTTTTACAGATGACATTTTGAGTGTTGTGTGCTGATACCTTTTTGTAGTTTGGATTTGCATGCATCTAAAAATTCCCGATATTGAGCTTTTATCTACGTACTTTTTTTTTTAAGTAAAACAGAGAAACTTACCTCTTCAAATTGTTTCCTTGAAAAATTTGCCATGTTCTGAATTCCTGTGGCCATTACCTGCACCAGTACGTTTTTTGAGGGCAGGTGTCATTTAGAGCCCTGTAGTAATTGTGACTATTACATGACCATTGGCTCTGGGTTTAAAGCTGCTGTTGCAGGAAACGGCCACGAGGGGGCAGCATTTCTATATTCCCAACTCTGGTTACTAAGGGAAAAGAGCCTTCCTGGAAGTCCTGTTTGTAGGTTGTAAAGTAGAGTGGAATGTGCCAGGACAAACACCCCAAAACTATGTCTACTTGTTTGCTGTTGGTATTCTTAGTTTAATTTTCATTTTTCTCCGAGCAAATTTAATTGCAATGTTCTGTTTGTTCTAGGTGTACAGAATCTCTTTCATTGATACATATATCTTTTCATGTTTGGATCCTGTTCCATATAGGTTATTACAGAAAGTTGTGTAGACCTCTCTTGGTATTCGGTATGTCTCTGATGATTATATATTTTATAAATATTAGCATATGTCTGTTAAACCCAATACGCTCCGTTATATATTCCTCACACCTTTCCGTTTGGCTAACCACAAGCTTGTTTTCTGAACACGTCAATGTCCTTCTCTGTGGAAATAGGTTCCTTCCTATGAATTTTTAGATAACACCTATACGTGATATCATAGGATATGTGTCTCTCGCTTTCTGACTTACTTCAAGTTGTGTGATTATCTGTAGCCTCTTCCATGGTGCTGCGACCGGCATTGTTTCATTCTTTTCTGTGTCTAATGTTGCATTGTGTACATGGACCACTTTTTCGTCCACTCATCTGCTGATGGACATTTTTGTTGCTTCCATGTCTTGGCCATGGTATATACTGCTGCAGTACACGATTTTCCATCCTGTGTCTTTTTGATTGTGGCTTTCACAGGTGACAGGCCCAACAGTGGGCCTTCCGGATCATATGGTAACTCAATTTTTACCTTTAAACGCACTGCCATTCTGTTGCTATTATTGGCTGTTACCAGTTTACATCCCACTTAGACCGAGAGGTTACACTATTCTCCACAACTTCTTCAACATCTATTGTTTGTTGACTTTTTGCTGATGGTCATTCTGACCGGTGAGAGGTGATACCTTTGTGTAGATTGGCTTTGCATGCGACTGATAATTCCTGATGTTTTGCGTTTATCAATGTCCTTTTCATTCGTTTAAAGATGGAGCTAAACTTACAACTTCAAATTGCCTTCTTGAAAAATTTGCCGCGTTTGGATTTTTTTGGCCATTCCCTACCCCAGGACAGTTGTTGAGGGCATGAGTCATTTACAGCCCTGCAGTCCTTGTGACTATTAGTGACCATTAGCAGTGGATTTAAAGCTGCTGTTTGAGGAAACGGCCTTAGTGTGGCAGCATTTCTACGTTGCCATCTCTGCTTGCTAGGGAAACAGAACCTTGCTGCAAGTTGTGCTGTTAGGTTGCAGATTAGATTGGAATGTGCCAGGACAAACCCCCATAAGTTTTAGCCTCCTTAATTCTTGTTTGTGTCTTTAAGTTGTACTTTTTCTCAGAGCAAGTTTGATTGAAAATGTCTTTTGTTCTAGGTGTACAGAATCTTGTTCATTTACACATATACATACATCTATTGATCTTTGGGTCCTTTTCCATGTAGGTTATTACAGAGTGTTGAGGAGACCACTCTTGGTATTCTGTAGGTCTTTGGGGATGATATATTTTATATGTATTAGTATATATTTGTTAACCCCAATATCCTAATATATCCATTCCTCACACCTTTTCTTTGGCTTAACCATCAGTTTGTCTTCTCAATCTGAGATTGCCTTTTTCTATGGAAATATGTTCATTTTTATGAATTTTCAGATAACATAAGTGATAGCATAGGACATTTGTCTTTCGCATTCTGACTTACTTCACAGTGTGTGATTATTTCTAGGCTCCTCTGTGGTGCTGCATATGCCATTCTTTTATTTTTTTTCGTGGTTGATATTCCATTCTGTCCATATACCACTTCTTCTTTGTTCATTCATCTGTTTATGGACCCTTTTTTTCCTTCCATGTCTTGGCTATTTCAATATTCCTGCATTGCACATTTGCCTGCCTCTGTCTTTCCGTTTCTGGTGGTCTTAGGGTATAGGCAAAGAAGGTGCCCTGCCGCATCATATGGTAGCTCAGTTTTTACCTTTTAAAGCAGCTCCATTCAGTTTTCCTTAGTGCTGTTACCACTTTACATCCCACCAGCAGCTAGAAGGTACACAGTTCTCTAAAACCCCTTCAGCATTCATAGTTTGTAGACTTTTTGCTGATGGTCATTTGACTGGTGTGAGCTGAAACCTTTTTGGAGGTTGGATTTGCATGTGACTAATAATTCCTTATACTGCGCTTTACGCATGTCCATTTTTTTCTTTTGCTTTTTTTTTTAAAGAGTGAGTACAACTTCCCTCTTCATATTGACTTCTTGAAAAATTTGTCATGTGTTGAATTTTCTTGACTATTCCCTACCCCAGGGCATATTTTGAGGGCAGGTGTCATTTACATCCCTGCAATCCTTGTGGCTATTAAGCAACCATTAGCACTGGATTTAAAGCTGCTGTTGTGGGAAACAGCCACAAGGCGGCAGCATTATTACCTTTTCAACTCTTGTTACTAGGGCAACAGAGACTTCCTGGAGGTAGTGTTCCGAGGTTGTAAATTAGAGTGGAATGTGCTGGAACAGGCCCCCAGAAGTTTATGTGTCCTTACTTATGTTTGTTTTTTACATTAAATTTCTATTTCTTTTTTTTTATATTGATTCAATATATATAGATATTGTGAAATTAACACGATAAGTCTAGTTAACATCCATGACTATACATAATTAAAGGTTTTTTCTCGTGATAACAACTTTTTTAATTAATTTATTTATTTATGGCTGTGTTGGGTCTTGGTTTCTGTGCGAGAGCTTTTTCTAGTTGCAGCAAGTGCGGGCCACTCTTCATCGCGGTGCGCGGGCCTCTCATTATCGCGGCCTCTCTTGTTGTGGAGCAGATTCTCCAGACGAGCAGGCTCAGTAATTGTGGCTCACGGGCCTAGTTGCTCTGCGGCATGTGGGATCCTCCCAGAACAGGACTCGAACCCGTGTCCTCGGCATTGGCAGGCAGATTCTCAATAACTGCGGCGCCAGGGAATCCACTAATTTCTATTTCTTATCGGAATAAATTTGATTAGAGTTTTGTGATTGTCTGGCTGTACAGAATCTGCTCAATGATTCATACAGATGTCTGTTCATCTTCGGATCCTGTTACCATGTATGTTATTACAGAATGTTGCGTAGACCTCCCTTGGTGTTTGGTAGGTATTTTGTCAATATATATTTTATATATATTGGTGATTATATAATTCATACAGTTTATGTGTTGTATGTTTATATACACTTAACATACATTAGTATATGTTTGTTAGCTCCATAATCCTAATTTGTCCATCCTCCCACCTTTCATTTTGGTTAACCATTCATTTGTTTTATAAGTCTGTGAGTTTCTTTTTCTGTGGAAATATGTTCATTGGTAGCAATCTTAGGATAACATGTATAAATGATATCATAGGATATTTGTCATTCCCTTTTGACTTACTTAACCTAATATGATTATTTCTAGTCTCATCTGTAGTCCTGAAAACGGCATTGTTCATTTATTTTTTCTGAGGCTAATATTCCATTCGGTACGTCCACCACTTCTTCTTTGTCCATTTATCTATTGATGGACATTTTGTTTGCTTGAATGTCTTGGCTATTGTAAATATTGCTACAGTGCATGTTTGCCTGTCTGTGTCTTTCCGATTCTGGTCTTCTTAGGTGATAGGCCCATTAGGGGACCGGCCGCATTGTATGGTAGCTCAATTTCTTTACCTTTTAAACGCAGCTCCATTCTGTTCTCATGATTAGCTGTTACCAGTTTACGTCCAACCAACAGCATAGTGGGTATGCATTTCTCCACCAACCCATCAGCTTTCATTGTTTGTTGACTGTTTACGGATGGCATTTTGAATATTGGGTGGTGAAATCGTTTTGTATTTTGGATTTGCATCCAACCAATAATTCCTGATATTGAGCTTTTATCCATGTTCTTCTTTTTTTAAAATAACAGTGTGAGTAACACTTACCTCTTGAAACCGTTTTCTTGAAAGCTTTTCCGTGTTGTGAACTTTTTTGGCCATTACCTACCCCAGGACATTTTTTGAGGACACGTGTCATTTACAGCCCTACAATTACTGTGCATCTTAAGTGACCGTTAGCCCAGTGTTTAAAGCTGCTCTTGTGGGAATTGGAAACAAGGCGGCAGCATTTCTCCATCCCCAAATCTGGTTACTAGGGCAGCTGAGCCTTCCTGAAAGTCGTGTTCCTAGGTTGTAAATGAGAATGGAATGGGCCAGAGACAACCCCAGTAACTTTATGTCTCATTAATTGCTGTTCGTGGTTTTAATTTTTTAAATTGGGGTAATGAGTAGAATAGTGTTTGTTGTAGGTGTACACAATCAGGTTCAATTGAACATTATATATGTTTATTCATACAGATCCTCTTCCCATGTAAACTACTATTATTTTTTTTAATAAATGTATTTTATTTATTTATTTGTTTTTGGCTGAGTTGGATCTTCTTTGCTGCCTGTGGGCTGTCTCTAGTTGCGGTGAGCGGGGGCTACTCTCCGGTGCGGTGCACGGGCTTCTCACCGTAGTGGCTTCTTTTGTTGCGGAACACGGGCTCTAGGCGTGCGGGCTTCAGTAGTTGTGGCACCTGGTCTCAGTAGTTATGGCTCATGGGCTCCAGAGCGTAGGCTCATTAGTTGTGGTGCACGGGCTTAGTTGCTCTGCAGCATGTGGGATCTTCCCGAACCAGGGATCGAACCTGTGTCCCCTGCATTGGCAGGAGGATTCTTAACCACGGTGCCACCAGGCAAGCCCCCGTGTAAATTATTACAGAGCGTTCAGTAGACCTCCCTTGGTATATGGTCGGTCTGTTTGATACATGTGTTTAATATGTATTTGTATACGTATGGTAACCCTAATCTTAATGTATCCATTCCTCCCACTTCTCCCTTAAGATAACCATAGTTTGTTTTCTAAGTCTGTGGGAGTCTTTCTCTGTGGAAATATGTTCATATGTGTCAGTTGTTAGGTAACACCTAGGAGTGATATCACAGGATATCTGTCGTCTGCTTTCCGACTTACCTCATGTTCTGTGATTATCTCTAGGCTCATCTATGGTGCTGCAAAGAGCAGTGTTTCATTCTTTTCCACGGCGAATATTCCATTGTGTACATGGACCACTTCTTCTTTTTACATTCATCTGTGGATGGACATTTTGGTTACTTCCAAGTCTTGGTTATGCTAAATATTGATGCAGTGCAGGCTTGCCAGCCTGTGTCTTTTGGATTCTGGTCTTCTCATGAGTTAGGCTCAGCATTGGGCCTACTAGATCATATGGTAGTTCAATTTTTACCTTTCAACGCACCTCCATTCTGTTCTCACTACTGGCTGTTACCAGTTTACATCCCACCAGCAACTTGAGGGTACACAGTTCTGTAAAAAACCCTTCAGCGTTTATTGTTTGTAGACTTTTTACAGATGACATTTTGAGTGTTGTGTGCTGATACCTTTTTGTAGTTTGGATTTGCATGCATCTAAAAATTCCCGATATTGAGCTTTTATCTACGTACTTTTTTTTTTAAGTAAAACAGAGAAACTTACCTCTTCAAATTGTTTCCTTGAAAAATTTGCCATGTTCTGAATTCCTGTGGCCATTACCTGCACCAGTACGTTTTTTGAGGGCAGGTGTCATTTAGAGCCCTGTAGTAATTGTGACTATTACATGACCATTGGCTCTGGGTTTAAAGCTGCTGTTGCAGGAAACGGCCACGAGGGGGCAGCATTTCTATATTCCCAACTCTGGTTACTAAGGGAAAAGAGCCTTCCTGGAAGTCCTGTTTGTAGGTTGTAAAGTAGAGTGGAATGTGCCAGGACAAACACCCCAAAACTATGTCTACTTGTTTGCTGTTGGTATTCTTAGTTTAATTTTCATTTTTCTCCGAGCAAATTTAATTGCAATGTTCTGTTTGTTCTAGGTGTACAGAATCTCTTTCATTGATACATATATCTTTTCATGTTTGGATCCTGTTCCATATAGGTTATTACAGAAAGTTGTGTAGACCTCTCTTGGTATTCGGTATGTCTCTGATGATTATATATTTTATAAATATTAGCATATGTCTGTTAAACCCAATACGCTCCGTTATATATTCCTCACACCTTTCCGTTTGGCTAACCACAAGCTTGTTTTCTGAACACGTCAATGTCCTTCTCTGTGGAAATAGGTTCCTTCCTATGAATTTTTAGATAACACCTATACGTGATATCATAGGATATGTGTCTCTCGCTTTCTGACTTACTTCAAGTTGTGTGATTATCTGTAGCCTCTTCCATGGTGCTGCGACCGGCATTGTTTCATTCTTTTCTGTGTCTAATGTTGCATTGTGTACATGGACCACTTTTTCGTCCACTCATCTGCTGATGGACATTTTTGTTGCTTCCATGTCTTGGCCATGGTATATACTGCTGCAGTACACGATTTTCCATCCTGTGTCTTTTTGATTGTGGCTTTCACAGGTGACAGGCCCAACAGTGGGCCTTCCGGATCATATGGTAACTCAATTTTTACCTTTAAACGCACTGCCATTCTGTTGCTATTATTGGCTGTTACCAGTTTACATCCCACTTAGACCGAGAGGTTACACTATTCTCCACAACTTCTTCAACATCTATTGTTTGTTGACTTTTTGCTGATGGTCATTCTGACCGGTGAGAGGTGATACCTTTGTGTAGATTGGCTTTGCATGCGACTGATAATTCCTGATGTTTTGCGTTTATCAATGTCCTTTTCATTCGTTTAAAGATGGAGCTAAACTTACAACTTCAAATTGCCTTCTTGAAAAATTTGCCGCGTTTGGATTTTTTTGGCCATTCCCTACCCCAGGACAGTTGTTGAGGGCATGAGTCATTTACAGCCCTGCAGTCCTTGTGACTATTAGTGACCATTAGCAGTGGATTTAAAGCTGCTGTTTGAGGAAACGGCCTTAGTGTGGCAGCATTTCTACGTTGCCATCTCTGCTTGCTAGGGAAACAGAACCTTGCTGCAAGTTGTGCTGTTAGGTTGCAGATTAGATTGGAATGTGCCAGGACAAACCCCCATAAGTTTTAGCCTCCTTAATTCTTGTTTGTGTCTTTAAGTTGTACTTTTTCTCAGAGCAAGTTTGATTGAAAATGTCTTTTGTTCTAGGTGTACAGAATCTTGTTCATTTACACATATACATACATCTATTGATCTTTGGGTCCTTTTCCATGTAGGTTATTACAGAGTGTTGAGGAGACCACTCTTGGTATTCTGTAGGTCTTTGGGGATGATATATTTTATATGTATTAGTATATATTTGTTAACCCCAATATCCTAATATATCCATTCCTCACACCTTTTCTTTGGCTTAACCATCAGTTTGTCTTCTCAATCTGAGATTGCCTTTTTCTATGGAAATATGTTCATTTTTATGAATTTTCAGATAACATAAGTGATAGCATAGGACATTTGTCTTTCGCATTCTGACTTACTTCACAGTGTGTGATTATTTCTAGGCTCCTCTGTGGTGCTGCATATGCCATTCTTTTATTTTTTTTCGTGGTTGATATTCCATTCTGTCCATATACCACTTCTTCTTTGTTCATTCATCTGTTTATGGACCCTTTTTTTCCTTCCATGTCTTGGCTATTTCAATATTCCTGCATTGCACATTTGCCTGCCTCTGTCTTTCCGTTTCTGGTGGTCTTAGGGTATAGGCAAAGAAGGTGCCCTGCCGCATCATATGGTAGCTCAGTTTTTACCTTTTAAAGCAGCTCCATTCAGTTTTCCTTAGTGCTGTTACCACTTTACATCCCACCAGCAGCTAGAAGGTACACAGTTCTCTAAAACCCCTTCAGCATTCATAGTTTGTAGACTTTTTGCTGATGGTCATTTGACTGGTGTGAGCTGAAACCTTTTTGGAGGTTGGATTTGCATGTGACTAATAATTCCTTATACTGCGCTTTACGCATGTCCATTTTTTTCTTTTGCTTTTTTTTTTAAAGAGTGAGTACAACTTCCCTCTTCATATTGACTTCTTGAAAAATTTGTCATGTGTTGAATTTTCTTGCCTATTCCCTACCCCAGGGCATATTTTGAGGGCAGGTGTCATTTACATCCCTGCAATCCTTGTGGCTATTAAGCAACCATTAGCACTGGATTTAAAGCTGCTGTTGTGGGAAACAGCCACAAGGCGGCAGCATTATTACCTTTTCAACTCTTGTTACTAGGGCAACAGAGACTTCCTGGAGGTAGTGTTCCGAGGTTGTAAATTAGAGTGGAATGTGCTGGAACAGGCCCCCAGAAGTTTATGTGTCCTTACTTATGTTTGTTTTTTACATTAAATTTCTATTTCTTTTTTTTTATATTGATTCAATATATATAGATATTGTGAAATTAACACGATAAGTCTAGTTAACATCCATGACTATACATAATTAAAGGTTTTTTCTCGTGATAACAACTTTTTTAATTAATTTATTTATTTATGGCTGTGTTGGGTCTTGGTTTCTGTGCGAGAGCTTTTTCTAGTTGCAGCAAGTGCGGGCCACTCTTCATCGCGGTGCGCGGGCCTCTCATTATCGCGGCCTCTCTTGTTGTGGAGCAGATTCTCCAGACGAGCAGGCTCAGTAATTGTGGCTCACGGGCCTAGTTGCTCTGCGGCATGTGGGATCCTCCCAGAACAGGACTCGAACCCGTGTCCTCGGCATTGGCAGGCAGATTCTCAATAACTGCGGCGCCAGGGAATCCACTAATTTCTATTTCTTATCGGAATAAATTTGATTAGAGTTTTGTGATTGTCTGGCTGTACAGAATCTGCTCAATGATTCATACAGATGTCTGTTCATCTTCGGATCCTGTTACCATGTATGTTATTACAGAATGTTGCGTAGACCTCCCTTGGTGTTTGGTAGGTATTTTGTCAATATATATTTTATATATATTGGTGATTATATAATTCATACAGTTTATGTGTTGTATGTTTATATACACTTAACATACATTAGTATATGTTTGTTAGCTCCATAATCCTAATTTGTCCATCCTCCCACCTTTCATTTTGGTTAACCATTCATTTGTTTTATAAGTCTGTGAGTTTCTTTTTCTGTGGAAATATGTTCATTGGTAGCAATCTTAGGATAACATGTATAAATGATATCATAGGATATTTGTCATTCCCTTTTGACTTACTTAACCTAATATGATTATTTCTAGTCTCATCTGTAGTCCTGAAAACGGCATTGTTCATTTATTTTTTCTGAGGCTAATATTCCATTCGGTACGTCCACCACTTCTTCTTTGTCCATTTATCTATTGATGGACATTTTGTTTGCTTGAATGTCTTGGCTATTGTAAATATTGCTACAGTGCATGTTTGCCTGTCTGTGTCTTTCCGATTCTGGTCTTCTTAGGTGATAGGCCCATTAGGGGACCGGCCGCATTGTATGGTAGCTCAATTTCTTTACCTTTTAAACGCAGCTCCATTCTGTTCTCATGATTAGCTGTTACCAGTTTACGTCCAACCAACAGCATAGTGGGTATGCATTTCTCCACCAACCCATCAGCTTTCATTGTTTGTTGACTGTTTACGGATGGCATTTTGAATATTGGGTGGTGAAATCGTTTTGTATTTTGGATTTGCATCCAACCAATAATTCCTGATATTGAGCTTTTATCCATGTTCTTCTTTTTTTAAAATAACAGTGTGAGTAACACTTACCTCTTGAAACCGTTTTCTTGAAAGCTTTTCCGTGTTGTGAACTTTTTTGGCCATTACCTACCCCAGGACATTTTTTGAGGACACGTGTCATTTACAGCCCTACAATTACTGTGCATCTTAAGTGACCGTTAGCCCAGTGTTTAAAGCTGCTCTTGTGGGAATTGGAAACAAGGCGGCAGCATTTCTCCATCCCCAAATCTGGTTACTAGGGCAGCTGAGCCTTCCTGAAAGTCGTGTTCCTAGGTTGTAAATGAGAATGGAATGGGCCAGAGACAACCCCAGTAACTTTATGTCTCATTAATTGCTGTTCGTGGTTTTAATTTTTTAAATTGGGGTAATGAGTAGAATAGTGTTTGTTGTAGGTGTACACAATCAGGTTCAATTGAACATTATATATGTTTATTCATACAGATCCTCTTCCCATGTAAACTACTATTATTTTTTTTAATAAATGTATTTTATTTATTTATTTGTTTTTGGCTGAGTTGGATCTTCTTTGCTGCCTGTGGGCTGTCTCTAGTTGCGGTGAGCGGGGGCTACTCTCCGGTGCGGTGCACGGGCTTCTCACCGTAGTGGCTTCTTTTGTTGCGGAACACGGGCTCTAGGCGTGCGGGCTTCAGTAGTTGTGGCACCTGGTCTCAGTAGTTATGGCTCATGGGCTCCAGAGCGTAGGCTCATTAGTTGTGGTGCACGGGCTTAGTTGCTCTGCAGCATGTGGGATCTTCCCAAACCAGGGATCGAACCTGTGTCCCCTGCATTGGCAGGAGGATTCTAAACCACGGTGCCACCAGGCAAGCCCCCGTGTAAATTATTACAGAGCGTTCAGTAGACCTCCCTTGGTATATGGTCGGTCTGTTTGATACATGTGTTTAATATGTATTTGTATACGTATGGTAACCCTAATCTTAATGTATCCATTCCTCCCACTTCTCCCTTAAGATAACCATAGTTTGTTTTCTAAGTCTGTGGGAGTCTTTCTCTGTGGAAATATGTTCATATGTGTCAGTTGTTAGGTAACACCTAGGAGTGATATCACAGGATATTTGTCGTCTGCTTTCCGACTTACCTCATGTTCTGTGATTATCTCTAGGCTCATCTATGGTGCTGCAAAGAGCAGTGTTTCATTCTTTTCCACGGCGAATATTCCATTGTGTACATGGACCACTTCTTCTTTTTACATTCATCTGTGGATGGACATTTTGGTTACTTCCAAGTCTTGGTTATGCTAAATATTGATGCAGTGCAGGCTTGCCAGCCTGTGTCTTTTGGATTCTGGTCTTCTCATGGGTTAGGCTCAGCATTGGGCCTACTAGATCATATGGTAGTTCAATTTTTACCTTTCAACGCACCTCCATTCTGTTCTCACTACTGGCTGTTACCAGTTTACATCCCACCAGCAACTTGAGGGTACACAGTTCTGTAAAAAACCCTTCAGCGTTTATTGTTTGTAGACTTTTTACAGATGACATTTTGAGTGTTGTGTGGTGATACCTTTTTGTAGTTTGGATTTGCATGCATCTAAAAATTCCCGATATTGAGCTTTTATCTACGTACTTTTTTTTTAAGTAAAACAGAGAAACTTACCTCTTCAAATTGTTTCCTTGAAAAATTTGCCATGTTCTGAATTCCTGTGGCCATTACCTGCACCAGTACGTTTTTTGAGGGCAGGTGTCATTTAGAGCCCTGTAGTAATTGTGACTATTACATGACCATTGGCTCTGGGTTTAAAGCTGCTGTTGCAGGAAACGGCCACGAGGGGGCAGCATTTCTATATTCCCAACTCTGGTTACTAAGGGAAAAGAGCCTTCCTGGAAGTCCTGTTTGTAGGTTGTAAAGTAGAGTGGAATGTGCCAGGACAAACACCCCAAAACTATGTCTACTTATTTGCTGTTGGTATTCTTAGTTTAATTTTCATTTTTCTCCGAGCAAATTTAATTGCAATGTTGTGTTTGTTCTAGGTGTACAGAATCTCTTTCATTGATACATATATCTTTTCATGTTTGGATCCTGTTCCATATAGGTTATTACAGAAAGTTGTGTAGACCTCTCTTGGTATTCGGTATGTCTCTGATGATTATATATTTTATAAATATTAGCATATGTCTGTTAAACCCAATACGCTCCGTTATATATTCCTCACACCTTTCCGTTTGGCTAACCACAAGCTTGTTTTCTGAACACGTCAATGTCCTTCTCTGTGGAAATAGGTTCCTTCCTATGAATTTTTAGATAACACCTATACGTGATATCATAGGATATGTGTCTCTCGCTTTCTGACTTACTTCAAGTTGTGTGATTATCTGTAGCCTCTTCCATGGTGCTGCGACCGGCATTGTTTCATTCTTTTCTGTGTCTAATGTTGCATTGTGTACATGGACCACTTTTTCGTCCACTCATCTGCTGATGGACATTTTTGTTGCTTCCATGTCTTGGCCATGGTATATACTGCTGCAGTACACGATTTTCCATCCTGTGTCTTTTTGATTGTGGCTTTCACAGGTGACAGGCCCAACAGTGGGCCTTCCGGATCATATGGTAACTCAATTTTTACCTTTAAACGCACTGCCATTCTGTTGCTATTATTGGCTGTTACCAGTTTACATCCCACTTAGACCGAGAGGTTACACTATTCTCCACAACTTCTTCAACATCTATTGTTTGTTGACTTTTTGCTGATGGTCATTCTGACCGGTGAGAGGTGATACCTTTGTGTAGATTGGCTTTGCATGCGACTGATAATTCCTGATGTTTTGCGTTTATCAATGTCCTTTTCATTCGTTTAAAGATGGAGCTAAACTTACAACTTCAAATTGCCTTCTTGAAAAATTTGCCGCGTTTGGATTTTTTTGGCCATTCCCTACCCCAGGACAGTTGTTGAGGGCATGAGTCATTTACAGCCCTGCAGTCCTTGTGACTATTAGTGACCATTAGCAGTGGATTTAAAGCTGCTGTTTGAGGAAACGGCCTTAGTGTGGCAGCATTTCTACGTTGCCATCTCTGCTTGCTAGGGAAACAGAACCTTGCTGCAAGTTGTGCTGTTAGGTTGCAGATTAGATTGGAATGTGCCAGGACAAACCCCCATAAGTTTTAGCCTCCTTAATTCTTGTTTGTGTCTTTAAGTTGTACTTTTTCTCAGAGCAAGTTTGATTGAAAATGTCTTTTGTTCTAGGTGTACAGAATCTTGTTCATTTACACATATACATACATCTATTGATCTTTGGGTCCTTTTCCATGTAGGTTATTACAGAGTGTTGAGGAGACCACTCTTGGTATTCTGTAGGTCTTTGGGGATGATATATTTTATATGTATTAGTATATATTTGTTAACCCCAATATCCTAATATATCCATTCCTCACACCTTTTCTTTGGCTTAACCATCAGTTTGTCTTCTCAATCTGAGATTGCCTTTTTCTATGGAAATATGTTCATTTTTATGAATTTTCAGATAACATAAGTGATAGCATAGGACATTTGTCTTTCGCATTCTGACTTACTTCACAGTGTGTGATTATTTCTAGGCTCCTCTGTGGTGCTGCATATGCCATTCTTTTATTTTTTTTCGTGGTTGATATTCCATTCTGTCCATATACCACTTCTTCTTTGTTCATTCATCTGTTTATGGACCCTTTTTTTCCTTCCATGTCTTGGCTATTTCAATATTCCTGCATTGCACATTTGCCTGCCTCTGTCTTTCCGTTTCTGGTGGTCTTAGGTTATAGGCAAAGAAGGTGCCCTGCCGCATCATATGGTAGCTCAGTTTTTACCTTTTAAAGCAGCTCCATTCAGTTTTCCTTAGTGCTGTTACCACTTTACATCCCACCAGCAGCTAGAAGGTACACAGTTCTCTAAAACCCCTTCAGCATTCATAGTTTGTAGACTTTTTGCTGATGGTCATTTGACTGGTGTGAGCTGAAACCTTTTTGGAGGTTGGATTTGCATGTGACTAATAATTCCTTATACTGCGCTTTACGCATGTCCATTTTTTTCTTTTGCTTTTTTTTTTAAAGAGTGAGTACAACTTCCCTCTTCATATTGACTTCTTGAAAAATTTGTCATGTGTTGAATTTTCTTGCCTATTCCCTACCCCAGGGCATATTTTGAGGGCAGGTGTCATTTACATCCCTGCAATCCTTGTGGCTATTAAGCAACCATTAGCACTGGATTTAAAGCTGCTGTTGTGGGAAACAGCCACAAGGCGGCAGCATTATTACCTTTTCAACTCTTGTTACTAGGGCAACAGAGACTTCCTGGAGGTAGTGTTCCGAGGTTGTAAATTAGAGTGGAATGTGCTGGAACAGGCCCCCAGAAGTTTATGTGTCCTTACTTATGTTTGTTTTTTAAATATTTATTTATTTATTTTTTATTTATTTATGGCTGTGTCGGGTCTTCGTTTCTGTGCGAGGGCTTTCTCTAGTTGCGGCAAGTGGGGACCACTCTTCATCGCGGTGCGCGGGCCTCTCACTATCGCGGCCTCTCTTGTTGCGGAGCACAGGCTCCAGACGCGCAGGCTCAGTAATTGTGGCTCACGGGCCTAGCCGCTCCGCGGCATGTGGGATCTTCCCAGACCAGGGCTCGAACCCGTGTCCCCTGCATTGGCAGGCAGATTCTCAACCACTGCGCCACCAGGGAAGCCCTATGTTTGTTTTTTACATTAAATTTCTATTTCTTTTTTTTTATATTGATTCAATATATATAGATATTGTGAAATTAACACGATAAGTCTAGTTAACATCCATGACTATACATAATTAAAGGTTTTTTCTCGTGATAACAACTTTTTTAATTAATTTATTTATTTATGGCTGTGTTGGGTCTTGGTTTCTGTGCGAGAGCTTTTTCTAGTTGCAGCAAGTGCGGGCCACTCTTCATCGCGGTGCGCGGGCCTCTCATTATCGCGGCCTCTCTTGTTGTGGAGCAGATTCTCCAGACGAGCAGGCTCAGTAATTGTGGCTCACGGGCCTAGTTGCTCTGCGGCATGTGGGATCCTCCCAGAACAGGACTCGAACCCGTGTCCTCGGCATTGGCAGGCAGATTCTCAATAACTGCGGCGCCAGGGAATCCACTAATTTCTATTTCTTATCGGAATAAATTTGATTAGAGTTTTGTGATTGTCTGGCTGTACAGAATCTGCTCAATGATTCATACAGATGTCTGTTCATCTTCGGATCCTCTTACCATGTATGTTATTACAGAATGTTGCGTAGACCTCCCTTGGTGTTTGGTAGGTATTTTGTCAATATATATTTTATATATATTGGTGATTATATAATTCATACAGTTTATGTGTTGTATGTTTATATACACTTAACATACATTAGTATATGTTTGTTAGCTCCATAATCCTAATTTGTCCATCCTCCCACCTTTCATTTTGGTTAACCATTCATTTGTTTTATAAGTCTGTGAGTTTCTTTTTCTGTGGAAATGTGTTCATTGGTAGCAATCTTAGGATAACATGTATAAATGATATCATAGGATATTTGTCATTCCCTTTTGACTTACTTAACCTAATATGATTATTTCTAGTCTCATCTGTAGTCCTGAAAACGGCATTGTTCATTTATTTTTTCTGAGGCTAATATTCCATTCGGTACGTCCACCACTTCTTCTTTGTCCATTTATCTATTGATGGACATTTTGTTTGCTTGAATGTCTTGGCTATTGTAAATATTGCTACAGTGCATGTTTGCCTGTCTGTGTCTTTCCGATTCTGGTCTTCTTAGGTGATAGGCCCATTAGGGGATCGGCCGCATTGTATGGTAGCTCAATTTCTTTACCTTTTAAACGCAGCTCCATTCTGTTCTCATGATTAGCTGTTACCAGTTTACGTCCAACCAACAGCATAGTGGGTATGCATTTCTCCACCAACCCATCAGCATTCATTGTTTGTTGACTGTTTACGGATGGCATTTTGAATATTGGGTGGTGAAATCGTTTTGTATTTTGGATTTGCATCCAACCAATAATTCCTGATATTGAGCTTTTATCCATGTTCTTCTTTTTTTAAAATAACAGTGTGAGTAACACTTACCTCTTGAAACCGTTTTCTTGAAAGCTTTTCCGTGTTGTGAACTTTTTTGGCCATTACCTACCCCAGGACTTTTTTTGAGGACACGTGTCATTTACAGCCCTACAATTACTGTGCATCTTAAGTGACCGTTAGCCCAGTGTTTAAATCTGCTCTTGTGGGAACTGGAAACAAGGCGGCAGCATTTCTCCATCCCCAAATCTGGTTACTAGGGCAGCTGAGCCTTCCTGAAAGTCGTGTTCCTAGGTTGTAAATGAGAATGGAATGGGCCAGAGACAACCCCAGTAACTTTATGTCTCATTAATTGCTGTTCGTGGTTTTAATTTTTTAAATTGGGGTAATGAGTAGAATAGTGTTTGTTGTAGGTGTACACAATCAGGTTCAATTGAACATTATATATGTTTATTCATACAGATCCTCTTCCCATGTAAACTACTATTATTTTTTTTAATAAATGTATTTTATTTATTTATTTGTTTTTGGCTGAGTTGGATCTTCTTTGCTGCCTGTGGGCTGTCTCTAGTTGCGGTGAGCGGGGGCTACTCTCCGGTGCGGTGCACGGGCTTCTCACCGTAGTGGCTTCTTTTGTTGCGGAACACGGGCTCTAGGCGTGCGGGCTTCAGTAGTTGTGGCACCTGGTCTCAGTAGTTATGGCTCATGGGCTCCAGAGCGTAGGCTCATTAGTTGTGGTGCACGGGCTTAGTTGCTCTGCAGCATGTGGGATCTTCCCGAACCAGGGATCGAACCTGTGTCCCCTGCATTGGCAGGAGGATTCTTAACCACGGTGCCACCAGGCAAGCCCCCGTGTAAATTATTACAGAGCGTTCAGTAGACCTCCCTTGGTATATGGTCGGTCTGTTTGATACATGTGTTTAATATGTATTTGTATACGTATGGTAACCCTAATCTTAATGTATCCATTCCTCCCACTTCTCCCTTAAGATAACCATAGTTTGTTTTCTAAGTCTGTGGGAGTCTTTCTCTGTGGAAATATGTTCATATGTGTCAGTTGTTAGGTAACACCTAGGAGTGATATCACAGGATATCTGTCGTCTGCTTTCCGACTTACCTCATGTTCTGTGATTATCTCTAGGCTCATCTATGGTGCTGCAAAGAGCAGTGTTTCATTCTTTTCCACGGCGAATATTCCATTGTGTACATGGACCACTTCTTCTTTTTACATTCATCTGTGGATGGACATTTTGGTTACTTCCAAGTCTTGGTTATGCTAAATATTGATGCAGTGCAGGCTTGCCAGCCTGTGTCTTTTGGATTCTGGTCTTCTCATGAGTTAGGCTCAGCATTGGGCCTACTAGATCATATGGTAGTTCAATTTTTACCTTTCAACGCACCTCCATTCTGTTCTCACTACTGGCTGTTACCAGTTTACATCCCACCAGCAACTTGAGGGTACACAGTTCTGTAAAAAACCCTTCAGCGTTTATTGTTTGTAGACTTTTTACAGATGACATTTTGAGTGTTGTGTGGTGATACCTTTTTGTAGTTTGGACTTGCATGCATCTAAAAATTCCCGATATTGAGCTTTTATCTACGTACTTTTTTTTTTAAGTAAAACAGAGAAACTTACCTCTTCAAATTGTTTCCTTGAAAAATTTGCCATGTTCTGAATTCCTGTGGCCATTACCTGCACCAGTACGTTTTTTGAGGGCAGGTGTCATTTAGAGCCCTGTAGTAATTGTGACTATTACATGACCATTGGCTCTGGGTTTAAAGCTGCTGTTGCAGGAAACGGCCACGAGGGGGCAGCATTTCTATATTCCCAACTCTGGTTACTAAGGGAAAAGAGCCTTCCTGGAAGTCCTGTTGGTAGGTTGTAAAGTAGAGTGGAATGTGCCAGGACAAACACCCCAAAACTATGTCTACTTATTTGCTGTTGGTATTCTTAGTTTAATTTTCATTTTTCTCCGAGCAAATTTAATTGCAATGTTGTGTTTGTTCTAGGTGTACAGAATCTCTTTCATTGATACATATATCTTTTCATGTTTGGATCCTGTTCCATATAGGTTATTACAGAAAGTTGTGTAGACCTCTCTTGGTATTCGGTATGTCTCTGATGATTATATATTTTATAAATACTAGCATATGTCTGTTAAACCCAATATGCTCCGTTATATATTCCTCACACCTTTCCGTTTGGCTAACCACAAGCTTGTTTTCTGAACACGTCAATGACCTTCTCTGTGGAAATAGGTTCCTTCCTATGAATTTTTAGATAACACCTATACGTGATATCATAGGATATGTGTCTGTCGCTTCCTGACTTACTTCAAGTTGTGTGAGTATCTGTAGCCTCATCTATGGTGCTGCGACCGGCATTGTTTCATTCTTTTCTGTGTCTAATGTTGCATTGTGTACATGGACCACTTTTTCGTCCACTCATCTGCTGATGGACATTTTTGTTGCTTCCATGTCTTGGCCATGGTATATACTGCTGCAGTACACGATTTTCCATCCTGTGTCTTTTTGATTGTGGCTTTCACAGGTGACAGGCCCAACAGTGGGCCTTCCGGATCATATGGTAACTCAATTTTTACCTTTAAACGCACTGCCATTCTGTTGCTATTATTGGCTGTTACCAGTTTACATCCCACTTAGACCGAGAGGTTACACTATTCTCCACAACTTCTTCAACATCTATTGTTTGTTGACTTTTTGCTGATGGTCATTCTGACCGGTGAGAGGTGATACCTTTGTGTAGATTGGCTTTGCATGCGACTGATAATTCCTGATGTTTTGCGTTTATCAATGTCCTTTTCATTCGTTTAAAGATGGAGCTAAACTTACAACTTCAAATTGCCTTCTTGAAAAATTTGCCGCGTTTGGATTTTTTTGGCCATTCCCTACCCCAGGACAGTTGTTGAGGGCATGAGTCATTTACAGCCCTGCAGTCCTTGTGACTATTAGTGACCATTAGCAGTGGATTTAAAGCTGCTGTTTGAGGAAACGGCCTTAGTGTGGCAGCATTTCTACGTTGCCATCTCTGCTTGCTAGGGAAACAGAACCTTGCTGCAAGTTGTGCTGTTAGGTTGCAGATTAGATTGGAATGTGCCAGGACAAACCCCCATAAGTTTTAGCCTCCTTAATTCTTGTTTGTGTCTTTAAGTTGTACTTTTTCTCAGAGCAAGTTTGATTGAAAATGTCTTTTGTTCTAGGTGTACAGAATCTTGTTCATTTACACATATACATACATCTATTGATCTTTGGGTCCTTTTCCATGTAGGTTATTACAGAGTGTTGAGGAGACCACTCTTGGTATTCTGTAGGTCTTTGGGGATGATATATTTTATATGTATTAGTATATATTTGTTAACCCCAATATCCTAATATATCCATTCCTCACACCTTTTCTTTGGCTTAACCATCAGTTTGTCTTCTCAATCTGAGATTGCCTTTTTCTATGGAAATATGTTCATTTTTATGAATTTTCAGATAACATAAGTGATAGCATAGGACATTTGTCTTTCGCATTCTGACTTACTTCACAGTGTGTGATTATTTCTAGGCTCCTCTGTGGTGCTGCATATGCCATTCTTTTATTTTTTTTCGTGGTTGATATTCCATTCTGTCCATATACCACTTCTTCTTTGTTCATTCATCTGTTTATGGACCCTTTTTTTCCTTCCATGTCTTGGCTATTTCAATATTCCTGCATTGCACATTTGCCTGCCTCTGTCTTTCCGTTTCTGGTGGTCTTAGGTTATAGGCAAAGAAGGTGCCCTGCCGCATCATATGGTAGCTCAGTTTTTACCTTTTAAAGCAGCTCCATTCAGTTTTCCTTAGTGCTGTTACCACTTTACATCCCACCAGCAGCTAGAAGGTACACAGTTCTCTAAAACCCCTTCAGCATTCATAGTTTGTAGACTTTTTGCTGATGGTCATTTGACTGGTGTGAGCTGAAACCTTTTAGGAGGTTGGATTTGCATGTGACTAATAATTCCTTATACTGCGCTTTACGCATGTCCATTTTTTTCTTTTGCTTTTTTTTTTAAAGAGTGAGTACAACTTCCCTCTTCATATTGACTTCTTGAAAAATTTGTCATGTGTTGAATTTTCTTGCCTATTCCCTACCCCAGGGCATATTTTGAGGGCAGGTGTCATTTACATCCCTGCAATCCTTGTGGCTATTAAGCAACCATTAGCACTGGATTTAAAGCTGCTGTTGTGGGAAACAGCCACAAGGCGGCAGCATTATTACCTTTTCAACTCTTGTTACTAGGGCAACAGAGACTTCCTGGAGGTAGTGTTCCGAGGTTGTAAATTAGAGTGGAATGTGCTGGAACAGGCCCCCAGAAGTTTATGTGTCCTTACTTATGTTTGTTTTTTAAATATTTATTTATTTATTTTTTATTTATTTATGGCTGTGTCGGGTCTTCGTTTCTGTGCGAGGGCTTTCTCTAGTTGCGGCAAGTGGGGACCACTCTTCATCGCGGTGCGCGGGCCTCTCACTATCGCGGCCTCTCTTGTTGCGGAGCACAGGCTCCAGACGCGCAGGCTCAGTAATTGTGGCTCACGGGCCTAGCCGCTCCGCGGCATGTGGGATCTTCCCAGACCAGGGCTCGAACCCGTGTCCCCTGCATTGGCAGGCAGATTCTCAACCACTGCGCCACCAGGGAAGCCCTATGTTTGTTTTTTACATTAAATTTCTATTTCTTTTTTTTTATATTGATTCAATATATATAGATATTGTGAAATTAACACGATAAGTCTAGTTAACATCCATGACTATACATAATTAAAGGTTTTTTCTCGTGATAACAACTTTTTTAATTAATTTATTTATTTATGGCTGTGTTGGGTCTTGGTTTCTGTGCGAGAGCTTTTTCTAGTTGCAGCAAGTGCGGGCCACTCTTCATCGCGGTGCGCGGGCCTCTCATTATCGCGGCCTCTCTTGTTGTGGAGCAGATTCTCCAGACGAGCAGGCTCAGTAATTGTGGCTCACGGGCCTAGTTGCTCTGCGGCATGTGGGATCCTCCCAGAACAGGACTCGAACCCGTGTCCTCGGCATTGGCAGGCAGATTCTCAATAACTGCGGCGCCAGGGAATCCACTAATTTCTATTTCTTATCGGAATAAATTTGATTAGAGTTTTGTGATTGTCTGGCTGTACAGAATCTGCTCAATGATTCATACAGATGTCTGTTCATCTTCGGATCCTGTTACCATGTATGTTATTACAGAATGTTGCGTAGACCTCCCTTGGTGTTTGGTAGGTATTTTGTCAATATATATTTTATATATATTGGTGATTATATAATTCATACAGTTTATGTGTTGTATGTTTATATACACTTAACATACATTAGTATATGTTTGTTAGCTCCATAATCCTAATTTGTCCATCCTCCCACCTTTCATTTTGGTTAACCATTCATTTGTTTTCTAAGTCTGTGAGTTTCTTTTTCTGTGGAAATATGTTCATTGGTAGCAATCTTAGGATAACATGTATAAATGATATCATAGGATATTTGTCATTCCCTTTTGACTTACTTAACCTAATATGATTATTTCTAGTCTCATCTGTAGTCCTGAAAACGGCATTGTTCATTTATTTTTTCTGAGGCTAATATTCCATTCGGTACGTCCACCACTTCTTCTTTGTCCATTTATCTATTGATGGACATTTTGTTTGCTTGAATGTCTTGGCTATTGTAAATATTGCTACAGTGCATGTTTGCCTGTCTGTGTCTTTCCGATTCTGGTCTTCTTAGGTGATAGGCCCATTAGGGGACCGGCCGCATTGTATGGTAGCTCAATTTCTTTACCTTTTAAACGCAGCTCCATTCTGTTCTCGTGATTAGCTGTTACCAGTTTACGTCCAACCAACAGCATAGTGGGTATGCATTTCTCCACCAACCCATCAGCATTCATTGTTTGTTGACTGTTTACGGATGGCATTTTGAATATTGGGTGGTGAAATCGTTTTGTATTTTGGATTTGCATCCAACCAATAATTCCTGATATTGAGCTTTTATCCATGTTCTTCTTTTTTTAAAATAACAGTGTGAGTAACACTTACCTCTTGAAACCGTTTTCTTGAAAGCTTTTCCGTGTTGTGAACTTTTTTGGCCATTACCTACCCCAGGACTTTTTTTGAGGACACGTGTCATTTACAGCCCTACAATTACTGTGCATCTTAAGTGACCGTTAGCCCAGTGTTTAAATCTGCTCTTGTGGGAACTGGAAACAAGGCGGCAGCATTTCTCCATCCCCAAATCTGGTTACTAGGGCAGCTGAGCCTTCCTGAAAGTCGTGTTCCTAGGTTGTAAATGAGAATGGAATGGGCCAGAGACAACCCCAGTAACTTTATGTCTCATTAATTGCTGTTCGTGGTTTTAATTTTTTAAATTGGGGTAATGAGTAGAATAGTGTTTGTTGTAGGTGTACACAATCAGGTTCAATTGAACATTATATATGTTTATTCATACAGATCCTCTTCCCATGTAAACTACTATTATTTTTTTTAATAAATGTATTTTATTTATTTATTTGTTTTTGGCTGAGTTGGATCTTCTTTGCTGCCTGTGGGCTGTCTCTAGTTGCGGTGAGCGGGGGCTACTCTCCGGTGCGGTGCACGGGCTTCTCACCGTAGTGGCTTCTTTTGTTGCGGAACACGGGCTCTAGGCGTGCGGGCTTCAGTAGTTGTGGCACCTGGTCTCAGTAGTTATGGCTCATGGGCTCCAGAGCGTAGGCTCATTAGTTGTGGTGCACGGGCTTAGTTGCTCTGCAGCATGTGGGATCTTCCCGAACCAGGGATCGAACCTGTGTCCCCTGCATTGGCAGGAGGATTCTTAACCACGGTGCCACCAGGCAAGCCCCCGTGTAAATTATTACAGAGCGTTCAGTAGACCTCCCTTGGTATATGGTCGGTCTGTTTGATACATGTGTTTAATATGTATTTGTATACGTATGGTAACCCTAATCTTAATGTATCCATTCCTCCCACTTCTCCCTTAAGATAACCATAGTTTGTTTTCTAAGTCTGTGGGAGTCTTTCTCTGTGGAAATATGTTCATATGTGTCAGTAGTTAGGTAACACCTAGGAGTGATATCACAGGATATCTGTCGTCTGCTTTCCGACTTACCTCATGTTCTGTGATTATCTCTAGGCTCATCTATGGTGCTGCAAAGAGCAGTGTTTCATTCTTTTCCACGGCGAATATTCCATTGTGTACATGGACCACTTCTTCTTTTTACATTCATCTGTGGATGGACATTTTGGTTACTTCCAAGTCTTGGTTATGCTAAATATTGATGCAGTGCAGGCTTGCCAGCCTGTGTCTTTTGGATTCTGGTCTTCTCATGGGTTAGGCTCAGCATTGGGCCTACTAGATCATATGGTAGTTCAATTTTTACCTTTCAACGCACCTCCATTCTGTTCTCACTACTGGCTGTTACCAGTTTACATCCCACCAGCAACTTGAGGGTACACAGTTCTGTAAAAAACCCTTCAGCGTTTATTGTTTGTAGACTTTTTACAGATGACATTTTGAGTGTTGTGTGGTGATACCTTTTTGTAGTTTGGACTTGCATGCATCTAAAAATTCCCGATATTGAGCTTTTATCTACGTACTTTTTTTTTTAAGTAAAACAGAGAAACTTACCTCTTCAAATTGTTTCCTTGAAAAATTTGCCATGTTCTGAATTCCTGTGGCCATTACCTGCACCAGTACGTTTTTTGAGGGCAGGTGTCATTTAGAGCCCTGTAGTAATTGTGACTATTACATGACCATTGGCTCTGGGTTTAAAGCTGCTGTTGCAGGAAACGGCCACGAGGGGGCAGCATTTCTATATTCCCAACTCTGGTTACTAAGGGAAAAGAGCCTTCCTGGAAGTCCTGTTTGTAGGTTGTAAAGTAGAGTGGAATGTGCCAGGACAAACACCCCAAAACTATGTCTACTTATTTGCTGTTGGTATTCTTAGTTTAATTTTCATTTTTCTCCGAGCAAATTTAATTGCAATGTTGTGTTTGTTCTAGGTGTACAGAATCTCTTTCATTGATACATATATCTTTTCATGTTTGGATCCTGTTCCATATAGGTTATTACAGAAAGTTGTGTAGACCTCTCTTGGTATTCGGTATGTCTCTGATGATTATATATTTTATAAATACTAGCATATGTCTGTTAAACCCAATATGCTCCGTTATATATTCCTCACACCTTTCCGTTTGGCTAACCACAAGCTTGTTTTCTGAACACGTCAATGACCTTCTCTGTGGAAATAGGTTCCTTCCTATGAATTTTTAGATAACACCTATACGTGATATCATAGGATATGTGTCTGTCGCTTCCTGACTTACTTCAAGTTGTGTGAGTATCTGTAGCCTCATCTATGGTGCTGCGACCGGCATTGTTTCATTCTTTTCTGTGTCTAATGTTGCATTGTGTACATGGACCACTTTTTCGTCCACTCATCTGCTGATGGACATTTTTGTTGCTTCCATGTCTTGGCCATGGTATATACTGCTGCAGTACACGATTATCCATCCTGTGTCTTTTTGATTGTGGCTTTCACAGGTGACAGGCCCAACAGTGGGCCTTCCGGATCATATGGTAACTCAATTTTTACCTTTAAACGCACTGCCATTCTGTTGCTATTATTGGCTGTTACCAGTTTACATCCCACTTAGACCGAGAGGTTACACTATTCTCCACAACTTCTTCAACATCTATTGTTTGTTGACTTTTTGCTGATGGTCATTCTGACCGGTGAGAGGTGATACCTTTGTGTAGATTGGCTTTGCATGCGACTGATAATTCCTGATGTTTTGCGTTTATCAATGTCCTTTTCATTCGTTTAAAGATGGAGCTAAACTTACAACTTCAAATTGCCTTCTTGAAAAATTTGCCGCGTTTGGATTTTTTTGGCCATTCCCTACCCCAGGACAGTTGTTGAGGGCATGAGTCATTTACAGCCCTGCAGTCCTTGTGACTATTAGTGACCATTAGCAGTGGATTTAAAGCTGCTGTTTGAGGAAACGGCCTTAGTGTGGCAGCATTTCTACGTTGCCATCTCTGCTTGCTAGGGAAACAGAACCTTGCTGCAAGTTGTGCTGTTAGGTTGCAGATTAGATTGGAATGTGCCAGGACAAACCCCCATAAGTTTTAGCCTCCTTAATTCTTGTTTGTGTCTTTAAGTTGTACTTTTTCTCAGAGCAAGTTTGATTGAAAATGTCTTTTGTTCTAGGTGTACAGAATCTTGTTCATTTACACATATACATACATCTATTGATCTTTGGGTCCTTTTCCATGTAGGTTATTACAGAGTGTTGAGGAGACCACTCTTGGTATTCTGTAGGTCTTTGGGGATGATATATTTTATATGTATTAGTATATATTTGTTAACCCCAATATCCTAATATATCCATTCCTCACACCTTTTCTTTGGCTTAACCATCAGTTTGTCTTCTCAATCTGAGATTGCCTTTTTCTATGGAAATATGTTCATTTTTATGAATTTTCAGATAACATAAGTGATAGCATAGGACATTTGTCTTTCGCATTCTGACTTACTTCACAGTGTGTGATTATTTCTAGGCTCCTCTGTGGTGCTGCATATGCCATTCTTTTATTTTTTTTCGTGGTTGATATTCCATTCTGTCCATATACCACTTCTTCTTTGTTCATTCATCTGTTTATGGACCCTTTTTTTCCTTCCATGTCTTGGCTATTTCAATATTCCTGCATTGCACATTTGCCTGCCTCTGTCTTTCCGTTTCTGGTGGTCTTAGGTTATAGGCAAAGAAGGTGCCCTGCCGCATCATATGGTAGCTCAGTTTTTACCTTTTAAAGCAGCTCCATTCAGTTTTCCTTAGTGCTGTTACCACTTTACATCCCACCAGCAGCTAGAAGGTACACAGTTCTCTAAAACCCCTTCAGCATTCATAGTTTGTAGACTTTTTGCTGATGGTCATTTGACTGGTGTGAGCTGAAACCTTTTTGGAGGTTGGATTTGCATGTGACTAATAATTCCTTATACTGCGCTTTACGCATGTCCATTTTTTTCTTTTGCTTTTTTTTTTAAAGAGTGAGTACAACTTCCCTCTTCATATTGACTTCTTGAAAAATTTGTCATGTGTTGAATTTTCTTGCCTATTCCCTACCCCAGGGCATATTTTGAGGGCAGGTGTCATTTACATCCCTGCAATCCTTGTGGCTATTAAGCAACCATTAGCACTGGATTTAAAGCTGCTGTTGTGGGAAACAGCCACAAGGCGGCAGCATTATTACCTTTTCAACTCTTGTTACTAGGGCAACAGAGACTTCCTGGAGGTAGTGTTCCGAGGTTGTAAATTAGAGTGGAATGTGCTGGAACAGGCCCCCAGAAGTTTATGTGTCCTTACTTATGTTTGTTTTTTAAATATTTATTTATTTATTTTTTATTTATTTATGGCTGTGTCGGGTCTTCGTTTCTGTGCGAGGGCTTTCTCTAGTTGCGGCAAGTGGGGACCACTCTTCATCGCGGTGCGCGGGCCTCTCACTATCGCGGCCTCTCTTGTTGCGGAGCACAGGCTCCAGACGCGCAGGCTCAGTAATTGTGGCTCACGGGCCTAGCCGCTCCGCGGCATGTGGGATCTTCCCAGACCAGGGCTCGAACCCGTGTCCCCTGCATTGGCAGGCAGATTCTCAACCACTGCGCCACCAGGGAAGCCCTATGTTTGTTTTTTACATTAAATTTCTATTTCTTTTTTTTTATATTGATTCAATATATATAGATATTGTGAAATTAACACGATAAGTCTAGTTAACATCCATGACTATACATAATTAAAGGTTTTTTCTCGTGATAACAACTTTTTTAATTAATTTATTTATTTATGGCTGTGTTGGGTCTTGGTTTCTGTGCGAGAGCTTTTTCTAGTTGCAGCAAGTGCGGGCCACTCTTCATCGCGGTGCGCGGGCCTCTCATTATCGCGGCCTCTCTTGTTGTGGAGCAGATTCTCCAGACGAGCAGGCTCAGTAATTGTGGCTCACGGGCCTAGTTGCTCTGCGGCATGTGGGATCCTCCCAGAACAGGACTCGAACCCGTGTCCTCGGCATTGGCAGGCAGATTCTCAATAACTGCGGCGCCAGGGAATCCACTAATTTCTATTTCTTATCGGAATACATTTGATTAGAGTTTTGTGATTGTCTGGCTGTACAGAATCTGCTCAATGATTCATACAGATGTCTGTTCATCTTCGGATCCTGTTACCATGTATGTTATTACAGAATGTTGCGTAGACCTCCCTTGGTGTTTGGTAGGTATTTTGTCAATATATATTTTATATATATTGGTGATTATATAATTCATACAGTTTATGTGTTGTATGTTTATATACACTTAACATACATTAGTATATGTTTGTTAGCTCCATAATCCTAATTTGTCCATCCTCCCACCTTTCATTTTGGTTAACCATTCATTTGTTTTCTAAGTCTGTGAGTTTCTTTTTCTGTGGAAATATGTTCATTGGTAGCAATCTTAGGATAACATGTATAAATGATATCATAGGATATTTGTCATTCCCTTTTGACTTACTTAACCTAATATGATTATTTCTAGTCTCATCTGTAGTCCTGAAAACGGCATTGTTCATTTATTTTTTCTGAGGCTAATATTCCATTCGGTACGTCCACCACTTCTTCTTTGTCCATTTATCTATTGACGGACATTTTGTTTGCTTGAATGTCTTGGCTATTGTAAATATTGCTACAGTGCATGTTTGCCTGTCTGTGTCTTTCCGATTCTGGTCTTCTTAGGTGATAGGCCCATTAGGGGACCGGCCGCATTGTATGGTAGCTCAATTTCTTTACCTTTTAAACGCAGCTCCATTCTGTTCTCGTGATTAGCTGTTACCAGTTTACGTCCAACCAACAGCATAGTGGGTATGCATTTCTCCACCAACCCATCAGCATTCATTGTTTGTTGACTGTTTACGGATGGCATTTTGAATATTGGGTGGTGAAATCGTTTTGTATTTTGGATTTGCATCCAACCAATAATTCCTGATATTGAGCTTTTATCCATGTTCTTCTTTTTTTAAAATAACAGTGTGAGTAACACTTACCTCTTGAAACCGTTTTCTTGAAAGCTTTTCCGTGTTGTGAACTTTTTTGGCCATTACCTACCCCAGGACTTTTTTTGAGGACACGTGTCATTTACAGCCCTACAATTACTGTGCATCTTAAGTGACCGTTAGCCCAGTGTTTAAATCTGCTCTTGTGGGAACTGGAAACAAGGCGGCAGCATTTCTCCATCCCCAAATCTGGTTACTAGGGCAGCTGAGCCTTCCTGAAAGTCGTGTTCCTAGGTTGTAAATGAGAATGGAATGGGCCAGAGACAACCCCAGTAACTTTATGTCTCATTAATTGCTGTTCGTGGTTTTAATTTTTTAAATTGGGGTAATGAGTAGAATAGTGTTTGTTGTAGGTGTACACAATCAGGTTCAATTGAACATTATATATGTTTATTCATGTACAGATCCTCTTCCCATGTAAACTACTATTATTTTTTTTAATAAATGTATTTTATTTATTTATTTGTTTTTGGCTGAGTTGGATCTTCTTTGCTGCCTGTGGGCTGTCTCTAGTTGCGGTGAGCGGGGGCTACTCTCCGGTGCGGTGCACGGGCTTCTCACCGTAGTGGCTTCTTTTGTTGCGGAACACGGGCTCTAGGCGTGCGGGCTTCAGTAGTTGTGGCACCTGGTCTCAGTAGTTATGGCTCATGGGCTCCAGAGCGTAGGCTCATTAGTTGTGGTGCACGGGCTTAGTTGCTCTGCAGCATGTGGGATCTTCCCGAACCAGGGATCGAACCTGTGTCCCCTGCATTGGCAGGAGGATTCTTAACCACGGTGCCACCAGGCAAGCCCCCGTGTAAATTATTACAGAGCGTTCAGTAGACCTCCCTTGGTATATGGTCGGTCTGTTTGATACATGTGTTTAATATGTATTTGTATACGTATGGTAACCCTAATCTTAATGTATCCATTCCTCCCACTTCTCCCTTAAGATAACCATAGTTTGTTTTCTAAGTCTGTGGGAGTCTTTCTCTGTGGAAATATGTTCATATGTGTCAGTAGTTAGGTAACACCTAGGAGTGATATCACAGGATATCTGTCGTCTGCTTTCCGACTTACCTCATGTTCTGTGATTATCTCTAGGCTCATCTATGGTGCTGCAAAGAGCAGTGTTTCATTCTTTTCCACGGCGAATATTCCATTGTGTACATGGACCACTTCTTCTTTTTACATTCATCTGTGGATGGACATTTTGGTTACTTCCAAGTCTTGGTTATGCTAAATATTGATGCAGTGCAGGCTTGCCAGCCTGTGTCTTTTGGATTCTGGTCTTCTCATGAGTTAGGCTCAGCATTGGGCCTACTAGATCATATGGTAGTTCAATTTTTACCTTTCAACGCACCTCCATTCTGTTCTCACTACTGGCTGTTACCAGTTTACATCCCACCAGCAACTTGAGGGTACACAGTTCTGTAAAAAACCCTTCAGCGTTTATTGTTTGTAGACTTTTTACAGATGACATTTTGAGTGTTGTGTGGTGATACCTTTTTGTAGTTTGGACTTGCATGCATCTAAAAATTCCCGATATTGAGCTTTTATCTACGTACTTTTTTTTTTAAGTAAAACAGAGAAACTTACCTCTTCAAATTGTTTCCTTGAAAAATTTGCCATGTTCTGAATTCCTGTGGCCATTACCTGCACCAGTACGTTTTTTGAGGGCAGGTGTCATTTAGAGCCCTGTAGTAATTGTGACTATTACATGACCATTGGCTCTGGGTTTAAAGCTGCTGTTGCAGGAAACGGCCACGAGGGGGCAGCATTTCTATATTCCCAACTCTGGTTACTAAGGGAAAAGAGCCTTCCTGGAAGTCCTGTTTGTAGGTTGTAAAGTAGAGTGGAATGTGCCAGGACAAACACCCCAAAACTATGTCTACTTATTTGCTGTTGGTATTCTTAGTTTAATTTTCATTTTTCTCCGAGCAAATTTAATTGCAATGTTGTGTTTGTTCTAGGTGTACAGAATCTCTTTCATTGATACATATATCTTTTCATGTTTGGATCCTGTTCCATATAGGTTATTACAGAAAGTTGTGTAGACCTCTCTTGGTATTCGGTATGTCTCTGATGATTATATATTTTATAAATACTAGCATATGTCTGTTAAACCCAATATGCTCCGTTATATATTCCTCACACCTTTCCGTTTGGCTAACCACAAGCTTGTTTTCTGAACACGTCAATGACCTTCTCTGTGGAAATAGGTTCCTTCCTATGAATTTTTAGATAACACCTATACGTGATATCATAGGATATGTGTCTGTCGCTTCCTGACTTACTTCAAGTTGTGTGAGTATCTGTAGCCTCATCTATGGTGCTGCGACCGGCATTGTTTCATTCTTTTCTGTGTCTAATGTTGCATTGTGTACATGGACCACTTTTTCGTCCACTCATCTGCTGATGGACATTTTTGTTGCTTCCATGTCTTGGCCATGGTATATACTGCTGCAGTACACGATTTTCCATCCTGTGTCTTTTTGATTGTGGCTTTCACAGGTGACAGGCCCAACAGTGGGCCTTCCGGATCATATGGTAACTCAATTTTTACCTTTAAACGCACTGCCATTCTGTTGCTATTATTGGCTGTTACCAGTTTACATCCCACTTAGACCGAGAGGTTACACTATTCTCCACAACTTCTTCAACATCTATTGTTTGTTGACTTTTTGCTGATGGTCATTCTGACCGGTGAGAGGTGATACCTTTGTGTAGATTGGCTTTGCATGCGACTGATAATTCCTGATGTTTTGCGTTTATCAATGTCCTTTTCATTCGTTTAAAGATGGAGCTAAACTTACAACTTCAAATTGCCTTCTTGAAAAATTTGCCGCGTTTGGATTTTTTTGGCCATTCCCTACCCCAGGACAGTTGTTGAGGGCATGAGTCATTTACAGCCCTGCAGTCCTTGTGACTATTAGTGACCATTAGCAGTGGATTTAAAGCTGCTGTTTGAGGAAACGGCCTTAGTGTGGCAGCATTTCTACGTTGCCATCTCTGCTTGCTAGGGAAACAGAACCTTGCTGCAAGTTGTGCTGTTAGGTTGCAGATTAGATTGGAATGTGCCAGGACAAACCCCCATAAGTTTTAGCCTCCTTAATTCTTGTTTGTGTCTTTAAGTTGTACTTTTTCTCAGAGCAAGTTTGATTGAAAATGTCTTTTGTTCTAGGTGTACAGAATCTTGTTCATTTACACATATACATACATCTATTGATCTTTGGGTCCTTTTCCATGTAGGTTATTACAGAGTGTTGAGGAGACCACTCTTGGTATTCTGTAGGTCTTTGGGGATGATATATTTTATATGTATTAGTATATATTTGTTAACCCCAATATCCTAATATATCCATTCCTCACACCTTTTCTTTGGCTTAACCATCAGTTTGTCTTCTCAATCTGAGATTGCCTTTTTCTATGGAAATATGTTCATTTTTATGAATTTTCAGATAACATAAGTGATAGCATAGGACATTTGTCTTTCGCATTCTGACTTACTTCACAGTGTGTGATTATTTCTAGGCTCCTCTGTGGTGCTGCATATGCCATTCTTTTATTTTTTTTCGTGGTTGATATTCCATTCTGTCCATATACCACTTCTTCTTTGTTCATTCATCTGTTTATGGACCCTTTTTTTCCTTCCATGTCTTGGCTATTTCAATATTCCTGCATTGCACATTTGCCTGCCTCTGTCTTTCCGTTTCTGGTGGTCTTAGGTTATAGGCAAAGAAGGTGCCCTGCCGCATCATATGGTAGCTCAGTTTTTACCTTTTAAAGCAGCTCCATTCAGTTTTCCTTAGTGCTGTTACCACTTTACATCCCACCAGCAGCTAGAAGGTACACAGTTCTCTAAAACCCCTTCAGCATTCATAGTTTGTAGACTTTTTGCTGATGGTCATTTGACTGGTGTGAGCTGAAACCTTTTTGGAGGTTGGATTTGCATGTGACTAATAATTCCTTATACTGCGCTTTACGCATGTCCATTTTTTTCTTTTGCTTTTTTTTTTAAAGAGTGAGTACAACTTCCCTCTTCATATTGACTTCTTGAAAAATTTGTCATGTGTTGAATTTTCTTGCCTATTCCCTACCCCAGGGCATATTTTGAGGGCAGGTGTCATTTACATCCCTGCAATCCTTGTGGCTATTAAGCAACCATTAGCACTGGATTTAAAGCTGCTGTTGTGGGAAACAGCCACAAGGCGGCAGCATTATTACCTTTTCAACTCTTGTTACTAGGGCAACAGAGACTTCCTGGAGGTAGTGTTCCGAGGTTGTAAATTAGAGTGGAATGTGCTGGAACAGGCCCCCAGAAGTTTATGTGTCCTTACTTATGTTTGTTTTTTAAATATTTATTTATTTATTTTTTATTTATTTATGGCTGTGTCGGGTCTTCGTTTCTGTGCGAGGGCTTTCTCTAGTTGCGGCAAGTGGGGACCACTCTTCATCGCGGTGCGCGGGCCTCTCACTATCGCGGCCTCTCTTGTTGCGGAGCACAGGCTCCAGACGCGCAGGCTCAGTAATTGTGGCTCACGGGCCTAGCCGCTCCGCGGCATGTGGGATCTTCCCAGACCAGGGCTCGAACCCGTGTCCCCTGCATTGGCAGGCAGATTCTCAACCACTGCGCCACCAGGGAAGCCCTATGTTTGTTTTTTACATTAAATTTCTATTTCTTTTTTTTTATATTGATTCAATATATATAGATATTGTGAAATTAACACGATAAGTCTAGTTAACATCCATGACTATACATAATTAAAGGTTTTTTCTCGTGATAACAACTTTTTTAATTAATTTATTTATTTATGGCTGTGTTGGGTCTTGGTTTCTGTGCGAGAGCTTTTTCTAGTTGCAGCAAGTGCGGGCCACTCTTCATCGCGGTGCGCGGGCCTCTCATTATCGCGGCCTCTCTTGTTGTGGAGCAGATTCTCCAGACGAGCAGGCTCAGTAATTGTGGCTCACGGGCCTAGTTGCTCTGCGGCATGTGGGATCCTCCCAGAACAGGACTCGAACCCGTGTCCTCGGCATTGGCAGGCAGATTCTCAATAACTGCGGCGCCAGGGAATCCACTAATTTCTATTTCTTATCGGAATACATTTGATTAGAGTTTTGTGATTGTCTGGCTGTACAGAATCTGCTCAATGATTCATACAGATGTCTGTTCATCTTCGGATCCTGTTACCATGTATGTTATTACAGAATGTTGCGTAGACCTCCCTTGGTGTTTGGTAGGTATTTTGTCAATATATATTTTATATATATTGGTGATTATATAATTCATACAGTTTATGTGTTGTATGTTTATATACACTTAACATACATTAGTATATGTTTGTTAGCTCCATAATCCTAATTTGTCCATCCTCCCACCTTTCATTTTGGTTAACCATTCATTTGTTTTCTAAGTCTGTGAGTTTCTTTTTCTGTGGAAATATGTTCATTGGTAGCAATCTTAGGATAACATGTATAAATGATATCATAGGATATTTGTCATTCCCTTTTGACTTACTTAACCTAATATGATTATTTCTAGTCTCATCTGTAGTCCTGAAAACGGCATTGTTCATTTATTTTTTCTGAGGCTAATATTCCATTCGGTACGTCCACCACTTCTTCTTTGTCCATTTATCTATTGATGGACATTTTGTTTGCTTGAATGTCTTGGCTATTGTAAATATTGCTACAGTGCATGTTTGCCTGTCTGTGTCTTTCCGATTCTGGTCTTCTTAGGTGATAGGCCCATTAGGGGATCGGCCGCATTGTATGGTAGCTCAATTTCTTTACCTTTTAAACGCAGCTCCATTCTGTTCTCATGATTAGCTGTTACCAGTTTACGTCCAACCAACAGCATAGTGGGTATGCATTTCTCCACCAACCCATCAGCATTCATTGTTTGTTGACTGTTTACGGATGGCATTTTGAATATTGGGTGGTGAAATCGTTTTGTATTTTGGATTTGCATCCAACCAATAATTCCTGATATTGAGCTTTTATCCATGTTATTCTTTTTTTTAAAATAACAGTGTGAGTAACACTTACCTCTTGAAACCGTTTTCTTGAAAAATTTTCCATGTTGTGAACTTTTTTGGCCATTACCTACCCCAGGACATTTTTTGAGGACACGTGTCATTTACAGCCCTACAATTGCTGTGAATCTTAAGTGACCGTTAGCCCAGTGTTTAAAGCTGCTCTTGTGGGAACCGGAAACAAGGCGGCAGCATTTCTCCATCCCCAAATCTGGTTACTAGGGCAGCTGAGCCTTCCAGAAAGTCGTGTTCCTAGGTTGTAAATGAGAATGGAATGGGCCAGAGACAACCCCAGCAACTTTATGTCTCATTAATTGCTGTTCGTGGTTTTAATTTTTTAAATTGGGGTAATGAGTAGAATAGTGTTTGTTGTAGGTGTACACAATTAGGTTCAGTTGAACATTATATACGTTTATTCATGTACAGATCCTCTTCCCATGTAAACTACTATTATTTTTTTTAATAAATGTATTTTATTTATTTATTTGTTTTTGGCTGAGTTGGATCTTCTTTGCTGCCTGTGGGCTGTCTCTAGTTGCGGTGAGCGGGGGCTACTCTCCGGTGCGGTGCACGGGCTTCTCACCGTAGTGGCTTCTTTTGTTGCGGAACACGGGCTCTAGGCGTGCGGGCTTCAGTAGTTGTGGCACCTGGTCTCAGTAGTTATGGCTCATGGGCTCCAGAGCGTAGGCTCATTAGTTGTGGTGCACGGGCTTAGTTGCTCTGCAGCATGTGGGATCTTCCCGAACCAGGGATCGAACCTGTGTCCCCTGCATTGGCAGGAGGATTCTTAACCACGGTGCCACCAGGCAAGCCCCCGTGTAAATTATTACAGAGCGTTCAGTAGACCTCCCTTGGTATATGGTCGGTCTGTTTGATACATGTGTTTAATATGTATTTGTATACCTATGGTAACCCTAATCTTAATGTATCCATTCCTCCCACTTCTCCCTTAAGATAACCATAGTTTGTTTTCTAAGTCTGTGGGAGTCTTTCTCTGTGGAAATATGTTCATATGTGTCAGTTGTTAGGTAACACCTAGGAGTGATATCACAGGATATTTGTCGTCTGCTTTCCGACTTACCTCATGTTCTGTGATTATCTCTAGGCTCATCTATGGTGCTGCAAAGAGCAGTGTTTCATTCTTTTCCACGGCGAATATTCCATTGTGTACATGGACCACTTCTTCTTTTTACATTCATCTGTGGATGGACATTTTGGTTACTTCCAAGTCTTGGTTATGCTAAATATTGATGCAGTGCAGGCTTGCCAGCCTGTGTCTTTTGGATTCTGGTCTTCTCATGGGTTAGGCTCAGCATTGGGCCTACTAGATCATATGGTAGTTCAATTTTTACCTTTCAACGCACCTCCATTCTGTTCTCACTACTGGCTGTTACCAGTTTACATCCCACCAGCAACTTGAGGGTACACAGTTCTGTAAAAAACCCTTCAGCGTTTATTGTTTGTAGACTTTTTACAGATGACATTTTGAGTGTTGTGTGCTGATACCTTTTTGTAGTTTGGATTTGCATGCATCTAAAAATTCCCGATATTGAGCTTTTATCTACGTACTTTTTTTTTTAAGTAAAACAGAGAAACTTACCTCTTCAAATTGTTTCCTTGAAAAATTTGCCATGTTCTGAATTCCTGTGGCCATTACCTGCACCAGTACGTTTTTTGAGGGCAGGTGTCATTTAGAGCCCTGTAGTAATTGTGACTATTACATGACCATTGGCTCTGGGTTTAAAGCTGCTGTTGCAGGAAACGGCCACGAGGGGGCAGCATTTCTATATTCCCAACTCTGGTTACTAAGGGAAAAGAGCCTTCCTGGAAGTCCTGTTTGTAGGTTGTAAAGTAGAGTGGAATGTGCCAGGACAAACACCCCAAAACTATGTCTACTTATTTGCTGTTGGTATTCTTAGTTTAATTTTCATTTTTCTCCGAGCAAATTTAATTGCAATGTTGTGTTTGTTCTAGGTGTACAGAGTCTCTTTCATTGATACATATATCTTTTCATGTTTGGATCCTGTTCCATATAGGTTATTACAGAAAGTTGTGTAGACCTCTCTTGGTATTCGGTATGTCTCTGATGATTATATATTTTATAAATATTAGCATATGTCTGTTAAACCCAATACGCTCCGTTATATATTCCTCACACCTTTCCGTTTGGCTAACCACAAGCTTGTTTTCTGAACACGTCAATGTCCTTCTCTGTGGAAATAGGTTCCTTCCTATGAATTTTTAGATAACACCTATACGTGATATCATAGGATATGTGTCTGTCGCTTCCTGACTTACTTCAAGTTGTGTGATTATCTGTAGCCTCATCTATGGTGCTGCGACCGGCATTGTTTCATTCTTTTCTGTGTCTAATGTTGCATTGTGTACATGGACCACTTTTTCGTCCACTCATCTGCTGATGGACATTTTTGTTGCTTCCATGTCTTGGCCATGGTATATACTGCTGCAATACACGATTTTCCATCCTGTGTCTTTTTGATTGTGGCTTTCACAGGTGACAGGCCCAACAGTGGGCCTTCCGGATCATATGGTAACTCAATTTTTACCTTTAAACGCACTGCCATTCTGTTGCTATTATTGGCTGTTACCAGTTTACATCCCACTTAGACCGAGAGGTTACACTATTCTCCACAACTTCTTCAACATCTATTGTTTGTTGACTTTTTGCTGATGGTCATTCTGACCGGTGAGAGGTGATACCTTTGTGTAGATTGGCTTTGCATGCGACTGATAATTCCTGATGTTTTGCGTTTATCAATGTCCTTTTCATTCGTTTAAAGATGGAGCTAAACTTACAACTTCAAATTGCCTTCTTGAAAAATTTGCCGCGTTTGGATTTTTTTGGCCATTCCCTACCCCAGGACAGTTGTTGAGGGCATGAGTCATTTACAGCCCTGCAGTCCTTGTGACTATTAGTGACCATTAGCAGTGGATTTAAAGCTGCTGTTTGAGGAAACGGCCTTAGTGTGGCAGCATTTCTACGTTGCCATCTCTGCTTGCTAGGGAAACAGAACCTTGCTGCAAGTTGTGCTGTTAGGTTGCAGATTAGATTGGAATGTGCCAGGACAAACCCCCATAAGTTTTAGCCTCCTTAATTCTTGTTTGTGTCTTTAAGTTGTACTTTTTCTCAGAGCAAGTTTGATTGAAAATGTCTTTTGTTCTAGGTGTACAGAATCTTGTTCATTTACACATATACATACATCTATTGATCTTTGGGTCCTTTTCCATGTAGGTTATTACAGAGTGTTGAGGAGACCACTCTTGGTATTCTGTAGGTCTTTGGGGATGATATATTTTATATGTATTAGTATATATTTGTTAACCCCAATATCCTAATATATCCATTCCTCACACCTTTTCTTTGGCTTAACCATCAGTTTGTCTTCTCAATCTGAGATTGCCTTTTTCTATGGAAATATGTTCATTTTTATGAATTTTCAGATAACATAAGTGATAGCATAGGACATTTGTCTTTCGCATTCTGACTTACTTCACAGTGTGTGATTATTTCTAGGCTCCTCTGTGGTGCTGCATATGCCATTCTTTTATTTTTTTTCGTGGTTGATATTCCATTCTGTCCATATACCACTTCTTCTTTGTTCATTCATCTGTTTATGGACCCTTTTTTTCCTTCCATGTCTTGGCTATTTCAATATTCCTGCATTGCACATTTGCCTGCCTCTGTCTTTCCGTTTCTGGTGGTCTTAGGTTATAGGCAAAGAAGGTGCCCTGCCGCATCATATGGTAGCTCAGTTTTTACCTTTTAAAGCAGCTCCATTCAGTTTTCCTTAGTGCTGTTACCACTTTACATCCCACCAGCAGCTAGAAGGTACACAGTTCTCTAAAACCCCTTCAGCATTCATAGTTTGTAGACTTTTTGCTGATGGTCATTTGACTGGTGTGAGCTGAAACCTTTTTGGAGGTTGGATTTGCATGTGACTAATAATTCCTTACACTGCGCTTTACGCATGTCCATTTTTTTCTTTTGCTTTTTTTTTAAAGAGTGAGTGCAACTTCCCTCTTCATATTGACTTCTTGAAAAATTTGTCATGTGTTGAATTTTCTTGCCTATTCCCTACCCCAGGGCATATTTTGAGGGCAGGTGTCATTTACATCCCTGCAATCCTTGTGGCTATTAAGCAACCATTAGCACTGGATTTAAAGCTGCTGTTGTGGGAAACAGCCACAAGGCGGCAGCATTATTACCTTTTCAACTCTTGTTACTAGGGCAACAGAGACTTCCTGGAGGTAGTGTTCCGAGGTTGTAAATTAGAGTGGAATGTGCTGGAACAGGCCCCCAGAAGTTTATGTGTCCTTACTTATGTTTGTTTTTTACATTAAATTTCTATTTCTTTTTTTTTATATTGATTCAATATACATAGATATTGTGAAATTAACACGATAAGTCTAGTTAACATCCATGACTATACATAATTAAAGGTTTTTTCTCGTGATAACAACTTTTTTAATTAATTTATTTATTTATGGCTGTGTTGGGTCTTGGTTTCTGTGCGAGAGCTTTTTCTAGTTGCAGCAAGTGCGGGCCACTCTTCATCGTGGTGCGCGGGCCTCTCATTATCGCGGCCTCTCTTGTTGTGGAGCAGATTCTCCAGACGAGCAGGCTCAGTAATTGTGGCTCACGGGCCTAGTTGCTCTGCGGCATGTGGGATCCTCCCAGAACAGGACTCGAACCCGTGTCCTCGGCATTGGCAGGCAGATTCTCAATAACTGCGGTGCCAGGGAATCCACTAATTTCTATTTCTTATCGGAATAAATTTGATTAGAGTTTTGTGATTGTCTGGCTGTACAGAATCTGCTCAATGATTCATACAGATGTCTGTTCATCTTCGGATCCTGTTACCATGTATGTTATTACAGAATGTTGCGTAGACCTCCCTTGGTGTTTGGTAGGTATTTTGTCAATATATATTTTATATATATTGGTGATTATATAATTCATACAGTTTATGTGTTGTATGTTTATATACACTTAACATACATTAGTATATGTTTGTTAGCTCCATAATCCTAATTTGTCCATCCTCCCACCTTTCATTTTGGTTAACCATTCATTTGTTTTCTAAGTCTGTGAGTTTCTTTTTCTGTGGAAATATGTTCATTGGTAGCAATCTTAGGATAACATGTATAAATGATATCATAGGATATTTGTCATTCCCTTTTGACTTACTTAACCTAATATGATTATTTCTAGTCTCATCTGTAGTCCTGAAAACGGCATTGTTCATTTATTTTTTCTGAGGCTAATATTCCATTCGGTACGTCCACCACTTCTTCTTTGTCCATTTATCTATTGACGGACATTTTGTTTGCTTGAATGTCTTGGCTATTGTAAATATTGCTACAGTGCATGTTTGCCTGTCTGTGTCTTTCCGATTCTGGTCTTCTTAGGTGATAGGCCCATTAGGGGATCGGCCGCATTGTATGGTAGCTCAATTTCTTTACCTTTTAAACGCAGCTCCATTCTGTTCTCGTGATTAGCTGTTACCAGTTTACGTCCAGCCAACAGCATAGTGGGTATGCATTTCTCCACCAACCCATCAGCATTCATTGTTTGTTGACTGTTTACGGATGGCATTTTGAATATTGGGTGGTGAAATCGTTTTGTATTTTGGATTTGCATCCAACCAATAATTCCTGATATTGAGCTTTTATCCATGTTCTTCTTTTTTTAAAATAACAGTGTGAGTAACACTTACCTCTTGAAACCGTTTTCTTGAAAGCTTTTCCGTGTTGTGAACTTTTTTGGCCATTACCTACCCCAGGACTTTTTTTGAGGACACGTGTCATTTACAGCCCTACAATTACTGTGCATCTTAAGTGACCGTTAGCCCAGTGTTTAAATCTGCTCTTGTGGGAACTGGAAACAAGGCGGCAGCATTTCTCCATCCCCAAATCTGGTTACTAGGGCAGCTGAGCCTTCCTGAAAGTCGTGTTCCTAGGTTGTAAATGAGAATGGAATGGGCCAGAGACAACCCCAGCAACTTTATGTCTCATTAATTGCTGTTCGTGGTTTTAATTTTTTAAATTGGGGTAATGAGTAGAATAGTGTTTGTTGTAGGTGTACACAATCAGGTTCAATTGAACATTATATATGTTTATTCATGTACAGATCCTCTTCCCATGTAAACTACTATTATTTTTTTTAATAAATGTATTTTATTTATTTATTTGTTTTTGGCTGAGTTGGATCTTCTTTGCTGCCTGTGGGCTGTCTCTAGTTGCGGTGAGCGGGGGCTACTCTCCGGTGCGGTGCACGGGCTTCTCACCGTAGTGGCTTCTTTTGTTGCGGAACACGGGCTCTAGGCGTGCGGGCTTCAGTAGTTGTGGCACCTGGTCTCAGTAGTTATGGCTCATGGGCTCCAGAGCGTAGGCTCATTAGTTGTGGTGCACGGGCTTAGTTGCTCTGCAGCATGTGGGATCTTCCCGAACCAGGGATCGAACCTGTGTCCCCTGCATTGGCAGGAGGATTCTTAACCACGGTGCCACCAGGCAAGCCCCCGTGTAAATTATTACAGAGCGTTCAGTAGACCTCCCTTGGTATATGGTCGGTCTGTTTGATACATGTGTTTAATATGTATTTGTATACGTATGGTAACCCTAATCTTAATGTATCCATTCCTCCCACTTCTCCCTTAAGATAACCATAGTTTGTTTTCTAAGTCTGTGGGAGTCTTTCTCTGTGGAAATATGTTCATATGTGTCAGTTGTTAGGTAACACCTAGGAGTGATATCACAGGATATCTGTCGTCTGCTTTCCGACTTACCTCATGTTCTGTGATTATCTCTAGGCTCATCTATGGTGCTGCAAAGAGCAGTGTTTCATTCTTTTCCACGGCGAATATTCCATTGTGTACATGGACCACTTCTTCTTTTTACATTCATCTGTGGATGGACATTTTGGTTACTTCCAAGTCTTGGTTATGCTAAATATTGATGCAGTGCAGGCTTGCCAGCCTGTGTCTTTTGGATTCTGGTCTTCTCATGAGTTAGGCTCAGCATTGGGCTTACTAGATCATATGGTAGTTCAATTTTTACCTTTCAACGCACCTCCATTCTGTTCTCACTACTGGCTGTTACCAGTTTACATCCCACCAGCAACTTGAGGGTACACAGTTCTGTAAAAAACCCTTCAGCGTTTATTGTTTGTAGACTTTTTACAGATGACATTTTGAGTGTTGTGTGGTGATACCTTTTTGTAGTTTGGACTTGCATGCATCTAAAAATTCCCGATATTGAGCTTTTATCTACGTACTTTTTTTTTTAAGTAAAACAGAGAAACTTACCTCTTCAAATTGTTTCCTTGAAAAATTTGCCATGTTCTGAATTCCTGTGGCCATTACCTGCACCAGTACGTTTTTTGAGGGCAGGTGTCATTTAGAGCCCTGTAGTAATTGTGACTATTACATGACCATTGGCTCTGGGTTTAAAGCTGCTGTTGCAGGAAACGGCCACGAGGGGGCAGCATTTCTATATTCCCAACTCTGGTTACTAAGGGAAAAGAGCCTTCCTGGAAGTCCTGTTTGTAGGTTGTAAAGTAGAGTGGAATGTGCCAGGACAAACACCCCAAAACTATGTCTACTTATTTGCTGTTGGTATTCTTAGTTTAATTTTCATTTTTCTCCGAGCAAATTTAATTGCAATGTTGTGTTTGTTCTAGGTGTACAGAATCTCTTTCATTGATACATATATCTTTTCATGTTTGGATCCTGTTCCATATAGGTTATTACAGAAAGTTGTGTAGACCTCTCTTGGTATTCGGTATGTCTCTGATGATTATATATTTTATAAATACTAGCATATGTCTGTTAAACCCAATATGCTCCGTTATATATTCCTCACACCTTTCCGTTTGGCTAACCACAAGCTTGTTTTCTGAACACGTCAATGACCTTCTCTGTGGAAATAGGTTCCTTCCTATGAATTTTTAGATAACACCTATACGTGATATCATAGGATATGTGTCTGTCGCTTCCTGACTTACTTCAAGTTGTGTGAGTATCTGTAGCCTCATCTATGGTGCTGCGACCGGCATTGTTTCATTCTTTTCTGTGTCTAATGTTGCATTGTGTACATGGACCACTTTTTCGTCCACTCATCTGCTGATGGACATTTTTGTTGCTTCCATGTCTTGACCATGGTATATACTGCTGCAGTACACGATTTTCCATCCTGTGTCTTTTTGATTGTGGCTTTCACAGGTGACAGGCCCAACAGTGGGCCTTCCGGATCATATGGTAACTCAATTTTTACCTTTAAACGCACTGCCATTCTGTTGCTATTATTGGCTGTTACCAGTTTACATCCCACTTAGACCGAGAGGTTACACTATTCTCCACAACTTCTTCAACATCTATTGTTTGTTGACTTTTTGCTGATGGTCATTCTGACCGGTGAGAGGTGATACCTTTGTGTAGATTGGCTTTGCATGCGACTGATAATTCCTGATGTTTTGCGTTTATCAATGTCCTTTTCATTCGTTTAAAGATGGAGCTAAACTTACAACTTCAAATTGCCTTCTTGAAAAATTTGCCGCGTTTGGATTTTTTTGGCCATTCCCTACCCCAGGACAGTTGTTGAGGGCATGAGTCATTTACAGCCCTGCAGTCCTTGTGACTATTAGTGACCATTAGCAGTGGATTTAAAGCTGCTGTTTGAGGAAACGGCCTTAGTGTGGCAGCATTTCTACGTTGCCATCTCTGCTTGCTAGGGAAACAGAACCTTGCTGCAAGTTGTGCTGTTAGGTTGCAGATTAGATTGGAATGTGCCAGGACAAACCCCCATAAGTTTTAGCCTCCTTAATTCTTGTTTGTGTCTTTAAGTTGTACTTTTTCTCAGAGCAAGTTTGATTGAAAATGTCTTTTGTTCTAGGTGTACAGAATCTTGTTCATTTACACATATACATACATCTATTGATCTTTGGGTCCTTTTCCATGTAGGTTATTACAGAGTGTTGAGGAGACCACTCTTGGTATTCTGTAGGTCTTTGGGGATGATATATTTTATATGTATTAGTATATATTTGTTAACCCCAATATCCTAATATATCCATTCCTCACACCTTTTCTTTGGCTTAACCATCAGTTTGTCTTCTCAATCTGAGATTGCCTTTTTCTATGGAAATATGTTCATTTTTATGAATTTTCAGATAACATAAGTGATAGCATAGGACATTTGTCTTTCGCATTCTGACTTACTTCACAGTGTGTGATTATTTCTAGGCTCCTCTGTGGTGCTGCATATGCCATTCTTTTATTTTTTTTCGTGGTTGATATTCCATTCTGTCCATATACCACTTCTTCTTTGTTCATTCATCTGTTTATGGACCCTTTTTTTCCTTCCATGTCTTGGCTATTTCAATATTCCTGCATTGCACATTTGCCTGCCTCTGTCTTTCCGTTTCTGGTGGTCTTAGGTTATAGGCAAAGAAGGTGCCCTGCCGCATCATATGGTAGCTCAGTTTTTACCTTTTAAAGCAGCTCCATTCAGTTTTCCTTAGTGCTGTTACCACTTTACATCCCACCAGCAGCTAGAAGGTACACAGTTCTCTAAAACCCCTTCAGCATTCATAGTTTGTAGACTTTTTGCTGATGGTCATTTGACTGGTGTGAGCTGAAACCTTTTTGGAGGTTGGATTTGCATGTGACTAATAATTCCTTATACTGCGCTTTACGCATGTCCATTTTTTTCTTTTGCTTTTTTTTTTAAAGAGTGAGTACAACTTCCCTCTTCATATTGACTTCTTGAAAAATTTGTCATGTGTTGAATTTTCTTGCCTATTCCCTACCCCAGGGCATATTTTGAGGGCAGGTGTCATTTACATCCCTGCAATCCTTGTGGCTATTAAGCAACCATTAGCACTGGATTTAAAGCTGCTGTTGTGGGAAACAGCCACAAGGCGGCAGCATTATTACCTTTTCAACTCTTGTTACTAGGGCAACAGAGACTTCCTGGAGGTAGTGTTCCGAGGTTGTAAATTAGAGTGGAATGTGCTGGAACAGGCCCCCAGAAGTTTATGTGTCCTTACTTATGTTTGTTTTTTAAATATTTATTTATTTATTTTTTATTTATTTATGGCTGTGTCGGGTCTTCGTTTCTGTGCGAGGGCTTTCTCTAGTTGCGGCAAGTGGGGACCACTCTTCATCGCGGTGCGCGGGCCTCTCACTATTGCGGCCTCTCTTGTTGCGGAGCACAGGCTCCAGACGCGCAGGCTCAGTAATTGTGGCTCACGGGCCTAGCCGCTCCGCGGCATGTGGGATCTTCCCAGACCAGGGCTCGAACCCGTGTCCCCTGCATTGGCAGGCAGATTCTCAACCACTGCGCCACCAGGGAAGCCCTATGTTTGTTTTTTACATTAAATTTCTATTTCTTTTTTTTTATATTGATTCAATATATATAGATATTGTGAAATTAACACGATAAGTCTAGTTAACATCCATGACTATACATAATTAAAGGTTTTTTCTCGTGATAACAACTTTTTTAATTAATTTATTTATTTATGGCTGTGTTGGGTCTTGGTTTCTGTGCGAGAGCTTTTTCTAGTTGCAGCAAGTGCGGGCCACTCTTCATCGCGGTGCGCGGGCCTCTCATTATCGCGGCCTCTCTTGTTGTGGAGCAGATTCTCCAGACGAGCAGGCTCAGTAATTGTGGCTCACGGGCCTAGTTGCTCTGCGGCATGTGGGATCCTCCCAGAACAGGACTCGAACCCGTGTCCTCGGCATTGGCAGGCAGATTCTCAATAACTGCGGCGCCAGGGAATCCACTAATTTCTATTTCTTATCGGAATACATTTGATTAGAGTTTTGTGATTGTCTGGCTGTACAGAATCTGCTCAATGATTCATACAGATGTCTGTTCATCTTCGGATCCTGTTACCATGTATGTTATTACAGAATGTTGCGTAGACCTCCCTTGGTGTTTGGTAGGTATTTTGTCAATATATATTTTATATATATTGGTGATTATATAATTCATACAGTTTATGTGTTGTATGTTTATATACACTTAACATACATTAGTATATGTTTGTTAGCTCCATAATCCTAATTTGTCCATCCTCCCACCTTTCATTTTGGTTAACCATTCATTTGTTTTCTAAGTCTGTGAGTTTCTTTTTCTGTGGAAATATGTTCATTGGTAGCAATCTTAGGATAACATGTATAAATGATATCATAGGATATTTGTCATTCCCTTTTGACTTACTTAACCTAATATGATTATTTCTAGTCTCATCTGTAGTCCTGAAAACGGCATTGTTCATTTATTTTTTCTGAGGCTAATATTCCATTCGGTACGTCCACCACTTCTTCTTTGTCCATTTATCTATTGATGGACATTTTGTTTGCTTGAATGTCTTGGCTATTGTAAATATTGCTACAGTGCATGTTTGCCTGTCTGTGTCTTTCCGATTCTGGTCTTCTTAGGTGATAGGCCCATTAGGGGATCGGCCGCATTGTATGGTAGCTCAATTTCTTTACCTTTTAAACGCAGCTCCATTCTGTTCTCATGATTAGCTGTTACCAGTTTACGTCCAACCAACAGCATAGTGGGTATGCATTTCTCCACCAACCCATCAGCATTCATTGTTTGTTGACTGTTTACGGATGGCATTTTGAATATTGGGTGGTGAAATCGTTTTGTATTTTGGATTTGCATCCAACCAATAATTCCTGATATTGAGCTTTTATCCATGTTATTCTTTTTTTTAAAATAACAGTGTGAGTAACACTTACCTCTTGAAACCGTTTTCTTGAAAAATTTTCCATGTTGTGAACTTTTTTGGCCATTACCTACCCCAGGACATTTTTTGAGGACACGTGTCATTTACAGCCCTACAATTGCTGTGAATCTTAAGTGACCGTTAGCCCAGTGTTTAAAGCTGCTCTTGTGGGAACCGGAAACAAGGCGGCAGCATTTCTCCATCCCCAAATCTGGTTACTAGGGCAGCTGAGCCTTCCAGAAAGTCGTGTTCCTAGGTTGTAAATGAGAATGGAATGGGCCAGAGACAACCCCAGCAACTTTATGTCTCATTAATTGCTGTTCGTGGTTTTAATTTTTTAAATTGGGGTAATGAGTAGAATAGTGTTTGTTGTAGGTGTACACAATTAGGTTCAGTTGAACATTATATACGTTTATTCATGTACAGATCCTCTTCCCATGTAAACTACTATTATTTTTTTTAATAAATGTATTTTATTTATTTATTTGTTTTTGGCTGAGTTGGATCTTCTTTGCTGCCTGTGGGCTGTCTCTAGTTGCGGTGAGCGGGGGCTACTCTCCGGTGCGGTGCACGGGCTTCTCACCGTAGTGGCTTCTTTTGTTGCGGAACACGGGCTCTAGGCGTGCGGGCTTCAGTAGTTGTGGCACCTGGTCTCAGTAGTTATGGCTCATGGGCTCCAGAGCGTAGGCTCATTAGTTGTGGTGCACGGGCTTAGTTGCTCTGCAGCATGTGGGATCTTCCCGAACCAGGGATCGAACCTGTGTCCCCTGCATTGGCAGGAGGATTCTTAACCACGGTGCCACCAGGCAAGCCCCCGTGTAAATTATTACAGAGCGTTCAGTAGACCTCCCTTGGTATATGGTCGGTCTGTTTGATACATGTGTTTAATATGTATTTGTATACCTATGGTAACCCTAATCTTAATGTATCCATTCCTCCCACTTCTCCCTTAAGATAACCATAGTTTGTTTTCTAAGTCTGTGGGAGTCTTTCTCTGTGGAAATATGTTCATATGTGTCAGTTGTTAGGTAACACCTAGGAGTGATATCACAGGATATTTGTCGTCTGCTTTCCGACTTACCTCATGTTCTGTGATTATCTCTAGGCTCATCTATGGTGCTGCAAAGAGCAGTGTTTCATTCTTTTCCACGGCGAATATTCCATTGTGTACATGGACCACTTCTTCTTTTTACATTCATCTGTGGATGGACATTTTGGTTACTTCCAAGTCTTGGTTATGCTAAATATTGATGCAGTGCAGGCTTGCCAGCCTGTGTCTTTTGGATTCTGGTCTTCTCATGGGTTAGGCTCAGCATTGGGCCTACTAGATCATATGGTAGTTCAATTTTTACCTTTCAACGCACCTCCATTCTGTTCTCACTACTGGCTGTTACCAGTTTACATCCCACCAGCAACTTGAGGGTACACAGTTCTGTAAAAAACCCTTCAGCGTTTATTGTTTGTAGACTTTTTACAGATGACATTTTGAGTGTTGTGTGCTGATACCTTTTTGTAGTTTGGATTTGCATGCATCTAAAAATTCCCGATATTGAGCTTTTATCTACGTACTTTTTTTTTTAAGTAAAACAGAGAAACTTACCTCTTCAAATTGTTTCCTTGAAAAATTTGCCATGTTCTGAATTCCTGTGGCCATTACCTGCACCAGTACGTTTTTTGAGGGCAGGTGTCATTTAGAGCCCTGTAGTAATTGTGACTATTACATGACCATTGGCTCTGGGTTTAAAGCTGCTGTTGCAGGAAACGGCCACGAGGGGGCAGCATTTCTATATTCCCAACTCTGGTTACTAAGGGAAAAGAGCCTTCCTGGAAGTCCTGTTTGTAGGTTGTAAAGTAGAGTGGAATGTGCCAGGACAAACACCCCAAAACTATGTCTACTTATTTGCTGTTGGTATTCTTAGTTTAATTTTCATTTTTCTCCGAGCAAATTTAATTGCAATGTTGTGTTTGTTCTAGGTGTACAGAGTCTCTTTCATTGATACATATATCTTTTCATGTTTGGATCCTGTTCCATATAGGTTATTACAGAAAGTTGTGTAGACCTCTCTTGGTATTCGGTATGTCTCTGATGATTATATATTTTATAAATATTAGCATATGTCTGTTAAACCCAATACGCTCCGTTATATATTCCTCACACCTTTCCGTTTGGCTAACCACAAGCTTGTTTTCTGAACACGTCAATGTCCTTCTCTGTGGAAATAGGTTCCTTCCTATGAATTTTTAGATAACACCTATACGTGATATCATAGGATATGTGTCTGTCGCTTCCTGACTTACTTCAAGTTGTGTGATTATCTGTAGCCTCATCTATGGTGCTGCGACCGGCATTGTTTCATTCTTTTCTGTGTCTAATGTTGCATTGTGTACATGGACCACTTTTTCGTCCACTCATCTGCTGATGGACATTTTTGTTGCTTCCATGTCTTGGCCATGGTATATACTGCTGCAATACACGATTTTCCATCCTGTGTCTTTTTGATTGTGGCTTTCACAGGTGACAGGCCCAACAGTGGGCCTTCCGGATCATATGGTAACTCAATTTTTACCTTTAAACGCACTGCCATTCTGTTGCTATTATTGGCTGTTACCAGTTTACATCCCACTTAGACCGAGAGGTTACACTATTCTCCACAACTTCTTCAACATCTATTGTTTGTTGACTTTTTGCTGATGGTCATTCTGACCGGTGAGAGGTGATACCTTTGTGTAGATTGGCTTTGCATGCGACTGATAATTCCTGATGTTTTGCGTTTATCAATGTCCTTTTCATTCGTTTAAAGATGGAGCTAAACTTACAACTTCAAATTGCCTTCTTGAAAAATTTGCCGCGTTTGGATTTTTTTGGCCATTCCCTACCCCAGGACAGTTGTTGAGGGCATGAGTCATTTACAGCCCTGCAGTCCTTGTGACTATTAGTGACCATTAGCAGTGGATTTAAAGCTGCTGTTTGAGGAAACGGCCTTAGTGTGGCAGCATTTCTACGTTGCCATCTCTGCTTGCTAGGGAAACAGAACCTTGCTGCAAGTTGTGCTGTTAGGTTGCAGATTAGATTGGAATGTGCCAGGACAAACCCCCATAAGTTTTAGCCTCCTTAATTCTTGTTTGTGTCTTTAAGTTGTACTTTTTCTCAGAGCAAGTTTGATTGAAAATGTCTTTTGTTCTAGGTGTACAGAATCTTGTTCATTTACACATATACATACATCTATTGATCTTTGGGTCCTTTTCCATGTAGGTTATTACAGAGTGTTGAGGAGACCACTCTTGGTATTCTGTAGGTCTTTGGGGATGATATATTTTATATGTATTAGTATATATTTGTTAACCCCAATATCCTAATATATCCATTCCTCACACCTTTTCTTTGGCTTAACCATCAGTTTGTCTTCTCAATCTGAGATTGCCTTTTTCTATGGAAATATGTTCATTTTTATGAATTTTCAGATAACATAAGTGATAGCATAGGACATTTGTCTTTCGCATTCTGACTTACTTCACAGTGTGTGATTATTTCTAGGCTCCTCTGTGGTGCTGCATATGCCATTCTTTTATTTTTTTTCGTGGTTGATATTCCATTCTGTCCATATACCACTTCTTCTTTGTTCATTCATCTGTTTATGGACCCTTTTTTTCCTTCCATGTCTTGGCTATTTCAATATTCCTGCATTGCACATTTGCCTGCCTCTGTCTTTCCGTTTCTGGTGGTCTTAGGTTATAGGCAAAGAAGGTGCCCTGCCGCATCATATGGTAGCTCAGTTTTTACCTTTTAAAGCAGCTCCATTCAGTTTTCCTTAGTGCTGTTACCACTTTACATCCCACCAGCAGCTAGAAGGTACACAGTTCTCTAAAACCCCTTCAGCATTCATAGTTTGTAGACTTTTTGCTGATGGTCATTTGACTGGTGTGAGCTGAAACCTTTTTGGAGGTTGGATTTGCATGTGACTAATAATTCCTTATACTGCGCTTTACGCATGTCCATTTTGTTCTTTTGCTTTTTTTTTAAAGAGTGAGTGCAACTTCCCTCTTCATATTGACTTCTTGAAAAATTTGTCATGTGTTGAATTTTCTTGCCTATTCCCTACCCCAGGGCATATTTTGAGGGCAGGTGTCATTTACATCCCTGCAATCCTTGTGGCTATTAAGCAACCATTAGCACTGGATTTAAAGCTGCTGTTGTGGGAAACAGCCACAAGGCGGCAGCATTATTACCTTTTCAACTCTTGTTACTAGGGCAACAGAGACTTCCTGGAGGTAGTGTTCCGAGGTTGTAAATTAGAGTGGAATGTGCTGGAACAGGCCCCCAGAAGTTTATGTGTCCTTACTTATGTTTGTTTTTTACATTAAATTTCTATTTCTTTTTTTTTATATTGATTCAATATACATAGATATTGTGAAATTAACACGATAAGTCTAGTTAACATCCATGACTATACATAATTAAAGGTTTTTTCTCGTGATAACAACTTTTTTAATTAATTTATTTATTTATGGCTGTGTTGGGTCTTGGTTTCTGTGCGAGAGCTTTTTCTAGTTGCAGCAAGTGCGGGCCACTCTTCATCGCGGTGCGCGGGCCTCTCATTATCGCGGCCTCTCTTGTTGTGGAGCAGATTCTCCAGACGAGCAGGCTCAGTAATTGTGGCTCACGGGCCTAGTTGCTCTGCGGCATGTGGGATCCTCCCAGAACAGGACTCGAACCCGTGTCCTCGGCATTGGCAGGCAGATTCTCAATAACTGCGGTGCCAGGGAATCCACTAATTTCTATTTCTTATCGGAATAAATTTGATTAGAGTTTTGTGATTGTCTGGCTGTACAGAATCTGCTCAATGATTCATACAGATGTCTGTTCATCTTCGGATCCTGTTACCATGTATGTTATTACAGAATGTTGCGTAGACCTCCCTTGGTGTTTGGTAGGTATTTTGTCAATATATATTTTATATATATTGGTGATTATATAATTCATACAGTTTATGTGTTGTATGTTTATATACACTTAACATACATTAGTATATGTTTGTTAGCTCCATAATCCTAATTTGTCCATCCTCCCACCTTTCATTTTGGTTAACCATTCATTTGTTTTCTAAGTCTGTGAGTTTCTTTTTCTGTGGAAATATGTTCATTGGTAGCAATCTTAGGATAACATGTATAAATGATATCATAGGATATTTGTCATTCCCTTTTGACTTACTTAACCTAATATGATTATTTCTAGTCTCATCTGTAGTCCTGAAAACGGCATTGTTCATTTATTTTTTCTGAGGCTAATATTCCATTCGGTACGTCCACCACTTCTTCTTTGTCCATTTATCTATTGACGGACATTTTGTTTGCTTGAATGTCTTGGCTATTGTAAATATTGCTACAGTGCATGTTTGCCTGTCTGTGTCTTTCCGATTCTGGTCTTCTTAGGTGATAGGCCCATTAGGGGATCGGCCGCATTGTATGGTAGCTCAATTTCTTTACCTTTTAAACGCAGCTCCATTCTGTTCTCATGATTAGCTGTTACCAGTTTACGTCCAACCAACAGCATAGTGGGTATGCATTTCTCCACCAACCCATCAGCATTCATTGTTTGTTGACTGTTTACGGATGGCATTTTGAATATTGGGTGGTGAAATCGTTTTGTATTTTGGATTTGCATCCAACCAATAATTCCTGATATTGAGCTTTTATCCATGTTCTTCTTTTTTTAAAATAACAGTGTGAGTAACACTTACCTCTTGAAACCGTTTTCTTGAAAGCTTTTCCGTGTTGTGAACTTTTTTGGCCATTACCTACCCCAGGACTTTTTTTGAGGACACGTGTCATTTACAGCCCTACAATTACTGTGCATCTTAAGTGACCGTTAGCCCAGTGTTTAAATCTGCTCTTGTGGGAACTGGAAACAAGGCGGCAGCATTTCTCCATCCCCAAATCTGGTTACTAGGGCAGCTGAGCCTTCCTGAAAGTCGTGTTCCTAGGTTGTAAATGAGAATGGAATGGGCCAGAGACAACCCCAGTAACTTTATGTCTCATTAATTGCTGTTCGTGGTTTTAATTTTTTAAATTGGGGTAATGAGTAGAATAGTGTTTGTTGTAGGTGTACACAATCAGGTTCAATTGAACATTATATATGTTTATTCATGTACAGATCCTCTTCCCATGTAAACTACTATTATTTTTTTTAATAAATGTATTTTATTTATTTATTTGTTTTTGGCTGAGTTGGATCTTCTTTGCTGCCTGTGGGCTGTCTCTAGTTGCGGTGAGCGGGGGCTACTCTCCGGTGCGGTGCACGGGCTTCTCACCGTAGTGGCTTCTTTTGTTGCGGAACACGGGCTCTAGGCGTGCGGGCTTCAGTAGTTGTGGCACCTGGTCTCAGTAGTTATGGCTCATGGGCTCCAGAGCGTAGGCTCATTAGTTGTGGTGCACGGGCTTAGTTGCTCTGCAGCATGTGGGATCTTCCCGAACCAGGGATCGAACCTGTGTCCCCTGCATTGGCAGGAGGATTCTTAACCACGGTGCCACCAGGCAAGCCCCCGTGTAAATTATTACAGAGCGTTCAGTAGACCTCCCTTGGTATATGGTCGGTCTGTTTGATACATGTGTTTAATATGTATTTGTATACGTATGGTAACCCTAATCTTAATGTATCCATTCCTCCCACTTCTCCCTTAAGATAACCATAGTTTGTTTTCTAAGTCTGTGGGAGTCTTTCTCTGTGGAAATATGTTCATATGTGTCAGTTGTTAGGTAACACCTAGGAGTGATATCACAGGATATCTGTCGTCTGCTTTCCGACTTACCTCATGTTCTGTGATTATCTCTAGGCTCATCTATGGTGCTGCAAAGAGCAGTGTTTCATTCTTTTCCACGGCGAATATTCCATTGTGTACATGGACCACTTCTTCTTTTTACATTCATCTGTGGATGGACATTTTGGTTACTTCCAAGTCTTGGTTATGCTAAATATTGATGCAGTGCAGGCTTGCCAGCCTGTGTCTTTTGGATTCTGGTCTTCTCATGAGTTAGGCTCAGCATTGGGCCTACTAGATCATATGGTAGTTCAATTTTTACCTTTCAACGCACCTCCATTCTGTTCTCACTACTGGCTGTTACCAGTTTACATCCCACCAGCAACTTGAGGGTACACAGTTCTGTAAAAAACCCTTCAGCGTTTATTGTTTGTAGACTTTTTACAGATGACATTTTGAGTGTTGTGTGGTGATACCTTTTTGTAGTTTGGACTTGCATGCATCTAAAAATTCCCGATATTGAGCTTTTATCTACGTACTTTTTTTTTTAAGTAAAACAGAGAAACTTACCTCTTCAAATTGTTTCCTTGAAAAATTTGCCATGTTCTGAATTCCTGTGGCCATTACCTGCACCAGTACGTTTTTTGAGGGCAGGTGTCATTTAGAGCCCTGTAGTAATTGTGACTATTACATGACCATTGGCTCTGGGTTTAAAGCTGCTGTTGCAGGAAACGGCCACGAGGGGGCAGCATTTCTATATTCCCAACTCTGGTTACTAAGGGAAAAGAGCCTTCCTGGAAGTCCTGTTTGTAGGTTGTAAAGTAGAGTGGAATGTGCCAGGACAAACACCCCAAAACTATGTCTACTTATTTGCTGTTGGTATTCTTAGTTTAATTTTCATTTTTCTCCGAGCAAATTTAATTGCAATGTTGTGTTTGTTCTAGGTGTACAGAATCTCTTTCATTGATACATATATCTTTTCATGTTTGGATCCTGTTCCATATAGGTTATTACAGAAAGTTGTGTAGACCTCTCTTGGTATTCGGTATGTCTCTGATGATTATATATTTTATAAATACTAGCATATGTCTGTTAAACCCAATATGCTCCGTTATATATTCCTCACACCTTTCCGTTTGGCTAACCACAAGCTTGTTTTCTGAACACGTCAATGACCTTCTCTGTGGAAATAGGTTCCTTCCTATGAATTTTTAGATAACACCTATACGTGATATCATAGGATATGTGTCTGTCGCTTCCTGACTTACTTCAAGTTGTGTGAGTATCTGTAGCCTCATCTATGGTGCTGCGACCGGCATTGTTTCATTCTTTTCTGTGTCTAATGTTGCATTGTGTACATGGACCACTTTTTCGTCCACTCATCTGCTGATGGACATTTTTGTTGCTTCCATGTCTTGGCCATGGTATATACTGCTGCAGTACACGATTTTCCATCCTGTGTCTTTTTGATTGTGGCTTTCACAGGTGACAGGCCCAACAGTGGGCCTTCCGGATCATATGGTAACTCAATTTTTACCTTTAAACGCACTGCCATTCTGTTGCTATTATTGGCTGTTACCAGTTTACATCCCACTTAGACCGAGAGGTTACACTATTCTCCACAACTTCTTCAACATCTATTGTTTGTTGACTTTTTGCTGATGGTCATTCTGACCGGTGAGAGGTGATACCTTTGTGTAGATTGGCTTTGCATGCGACTGATAATTCCTGATGTTTTGCGTTTATCAATGTCCTTTTCATTCGTTTAAAGATGGAGCTAAACTTACAACTTCAAATTGCCTTCTTGAAAAATTTGCCGCGTTTGGATTTTTTTGGCCATTCCCTACCCCAGGACAGTTGTTGAGGGCATGAGTCATTTACAGCCCTGCAGTCCTTGTGACTATTAGTGACCATTAGCAGTGGATTTAAAGCTGCTGTTTGAGGAAACGGCCTTAGTGTGGCAGCATTTCTACGTTGCCATCTCTGCTTGCTAGGGAAACAGAACCTTGCTGCAAGTTGTGCTGTTAGGTTGCAGATTAGATTGGAATGTGCCAGGACAAACCCACATAAGTTTTAGCCTCCTTAATTCTTGTTTGTGTCTTTAAGTTGTACTTTTTCTCAGAGCAAGTTTGATTGAAAATGTCTTTTGTTCTAGGTGTACAGAATCTTGTTCATTTACACATATACATACATCTATTGATCTTTGGGTCCTTTTCCATGTAGGTTATTACAGAGTGTTGAGGAGACCACTCTTGGTATTCTGTAGGTCTTTGGGGATGATATATTTTATATGTATTAGTATATATTTGTTAACCCCAATATCCTAATATATCCATTCCTCACACCTTTTCTTTGGCTTAACCATCAGTTTGTCTTCTCAATCTGAGATTGCCTTTTTCTATGGAAATATGTTCATTTTTATGAATTTTCAGATAACATAAGTGATAGCATAGGACATTTGTCTTTCGCATTCTGACTTACTTCACAGTGTGTGATTATTTCTAGGCTCCTCTGTGGTGCTGCATATGCCATTCTTTTATTTTTTTTCGTGGTTGATATTCCATTCTGTCCATATACCACTTCTTCTTTGTTCATTCATCTGTTTATGGACCCTTTTTTTCCTTCCATGTCTTGGCTATTTCAATATTCCTGCATTGCACATTTGCCTGCCTCTGTCTTTCCGTTTCTGGTGGTCTTAGGTTATAGGCAAAGAAGGTGCCCTGCCGCATCATATGGTAGCTCAGTTTTTACCTTTTAAAGCAGCTCCATTCAGTTTTCCTTAGTGCTGTTACCACTTTACATCCCACCAGCAGCTAGAAGGTACACAGTTCTCTAAAACCCCTTCAGCATTCATAGTTTGTAGACTTTTTGCTGATGGTCATTTGACTGGTGTGAGCTGAAACCTTTTTGGAGGTTGGATTTGCATGTGACTAATAATTCCTTACACTGCGCTTTACGCATGTCCATTTTTTTCTTTTGCTTTTTTTTTAAAGAGTGAGTGCAACTTCCCTCTTCATATTGACTTCTTGAAAAATTTGTCATGTGTTGAATTTTCTTGCCTATTCCCTACCCCAGGGCATATTTTGAGGGCAGGTGTCATTTACATCCCTGCAATCCTTGTGGCTATTAAGCAACCATTAGCACTGGATTTAAAGCTGCTGTTGTGGGAAACAGCCACAAGGCGGCAGCATTATTACCTTTTCAACTCTTGTTACTAGGGCAACAGAGACTTCCTGGAGGTAGTGTTCCGAGGTTGTAAATTAGAGTGGAATGTGCTGGAACAGGCCCCCAGAAGTTTATGTGTCCTTACTTATGTTTGTTTTTTACATTAAATTTCTATTTCTTTTTTTTTATATTGATTCAATATACATAGATATTGTGAAATTAACACGATAAGTCTAGTTAACATCCATGACTATACATAATTAAAGGTTTTTTCTCGTGATAACAACTTTTTTAATTAATTTATTTATTTATGGCTGTGTTGGGTCTTGGTTTCTGTGCGAGAGCTTTTTCTAGTTGCAGCAAGTGCGGGCCACTCTTCATCGCGGTGCGCGGGCCTCTCATTATCGCGGCCTCTCTTGTTGTGGAGCAGATTCTCCAGACGAGCAGGCTCAGTAATTGTGGCTCACGGGCCTAGTTGCTCTGCGGCATGTGGGATCCTCCCAGAACAGGACTCGAACCCGTGTCCTCGGCATTGGCAGGCAGATTCTCAATAACTGCGGTGCCAGGGAATCCACTAATTTCTATTTCTTATCGGAATAAATTTGATTAGAGTTTTGTGATTGTCTGGCTGTACAGAATCTGCTCAATGATTCATACAGATGTCTGTTCATCTTCGGATCCTGTTACCATGTATGTTATTACAGAATGTTGCGTAGACCTCCCTTGGTGTTTGGTAGGTATTTTGTCAATATATATTTTATATATATTGGTGATTATATAATTCATACAGTTTATGTGTTGTATGTTTATATACACTTAACATACATTAGTATATGTTTGTTAGCTCCATAATCCTAATTTGTCCATCCTCCCACCTTTCATTTTGGTTAACCATTCATTTGTTTTCTAAGTCTGTGAGTTTCTTTTTCTGTGGAAATATGTTCATTGGTAGCAATCTTAGGATAACATGTATAAATGATATCATAGGATATTTGTCATTCCCTTTTGACTTACTTAACCTAATATGATTATTTCTAGTCTCATCTGTAGTCCTGAAAACGGCATTGTTCATTTATTTTTTCTGAGGCTAATATTCCATTCGGTACGTCCACCACTTCTTCTTTGTCCATTTATCTATTGATGGACATTTTGTTTGCTTGAATGTCTTGGCTATTGTAAATATTGCTACAGTGCATGTTTGCCTGTCTGTGTCTTTCCGATTCTGGTCTTCTTAGGTGATAGGCCCATTAGGGGATCGGCCGCATTGTATGGTAGCTCAATTTCTTTACCTTTTAAACGCAGCTCCATTCTGTTCTCATGATTAGCTGTTACCAGTTTACGTCCAACCAACAGCATAGTGGGTATGCATTTCTCCACCAACCCATCAGCATTCATTGTTTGTTGACTGTTTACGGATGGCATTTTGAATATTGGGTGGTGAAATCGTTTTGTATTTTGGATTTGCATCCAACCAATAATTCCTGATATTGAGCTTTTATCCATGTTCTTCTTTTTTTAAAATAACAGTGTGAGTAACACTTACCTCTTGAAACCGTTTTCTTGAAAGCTTTTCCGTGTTGTGAACTTTTTTGGCCATTACCTACCCCAGGACTTTTTTTGAGGACACGTGTCATTTACAGCCCTACAATTACTGTGCATCTTAAGTGACCGTTAGCCCAGTGTTTAAATCTGCTCTTGTGGGAACTGGAAACAAGGCGGCAGCATTTCTCCATCCCCAAATCTGGTTACTAGGGCAGCTGAGCCTTCCTGAAAGTCGTGTTCCTAGGTTGTAAATGAGAATGGAATGGGCCAGAGACAACCCCAGTAACTTTATGTCTCATTAATTGCTGTTCGTGGTTTTAATTTTTTAAATTGGGGTAATGAGTAGAATAGTGTTTGTTGTAGGTGTACACAATCAGGTTCAATTGAACATTATATATGTTTATTCATGTACAGATCCTCTTCCCATGTAAACTACTATTATTTTTTTTAATAAATGTATTTTATTTATTTATTTGTTTTTGGCTGAGTTGGATCTTCTTTGCTGCCTGTGGGCTGTCTCTAGTTGCGGTGAGCGGGGGCTACTCTCCGGTGCGGTGCACGGGCTTCTCACCGTAGTGGCTTCTTTTGTTGCGGAACACGGGCTCTAGGCGTGCGGGCTTCAGTAGTTGTGGCACCTGGTCTCAGTAGTTATGGCTCATGGGCTCCAGAGCGTAGGCTCATTAGTTGTGGTGCACGGGCTTAGTTGCTCTGCAGCATGTGGGATCTTCCCGAACCAGGGATCGAACCTGTGTCCCCTGCATTGGCAGGAGGATTCTTAACCACGGTGCCACCAGGCAAGCCCCCGTGTAAATTATTACAGAGCGTTCAGTAGACCTCCCTTGGTATATGGTCGGTCTGTTTGATACATGTGTTTAATATGTATTTGTATACGTATGGTAACCCTAATCTTAATGTATCCATTCCTCCCACTTCTCCCTTAAGATAACCATAGTTTGTTTTCTAAGTCTGTGGGAGTCTTTCTCTGTGGAAATATGTTCATATGTGTCAGTTGTTAGGTAACACCTAGGAGTGATATCACAGGATATCTGTCGTCTGCTTTCCGACTTACCTCATGTTCTGTGATTATCTCTAGGCTCATCTATGGTGCTGCAAAGAGCAGTGTTTCATTCTTTTCCACGGCGAATATTCCATTGTGTACATGGACCACTTCTTCTTTTTACATTCATCTGTGGATGGACATTTTGGTTACTTCCAAGTCTTGGTTATGCTAAATATTGATGCAGTGCAGGCTTGCCAGCCTGTGTCTTTTGGATTCTGGTCTTCTCATGAGTTAGGCTCAGCATTGGGCCTACTAGATCATATGGTAGTTCAATTTTTACCTTTCAACGCACCTCCATTCTGTTCTCACTACTGGCTGTTACCAGTTTACATCCCACCAGCAACTTGAGGGTACACAGTTCTGTAAAAAACCCTTCAGCGTTTATTGTTTGTAGACTTTTTACAGATGACATTTTGAGTGTTGTGTGGTGATACCTTTTTGTAGTTTGGACTTGCATGCATCTAAAAATTCCCGATATTGAGCTTTTATCTACGTACTTTTTTTTTTAAGTAAAACAGAGAAACTTACCTCTTCAAATTGTTTCCTTGAAAAATTTGCCATGTTCTGAATTCCTGTGGCCATTACCTGCACCAGTACGTTTTTTGAGGGCAGGTGTCATTTAGAGCCCTGTAGTAATTGTGACTATTACATGACCATTGGCTCTGGGTTTAAAGCTGCTGTTGCAGGAAACGGCCACGAGGGGGCAGCATTTCTATATTCCCAACTCTGGTTACTAAGGGAAAAGAGCCTTCCTGGAAGTCCTGTTTGTAGGTTGTAAAGTAGAGTGGAATGTGCCAGGACAAACACCCCAAAACTATGTCTACTTATTTGCTGTTGGTATTCTTAGTTTAATTTTCATTTTTCTCCGAGCAAATTTAATTGCAATGTTGTGTTTGTTCTAGGTGTACAGAATCTCTTTCATTGATACATATATCTTTTCATGTTTGGATCCTGTTCCATATAGGTTATTACAGAAAGTTGTGTAGACCTCTCTTGGTATTCGGTATGTCTCTGATGATTATATATTTTATAAATACTAGCATATGTCTGTTAAACCCAATATGCTCCGTTATATATTCCTCACACCTTTCCGTTTGGCTAACCACAAGCTTGTTTTCTGAACACGTCAATGACCTTCTCTGTGGAAATAGGTTCCTTCCTATGAATTTTTAGATAACACCTATACGTGATATCATAGGATATGTGTCTGTCGCTTCCTGACTTACTTCAAGTTGTGTGAGTATCTGTAGCCTCATCTATGGTGCTGCGACCGGCATTGTTTCATTCTTTTCTGTGTCTAATGTTGCATTGTGTACATGGACCACTTTTTCGTCCACTCATCTGCTGATGGACATTTTTGTTGCTTCCATGTCTTGGCCATGGTATATACTGCTGCAGTACACGATTTTCCATCCTGTGTCTTTTTGATTGTGGCTTTCACAGGTGACAGGCCCAACAGTGGGCCTTCCGGATCATATGGTAACTCAATTTTTACCTTTAAACGCACTGCCATTCTGTTGCTATTATTGGCTGTTACCAGTTTACATCCCACTTAGACCGAGAGGTTACACTATTCTCCACAACTTCTTCAACATCTATTGTTTGTTGACTTTTTGCTGATGGTCATTCTGACCGGTGAGAGGTGATACCTTTGTGTAGATTGGCTTTGCATGCGACTGATAATTCCTGATGTTTTGCGTTTATCAATGTCCTTTTCATTCGTTTAAAGATGGAGCTAAACTTACAACTTCAAATTGCCTTCTTGAAAAATTTGCCGCGTTTGGATTTTTTTGGCCATTCCCTACCCCAGGACAGTTGTTGAGGGCATGAGTCATTTACAGCCCTGCAGTCCTTGTGACTATTAGTGACCATTAGCAGTGGATTTAAAGCTGCTGTTTGAGGAAACGGCCTTAGTGTGGCAGCATTTCTACGTTGCCATCTCTGCTTGCTAGGGAAACAGAACCTTGCTGCAAGTTGTGCTGTTAGGTTGCAGATTAGATTGGAATGTGCCAGGACAAACCCCCATAAGTTTTAGCCTCCTTAATTCTTGTTTGTGTCTTTAAGTTGTACTTTTTCTCAGAGCAAGTTTGATTGAAAATGTCTTTTGTTCTAGGTGTACAGAATCTTGTTCATTTACACATATACATACATCTATTGATCTTTGGGTCCTTTTCCATGTAGGTTATTACAGAGTGTTGAGGAGACCACTCTTGGTATTCTGTAGGTCTTTGGGGATGATATATTTTATATGTATTAGTATATATTTGTTAACCCCAATATCCTAATATATCCATTCCTCACACCTTTTCTTTGGCTTAACCATCAGTTTGTCTTCTCAATCTGAGATTGCCTTTTTCTATGGAAATATGTTCATTTTTATGAATTTTCAGATAACATAAGTGATAGCATAGGACATTTGTCTTTCGCATTCTGACTTACTTCACAGTGTGTGATTATTTCTAGGCTCCTCTGTGGTGCTGCATATGCCATTCTTTTATTTTTTTTCGTGGTTGATATTCCATTCTGTCCATATACCACTTCTTCTTTGTTCATTCATCTGTTTATGGACCCTTTTTTTCCTTCCATGTCTTGGCTATTTCAATATTCCTGCATTGCACATTTGCCTGCCTCTGTCTTTCCGTTTCTGGTGGTCTTAGGTTATAGGCAAAGAAGGTGCCCTGCCGCATCATATGGTAGCTCAGTTTTTACCTTTTAAAGCAGCTCCATTCAGTTTTCCTTAGTGCTGTTACCACTTTACATCCCACCAGCAGCTAGAAGGTACACAGTTCTCTAAAACCCCTTCAGCATTCATAGTTTGTAGACTTTTTGCTGATGGTCATTTGACTGGTGTGAGCTGAAACCTTTTTGGAGGTTGGATTTGCATGTGACTAATAATTCCTTATACTGCGCTTTACGCATGTCCATTTTTTTCTTTTGCTTTTTTTTTTAAAGAGTGAGTACAACTTCCCTCTTCATATTGACTTCTTGAAAAATTTGTCATGTGTTGAATTTTCTTGCCTATTCCCTACCCCAGGGCATATTTTGAGGGCAGGTGTCATTTACATCCCTGCAATCCTTGTGGCTATTAAGCAACCATTAGCACTGGATTTAAAGCTGCTGTTGTGGGAAACAGCCACAAGGCGGCAGCATTATTACCTTTTCAACTCTTGTTACTAGGGCAACAGAGACTTCCTGGAGGTAGTGTTCCGAGGTTGTAAATTAGAGTGGAATGTGCTGGAACAGGCCCCCAGAAGTTTATGTGTCCTTACTTATGTTTGTTTTTTACATTAAATTTCTATTTCTTTTTTTTTTATATTGATTCAATATATATAGATATTGTGAAATTAACACGATAAGTCTAGTTAACATCCATGACTATACATAATTAAAGGTTTTTTCTCGTGATAACAACTTTTTTAATTAATTTATTTATTTATGGCTGTGTTGGGTCTTGGTTTCTGTGCGAGAGCTTTTTCTAGTTGCAGCAAGTGCGGGCCACTCTTCATCGCGGTGCGCGGGCCTCTCATTATCGCGGCCTCTCTTGTTGTGGAGCAGATTCTCCAGACGAGCAGGCTCAGTAATTGTGGCTCACGGGCCTAGTTGCTCTGCGGCATGTGGGATCCTCCCAGAACAGGACTCGAACCCGTGTCCTCGGCATTGGCAGGCAGATTCTCAATAACTGCGGAGCCAGGGAATCCACTAATTTCTATTTCTTATCGGAATAAATTTGATTAGAGTTTTGTGATTGTCTGGCTGTACAGAATCTGCTCAATGATTCATACAGATGTCTGTTCATCTTCGGATCCTCTTACCATGTATGTTATTACAGAATGTTGCGTAGACCTCCCTTGGTGTTTGGTAGGTATTTTGTCAATATATATTTTATATATATTGGTGATTATATAATTCATACAGTTTATGTGTTGTATGTTTATATACACTTAACATACATTAGTATATGTTTGTTAGCTCCATAATCCTAATTTGTCCATCCTCCCACCTTTCATTTTGGTTAACCATTCATTTGTTTTCTAAGTCTGTGAGTTTCTTTTTCTGTGGAAATATGTTCATTGGTAGCAATCTTAGGATAACATGTATAAATGATATCATAGGATATTTGTCATTCCCTTTTGACTTACTTAACCTAATATGATTATTTCTAGTCTCATCTGTAGTCCTGAAAACGGCATTGTTCATTTATTTTTTCTGAGGCTAATATTCCATTCGGTACGTCCACCACTTCTTCTTTGTCCATTTATCTATTGATGGACATTTTGTTTGCTTGAATGTCTTGGCTATTGTAAATATTGCTACAGTGCATGTTTGCCTGTCTGTGTCTTTCCGATTCTGGTCTTCTTAGGTGATAGGCCCATTAGGGGATCGGCCACATTGTATGGTAGCTCAATTTCTTTACCTTTTAAACGCAGCTCCATTCTGTTCTCATGATTAGCTGTTACCAGTTTACGTCCAACCAACAGCATAGTGGGTATGCATTTCTCCACCAACCCATCAGCATTCATTGTTTGTTGACTGTTTACGGATGGCATTTTGAATATTGGGTGGTGAAATCGTTTTGTATTTTGGATTTGCATCCAACCAATAATTCCTGATATTGAGCTTTTATCCATGTTATTCTTTTTTTTAAAATAACAGTGTGAGTAACACTTACCTCTTGAAACCGTTTTCTTGAAAAATTTTCCATGTTGTGAACTTTTTTGGCCATTACCTACCCCAGGACATTTTTTGAGGACACGTGTCATTTACAGCCCTACAATTGCTGTGAATCTTAAGTGACCGTTAGCCCAGTGTTTAAAGCTGCTCTTGTGGGAACCGGAAACAAGGCGGCAGCATTTCTCCATCCCCAAATCTGGTTACTAGGGCAGCTGAGCCTTCCAGAAAGTCGTGTTCCTAGGTTGTAAATGAGAATGGAATGGGCCAGAGACAACCCCAGCAACTTTATGTCTCATTAATTGCTGTTCGTGGTTTTAATTTTTTAAATTGGGGTAATGAGTAGAATAGTGTTTGTTGTAGGTGTACACAATTAGGTTCAGTTGAACATTATATACGTTTATTCATGTACAGATCCTCTTCCCATGTAAACTACTATTATTTTTTTTAATAAATGTATTTTATTTATTTATTTGTTTTTGGCTGAGTTGGATCTTCTTTGCTGCCTGTGGGCTGTCTCTAGTTGCGGTGAGCGGGGGCTACTCTCCGGTGCGGTGCACGGGCTTCTCACCGTAGTGGCTTCTTTTGTTGCGGAACACGGGCTCTAGGCGTGCAGGCTTCAGTAGTTGTGGCACCTGGTCTCAGTAGTTATGGCTCATGGGCTCCAGAGCGTAGGCTCATTAGTTGTGGTGCACGGGCTTAGTTGCTCTGCAGCATGTGGGATCTTCCCAAACCAGGGATCGAACCTGTGTCCCCTGCATTGGCAGGAGGATTCTTAACCACGGTGCCACCAGGCAAGCCCCCGTGTAAATTATTACAGAGCGTTCAGTAGACCTCCCTTGGTATATGGTCGGTCTGTTTGATACATGTGTTTAATATGTATTTGTATACGTATGGTAACCCTAATCTTAATGTATCCATTCCTCCCACTTCTCCCTTAAGATAACCATAGTTTGTTTTCTAAGTCTGTGGGAGTCTTTCTCTGTGGAAATATGTTCATATGTGTCAGTTGTTAGGTAACACCTAGGAGTGATATCACAGGATATTTGTCGTCTGCTTTCCGACTTACCTCATGTTCTGTGATTATCTCTAGGCTCATCTATGGTGCTGCAAAGAGCAGTGTTTCATTCTTTTCCACGGCGAATATTCCATTGTGTACATGGACCACTTCTTCTTTTTACATTCATCTGTGGATGGACATTTTGGTTACTTCCAAGTCTTGGTTATGCTAAATATTGATGCAGTGCAGGCTTGCCAGCCTGTGTCTTTTGGATTCTGGTCTTCTCATGGGTTAGGCTCAGCATTGGGCCTACTAGATCATATGGTAGTTCAATTTTTACCTTTCAACGCACCTCCATTCTGTTCTCACTACTGGCTGTTACCAGTTTACATCCCACCAGCAACTTGAGGGTACACAGTTCTGTAAAAAACCCTTCAGCGTTTATTGTTTGTAGACTTTTTACAGATGACATTTTGAGTGTTGTGTGCTGATACCTTTTTGTAGTTTGGATTTGCATGCATCTAAAAATTCCCGATATTGAGCTTTTATCTACGTACTTTTTTTTTTAAGTAAAACAGAGAAACTTACCTCTTCAAATTGTTTCCTTGAAAAATTTGCCATGTTCTGAATTCCTGTGACCATTACCTGCACCAGTACGTTTTTTGAGGGCAGGTGTCATTTAGAGCCCTGTCGTAATTGTGACTATTACATGACCATTGGCTCTGGGTTTAAAGCTGCTGTTGCAGGAAACGGCCACAAGGGGGCAGCATTTCTATATTCCCAACTCTGGTTACTAAGGGAAAAGAGCCTTCCTGGAAGTCCTGTTTGTAGGTTGTAAAGTAGAGTGGAATGTGCCAGGACAAACACCCCAAAACTATGTCTACTTATTTGCTGTTGGTATTCTTAGTTTAATTTTCATTTTTCTCCGAGCAAATTTAATTGCAATGTTGTGTTTGTTCTAGGTGTACAGAATCTCTTTCATTGATACATATATCTTTTCATGTTTGGATCCTGTTCCATATAGGTTATTACAGAAAGTTGTGTAGACCTCTCTTGGTATTCGGTATGTCTCTGATGATTATATATTTTATAAATATTAGCATATGTCTGTTAAACCCAATACGCTCCGTTATATATTCCTCACACCTTTCCGTTTGGCTAACCACAAGCTTGTTTTCTGAACACGTCAATGTCCTTCTCTGTGGAAATAGGTTCCTTCCTATGAATTTTTAGATAACACCTATACGTGATATCATAGGATATGTGTCTGTTGCTTCCTGACTTACTTCAAGTTGTGTGATTATCTGTAGCCTCATCTATGGTGCTGCGACCGGCATTGTTTCATTCTTTTCTGTGTCTAATGTTGCATTGTGTACATGGACCACTTTTTCGTCCACTCATCTGCTGATGGACATTTTTGTTGCTTCCATGTCTTGGCCATGGTATATACTGCTGCAATACACGATTTTCCATCCTGTGTCTTTTTGATTCTGGCTTTCACAGGTGACAGGCCCAACAGTGGGCCTTCCGGATCATATGGTAACTCAATTTTTACCTTTAAACGCACTGCCATTCTGTTGCTATTATTGGCTGTTACCAGTTTACATCCCACTTAGACCGAGAGGTTACACTATTCTCCACAACTTCTTCAACATCTATTGTTTGTTGACTTTTTGCTGATGGTCATTCTGACCGGTGAGAGGTGATACCTTTGTGTAGATTGGCTTTGCATGCGACTGATAATTCCTGATGTTTTGCGTTTATCAATGTCCTTTTCATTCGTTTAAAGATGGAGCTAAACTTACAACTTCAAATTGCCTTCTTGAAAAATTTGCCGCGTTTGGATTTTTTTGGCCATTCCCTACCCCAGGACAGTTGTTGAGGGCATGAGTCATTTACAGCCCTGCAGTCCTTGTGACTATTAGTGACCATTAGCAGTGGATTTAAAGCTGCTGTTTGAGGAAACGGCCTTAGTGTGGCAGCATTTCTACGTTGCCATCTCTGCTTGCTAGGGAAACAGAACCTTGCTGCAAGTTGTGCTGTTAGGTTGCAGATTAGATTGGAATGTGCCAGGACAAACCCCCATAAGTTTTAGCCTCCTTAATTCTTGTTTGTGTCTTTAAGTTGTACTTTTTCTCAGAGCAAGTTTGATTGAAAATGTCTTTTGTTCTAGGTGTACAGAATCTTGTTCATTTACACATATACATACATCTATTGATCTTTGGGTCCTTTTCCATGTAGGTTATTACAGAGTGTTGAGGAGACCACTCTTGGTATTCTGTAGGTCTTTGGGGATGATATATTTTATATGTATTAGTATATATTTGTTAACCCCAATATCCTAATATATCCATTCCTCACACCTTTTCTTTGGCTTAACCATCAGTTTGTCTTCTCAATCTGAGATTGCCTTTTTCTATGGAAATATGTTCATTTTTATGAATTTTCAGATAACATAAGTGATAGCATAGGACATTTGTCTTTCGCATTCTGACTTACTTCACAGTGTGTGATTATTTCTAGGCTCCTCTGTGGTGCTGCATATGCCATTCTTTTATTTTTTTTCGTGGTTGATATTCCATTCTGTCCATATACCACTTCTTCTTTGTTCATTCATCTGTTTATGGACCCTTTTTTTCCTTCCATGTCTTGGCTATTTCAATATTCCTGCATTGCACATTTGCCTGCCTCTGTCTTTCCGTTTCTGGTGGTCTTAGGTTATAGGCAAAGAAGGTGCCCTGCCGCATCATATGGTAGCTCAGTTTTTACCTTTTAAAGCAGCTCCATTCAGTTTTCCTTAGTGCTGTTACCACTTTACATCCCACCAGCAGCTAGAAGGTACACAGTTCTCTAAAACCCCTTCAGCATTCATAGTTTGTAGACTTTTTGCTGATGGTCATTTGACTGGTGTGAGCTGAAACCTTTTTGGAGGTTGGATTTGCATGTGACTAATAATTCCTTACACTGCGCTTTACGCATGTCCATTTTTTTCTTTTGCTTTTTTTTTAAAGAGTGAGTGCAACTTCCCTCTTCATATTGACTTCTTGAAAAATTTGTCATGTGTTGAATTTTCTTGCCTATTCCCTACCCCAGGGCATATTTTGAGGGCAGGTGTCATTTACATCCCTGCAATCCTTGTGGCTATTAAGCAACCATTAGCACTGGATTTAAAGCTGCTGTTGTGGGAAACAGCCACAAGGCGGCAGCATTATTACCTTTTCAACTCTTGTTACTAGGGCAACAGAGACTTCCTGGAGGTAGTGTTCCGAGGTTGTAAATTAGAGTGGAATGTGCTGGAACAGGCCCCCAGAAGTTTATGTGTCCTTACTTATGTTTGTTTTTTACATTAAATTTCTATTTCTTTTTTTTTATATTGATTCAATATACATAGATATTGTGAAATTAACACGATAAGTCTAGTTAACATCCATGACTATACATAATTAAAGGTTTTTTCTCGTGATAACAACTTTTTTAATTAATTTATTTATTTATGGCTGTGTTGGGTCTTGGTTTCTGTGCGAGAGCTTTTTCTAGTTGCAGCAAGTGCGGGCCACTCTTCATCGCGGTGCGCGGGCCTCTCATTATCGCGGCCTCTCTTGTTGTGGAGCAGATTCTCCAGACGAGCAGGCTCAGTAATTGTGGCTCACGGGCCTAGTTGCTCTGCGGCATGTGGGATCCTCCCAGAACAGGACTCGAACCCGTGTCCTCGGCATTGGCAGGCAGATTCTCAATAACTGCGGTGCCAGGGAATCCACTAATTTCTATTTCTTATCGGAATAAATTTGATTAGAGTTTTGTGATTGTCTGGCTGTACAGAATCTGCTCAATGATTCATACAGATGTCTGTTCATCTTCGGATCCTGTTACCATGTATGTTATTACAGAATGTTGCGTAGACCTCCCTTGGTGTTTGGTAGGTATTTTGTCAATATATATTTTATATATATTGGTGATTATATAATTCATACAGTTTATGTGTTGTATGTTTATATACACTTAACATACATTAGTATATGTTTGTTAGCTCCATAATCCTAATTTGTCCATCCTCCCACCTTTCATTTTGGTTAACCATTCATTTGTTTTCTAAGTCTGTGAGTTTCTTTTTCTGTGGAAATATGTTCATTGGTAGCAATCTTAGGATAACATGTATAAATGATATCATAGGATATTTGTCATTCCCTTTTGACTTACTTAACCTAATATGATTATTTCTAGTCTCATCTGTAGTCCTGAAAACGGCATTGTTCATTTATTTTTTCTGAGGCTAATATTCCATTCGGTACGTCCACCACTTCTTCTTTGTCCATTTATCTATTGATGGACATTTTGTTTGCTTGAATGTCTTGGCTATTGTAAATATTGCTACAGTGCATGTTTGCCTGTCTGTGTCTTTCCGATTCTGGTCTTCTTAGGTGATAGGCCCATTAGGGGATCGGCCGCATTGTATGGTAGCTCAATTTCTTTACCTTTTAAACGCAGCTCCATTCTGTTCTCATGATTAGCTGTTACCAGTTTACGTCCAACCAACAGCATAGTGGGTATGCATTTCTCCACCAACCCATCAGCATTCATTGTTTGTTGACTGTTTACGGATGGCATTTTGAATATTGGGTGGTGAAATCGTTTTGTATTTTGGATTTGCATCCAACCAATAATTCCTGATATTGAGCTTTTATCCATGTTCTTCTTTTTTTAAAATAACAGTGTGAGTAACACTTACCTCTTGAAACCGTTTTCTTGAAAGCTTTTCCGTGTTGTGAACTTTTTTGGCCATTACCTACCCCAGGACTTTTTTTGAGGACACGTGTCATTTACAGCCCTACAATTACTGTGCATCTTAAGTGACCGTTAGCCCAGTGTTTAAATCTGCTCTTGTGGGAACTGGAAACAAGGCGGCAGCATTTCTCCATCCCCAAATCTGGTTACTAGGGCAGCTGAGCCTTCCTGAAAGTCGTGTTCCTAGGTTGTAAATGAGAATGGAATGGGCCAGAGACAACCCCAGTAACTTTATGTCTCATTAATTGCTGTTCGTGGTTTTAATTTTTTAAATTGGGGTAATGAGTAGAATAGTGTTTGTTGTAGGTGTACACAATCAGGTTCAATTGAACATTATATATGTTTATTCATGTACAGATCCTCTTCCCATGTAAACTACTATTATTTTTTTTAATAAATGTATTTTATTTATTTATTTGTTTTTGGCTGAGTTGGATCTTCTTTGCTGCCTGTGGGCTGTCTCTAGTTGCGGTGAGCGGGGGCTACTCTCCGGTGCGGTGCACGGGCTTCTCACCGTAGTGGCTTCTTTTGTTGCGGAACACGGGCTCTAGGCGTGCGGGCTTCAGTAGTTGTGGCACCTGGTCTCAGTAGTTATGGCTCATGGGCTCCAGAGCGTAGGCTCATTAGTTGTGGTGCACGGGCTTAGTTGCTCTGCAGCATGTGGGATCTTCCCGAACCAGGGATCGAACCTGTGTCCCCTGCATTGGCAGGAGGATTCTTAACCACGGTGCCACCAGGCAAGCCCCCGTGTAAATTATTACAGAGCGTTCAGTAGACCTCCCTTGGTATATGGTCGGTCTGTTTGATACATGTGTTTAATATGTATTTGTATACGTATGGTAACCCTAATCTTAATGTATCCATTCCTCCCACTTCTCCCTTAAGATAACCATAGTTTGTTTTCTAAGTCTGTGGGAGTCTTTCTCTGTGGAAATATGTTCATATGTGTCAGTTGTTAGGTAACACCTAGGAGTGATATCACAGGATATCTGTCGTCTGCTTTCCGACTTACCTCATGTTCTGTGATTATCTCTAGGCTCATCTATGGTGCTGCAAAGAGCAGTGTTTCATTCTTTTCCACGGCGAATATTCCATTGTGTACATGGACCACTTCTTCTTTTTACATTCATCTGTGGATGGACATTTTGGTTACTTCCAAGTCTTGGTTATGCTAAATATTGATGCAGTGCAGGCTTGCCAGCCTGTGTCTTTTGGATTCTGGTCTTCTCATGAGTTAGGCTCAGCATTGGGCCTACTAGATCATATGGTAGTTCAATTTTTACCTTTCAACGCACCTCCATTCTGTTCTCACTACTGGCTGTTACCAGTTTACATCCCACCAGCAACTTGAGGGTACACAGTTCTGTAAAAAACCCTTCAGCGTTTATTGTTTGTAGACTTTTTACAGATGACATTTTGAGTGTTGTGTGGTGATACCTTTTTGTAGTTTGGACTTGCATGCATCTAAAAATTCCCGATATTGAGCTTTTATCTACGTACTTTTTTTTTTAAGTAAAACAGAGAAACTTACCTCTTCAAATTGTTTCCTTGAAAAATTTGCCATGTTCTGAATTCCTGTGGCCATTACCTGCACCAGTACGTTTTTTGAGGGCAGGTGTCATTTAGAGCCCTGTAGTAATTGTGACTATTACATGACCATTGGCTCTGGGTTTAAAGCTGCTGTTGCAGGAAACGGCCACGAGGGGGCAGCATTTCTATATTCCCAACTCTGGTTACTAAGGGAAAAGAGCCTTCCTGGAAGTCCTGTTTGTAGGTTGTAAAGTAGAGTGGAATGTGCCAGGACAAACACCCCAAAACTATGTCTACTTATTTGCTGTTGGTATTCTTAGTTTAATTTTCATTTTTCTCCGAGCAAATTTAATTGCAATGTTGTGTTTGTTCTAGGTGTACAGAATCTCTTTCATTGATACATATATCTTTTCATGTTTGGATCCTGTTCCATATAGGTTATTACAGAAAGTTGTGTAGACCTCTCTTGGTATTCGGTATGTCTCTGATGATTATATATTTTATAAATATTAGCATATGTCTGTTAAACCCAATACGCTCCGTTATATATTCCTCACACCTTTCCGTTTGGCTAACCACAAGCTTGTTTTCTGAACACGTCAATGTCCTTCTCTGTGGAAATAGGTTCCTTCCTATGAATTTTTAGATAACACCTATACGTGATATCATAGGATATGTGTCTGTTGCTTCCTGACTTACTTCAAGTTGTGTGATTATCTGTAGCCTCATCTATGGTGCTGCGACCGGCATTGTTTCATTCTTTTCTGTGTCTAATGTTGCATTGTGTACATGGACCACTTTTTCGTCCACTCATCTGCTGATGGACATTTTTGTTGCTTCCATGTCTTGGCCATGGTATATACTGCTGCAATACACGATTTTCCATCCTGTGTCTTTTTGATTGTGGCTTTCACAGGTGACAGGCCCAACAGTGGGCCTTCCGGATCATATGGTAACTCAATTTTTACCTTTAAACGCACTGCCATTCTGTTGCTATTATTGGCTGTTACCAGTTTACATCCCACTTAGACCGAGAGGTTACACTATTCTCCACAACTTCTTCAACATCTATTGTTTGTTGACTTTTTGCTGATGGTCATTCTGACCGGTGAGAGGTGATACCTTTGTGTAGATTGGCTTTGCATGCGACTGATAATTCCTGATGTTTTGCGTTTATCAATGTCCTTTTCATTCGTTTAAAGATGGAGCTAAACTTACAACTTCAAATTGCCTTCTTGAAAAATTTGCCGCGTTTGGATTTTTTTGGCCATTCCCTACCCCAGGACAGTTGTTGAGGGCATGAGTCATTTACAGCCCTGCAGTCCTTGTGACTATTAGTGACCATTAGCAGTGGATTTAAAGCTGCTGTTTGAGGAAACGGCCTTAGTGTGGCAGCATTTCTACGTTGCCATCTCTGCTTGCTAGGGAAACAGAACCTTGCTGCAAGTTGTGCTGTTAGGTTGCAGATTAGATTGGAATGTGCCAGGACAAACCCCCATAAGTTTTAGCCTCCTTAATTCTTGTTTGTGTCTTTAAGTTGTACTTTTTCTCAGAGCAAGTTTGATTGAAAATGTCTTTTGTTCTAGGTGTACAGAATCTTGTTCATTTACACATATACATACATCTATTGATCTTTGGGTCCTTTTCCATGTAGGTTATTACAGAGTGTTGAGGAGACCACTCTTGGTATTCTGTAGGTCTTTGGGGATGATATATTTTATATGTATTAGTATATATTTGTTAACCCCAATATCCTAATATATCCATTCCTCACACCTTTTCTTTGGCTTAACCATCAGTTTGTCTTCTCAATCTGAGATTGCCTTTTTCTATGGAAATATGTTCATTTTTATGAATTTTCAGATAACATAAGTGATAGCATAGGACATTTGTCTTTCGCATTCTGACTTACTTCACAGTGTGTGATTATTTCTAGGCTCCTCTGTGGTGCTGCATATGCCATTCTTTTATTTTTTTTCGTGGTTGATATTCCATTCTGTCCATATACCACTTCTTCTTTGTTCATTCATCTGTTTATGGACCCTTTTTTTCCTTCCATGTCTTGGCTATTTCAATATTCCTGCATTGCACATTTGCCTGCCTCTGTCTTTCCGTTTCTGGTGGTCTTAGGTTATAGGCAAAGAAGGTGCCCTGCCGCATCATATGGTAGCTCAGTTTTTACCTTTTAAAGCAGCTCCATTCAGTTTTCCTTAGTGCTGTTACCACTTTACATCCCACCAGCAGCTAGAAGGTACACAGTTCTCTAAAACCCCTTCAGCATTCATAGTTTGTAGACTTTTTGCTGATGGTCATTTGACTGGTGTGAGCTGAAACCTTTTTGGAGGTTGGATTTGCATGTGACTAATAATTCCTTACACTGCGCTTTACGCATGTCCATTTTTTTCTTTTGCTTTTTTTTTAAAGAGTGAGTGCAACTTCCCTCTTCATATTGACTTCTTGAAAAATTTGTCATGTGTTGAATTTTCTTGCCTATTCCCTACCCCAGGGCATATTTTGAGGGCAGGTGTCATTTACATCCCTGCAATCCTTGTGGCTATTAAGCAACCATTAGCACTGGATTTAAAGCTGCTGTTGTGGGAAACAGCCACAAGGCGGCAGCATTATTACCTTTTCAACTCTTGTTACTAGGGCAACAGAGACTTCCTGGAGGTAGTGTTCCGAGGTTGTAAATTAGAGTGGAATGTGCTGGAACAGGCCCCCAGAAGTTTATGTGTCCTTACTTATGTTTGTTTTTTACATTAAATTTCTATTTCTTTTTTTTTATATTGATTCAATATACATAGATATTGTGAAATTAACACGATAAGTCTAGTTAACATCCATGACTATACATAATTAAAGGTTTTTTCTCGTGATAACAACTTTTTTAATTAATTTATTTATTTATGGCTGTGTTGGGTCTTGGTTTCTGTGCGAGAGCTTTTTCTAGTTGCAGCAAGTGCGGGCCACTCTTCATCGCGGTGCGCGGGCCTCTCATTATCGCGGCCTCTCTTGTTGTGGAGCAGATTCTCCAGACGAGCAGGCTCAGTAATTGTGGCTCACGGGCCTAGTTGCTCTGCGGCATGTGGGATCCTCCCAGAACAGGACTCGAACCCGTGTCCTCGGCATTGGCAGGCAGATTCTCAATAACTGCGGTGCCAGGGAATCCACTAATTTCTATTTCTTATCGGAATAAATTTGATTAGAGTTTTGTGATTGTCTGGCTGTACAGAATCTGCTCAATGATTCATACAGATGTCTGTTCATCTTCGGATCCTGTTACCATGTATGTTATTACAGAATGTTGCGTAGACCTCCCTTGGTGTTTGGTAGGTATTTTGTCAATATATATTTTATATATATTGGTGATTATATAATTCATACAGTTTATGTGTTGTATGTTTATATACACTTAACATACATTAGTATATGTTTGTTAGCTCCATAATCCTAATTTGTCCATCCTCCCACCTTTCATTTTGGTTAACCATTCATTTGTTTTCTAAGTCTGTGAGTTTCTTTTTCTGTGGAAATATGTTCATTGGTAGCAATCTTAGGATAACATGTATAAATGATATCATAGGATATTTGTCATTCCCTTTTGACTTACTTAACCTAATATGATTATTTCTAGTCTCATCTGTAGTCCTGAAAACGGCATTGTTCATTTATTTTTTCTGAGGCTAATATTCCATTCGGTACGTCCACCACTTCTTCTTTGTCCATTTATCTATTGATGGACATTTTGTTTGCTTGAATGTCTTGGCTATTGTAAATATTGCTACAGTGCATGTTTGCCTGTCTGTGTCTTTCCGATTCTGGTCTTCTTAGGTGATAGGCCCATTAGGGGATCGGCCGCATTGTATGGTAGCTCAATTTCTTTACCTTTTAAACGCAGCTCCATTCTGTTCTCATGATTAGCTGTTACCAGTTTACGTCCAACCAACAGCATAGTGGGTATGCATTTCTCCACCAACCCATCAGCATTCATTGTTTGTTGACTGTTTACGGATGGCATTTTGAATATTGGGTGGTGAAATCGTTTTGTATTTTGGATTTGCATCCAACCAATAATTCCTGATATTGAGCTTTTATCCATGTTCTTCTTTTTTTAAAATAACAGTGTGAGTAACACTTACCTCTTGAAACCGTTTTCTTGAAAGCTTTTCCGTGTTGTGAACTTTTTTGGCCATTACCTACCCCAGGACTTTTTTTGAGGACACGTGTCATTTACAGCCCTACAATTACTGTGCATCTTAAGTGACCGTTAGCCCAGTGTTTAAATCTGCTCTTGTGGGAACTGGAAACAAGGCGGCAGCATTTCTCCATCCCCAAATCTGGTTACTAGGGCAGCTGAGCCTTCCTGAAAGTCGTGTTCCTAGGTTGTAAATGAGAATGGAATGGGCCAGAGACAACCCCAGTAACTTTATGTCTCATTAATTGCTGTTCGTGGTTTTAATTTTTTAAATTGGGGTAATGAGTAGAATAGTGTTTGTTGTAGGTGTACACAATCAGGTTCAATTGAACATTATATATGTTTATTCATGTACAGATCCTCTTCCCATGTAAACTACTATTATTTTTTTTAATAAATGTATTTTATTTATTTATTTGTTTTTGGCTGAGTTGGATCTTCTTTGCTGCCTGTGGGCTGTCTCTAGTTGCGGTGAGCGGGGGCTACTCTCCGGTGCGGTGCACGGGCTTCTCACCGTAGTGGCTTCTTTTGTTGCGGAACACGGGCTCTAGGCGTGCGGGCTTCAGTAGTTGTGGCACCTGGTCTCAGTAGTTATGGCTCATGGGCTCCAGAGCGTAGGCTCATTAGTTGTGGTGCACGGGCTTAGTTGCTCTGCAGCATGTGGGATCTTCCCGAACCAGGGATTGAACCTGTGTCCCCTGCATTGGCAGGAGGATTCTTAACCACGGTGCCACCAGGCAAGCCCCCGTGTAAATTATTACAGAGCGTTCAGTAGACCTCCCTTGGTATATGGTCGGTCTGTTTGATACATGTGTTTAATATGTATTTGTATACATATGGTAACCCTAATCTTAATGTATCCATTCCTCCCACTTCTCCCTTAAGATAACCATAGTTTGTTTTCTAAGTCTGTGGGAGTCTTTCTCTGTGGAAATATGTTCATATGTGTCAGTTGTTAGGTAACACCTAGGAGTGATATCACAGGATATCTGTCGTCTGCTTTCCGACTTACCTCATGTTCTGTGATTATCTCTAGGCTCATCTATGGTGCTGCAAAGAGCAGTGTTTCATTCTTTTCCACGGCGAATATTCCATTGTGTACATGGACCACTTCTTCTTTTTACATTCATCTGTGGATGGACATTTTGGTTACTTCCAAGTCTTGGTTATGCTAAATATTGATGCAGTGCAGGCTTGCCAGCCTGTGTCTTTTGGATTCTGGTCTTCTCATGAGTTAGGCTCAGCATTGGGCCTACTAGATCATATGGTAGTTCAATTTTTACCTTTCAACGCACCTCCATTCTGTTCTCACTACTGGCTGTTACCAGTTTACATCCCACCAGCAACTTGAGGGTACACAGTTCTGTAAAAAACCCTTCAGCGTTTATTGTTTGTAGACTTTTTACAGATGACATTTTGAGTGTTGTGTGGTGATACCTTTTTGTAGTTTGGACTTGCATGCATCTAAAAATTCCCGATATTGAGCTTTTATCTACGTACTTTTTTTTTTAAGTAAAACAGAGAAACTTACCTCTTCAAATTGTTTCCTTGAAAAATTTGCCATGTTCTGAATTCCTGTGGCCATTACCTGCACCAGTACGTTTTTTGAGGGCAGGTGTCATTTAGAGCCCTGTAGTAATTGTGACTATTACATGACCATTGGCTCTGGGTTTAAAGCTGCTGTTGCAGGAAACGGCCACGAGGGGGCAGCATTTCTATATTCCCAACTCTGGTTACTAAGGGAAAAGAGCCTTCCTGGAAGTCCTGTTTGTAGGTTGTAAAGTAGAGTGGAATGTGCCAGGACAAACACCCCAAAACTATGTCTACTTATTTGCTGTTGGTATTCTTAGTTTAATTTTCATTTTTCTCCGAGCAAATTTAATTGCAATGTTGTGTTTGTTCTAGGTGTACAGAATCTCTTTCATTGATACATATATCTTTTCATGTTTGGATCCTGTTCCATATAGGTTATTACAGAAAGTTGTGTAGACCTCTCTTGGTATTCGGTATGTCTCTGATGATTATATATTTTATAAATATTAGCATATGTCTGTTAAACCCAATACGCTCCGTTATATATTCCTCACACCTTTCCGTTTGGCTAACCACAAGCTTGTTTTCTGAACACGTCAATGTCCTTCTCTGTGGAAATAGGTTCCTTCCTATGAATTTTTAGATAACACCTATACGTGATATCATAGGATATGTGTCTGTTGCTTCCTGACTTACTTCAAGTTGTGTGATTATCTGTAGCCTCATCTATGGTGCTGCGACCGGCATTGTTTCATTCTTTTCTGTGTCTAATGTTGCATTGTGTACATGGACCACTTTTTCGTCCACTCATCTGCTGATGGACATTTTTGTTGCTTCCATGTCTTGGCCATGGTATATACTGCTGCAATACACGATTTTCCATCCTGTGTCTTTTTGATTCTGGCTTTCACAGGTGACAGGCCCAACAGTGGGCCTTCCGGATCATATGGTAACTCAATTTTTACCTTTAAACGCACTGCCATTCTGTTGCTATTATTGGCTGTTACCAGTTTACATCCCACTTAGACCGAGAGGTTACACTATTCTCCACAACTTCTTCAACATCTATTGTTTGTTGACTTTTTGCTGATGGTCATTCTGACCGGTGAGAGGTGATACCTTTGTGTAGATTGGCTTTGCATGCGACTGATAATTCCTGATGTTTTGCGTTTATCAATGTCCTTTTCATTCGTTTAAAGATGGAGCTAAACTTACAACTTCAAATTGCCTTCTTGAAAAATTTGCCGCGTTTGGATTTTTTTGGCCATTCCCTACCCCAGGACAGTTGTTGAGGGCATGAGTCATTTACAGCCCTGCAGTCCTTGTGACTATTAGTGACCATTAGCAGTGGATTTAAAGCTGCTGTTTGAGGAAACGGCCTTAGTGTGGCAGCATTTCTACGTTGCCATCTCTGCTTGCTAGGGAAACAGAACCTTGCTGCAAGTTGTGCTGTTAGGTTGCAGATTAGATTGGAATGTGCCAGGACAAACCCCCATAAGTTTTAGCCTCCTTAATTCTTGTTTGTGTCTTTAAGTTGTACTTTTTCTCAGAGCAAGTTTGATTGAAAATGTCTTTTGTTCTAGGTGTACAGAATCTTGTTCATTTACACATATACATACATCTATTGATCTTTGGGTCCTTTTCCATGTAGGTTATTACAGAGTGTTGAGGAGACCACTCTTGGTATTCTGTAGGTCTTTGGGGATGATATATTTTATATGTATTAGTATATATTTGTTAACCCCAATATCCTAATATATCCATTCCTCACACCTTTTCTTTGGCTTAACCATCAGTTTGTCTTCTCAATCTGAGATTGCCTTTTTCTATGGAAATATGTTCATTTTTATGAATTTTCAGATAACATAAGTGATAGCATAGGACATTTGTCTTTCGCATTCTGACTTACTTCACAGTGTGTGATTATTTCTAGGCTCCTCTGTGGTGCTGCATATGCCATTCTTTTATTTTTTTTCGTGGTTGATATTCCATTCTGTCCATATACCACTTCTTCTTTGTTCATTCATCTGTTTATGGACCCTTTTTTTCCTTCCATGTCTTGGCTATTTCAATATTCCTGCATTGCACATTTGCCTGCCTCTGTCTTTCCGTTTCTGGTGGTCTTAGGTTATAGGCAAAGAAGGTGCCCTGCCGCATCATATGGTAGCTCAGTTTTTACCTTTTAAAGCAGCTCCATTCAGTTTTCCTTAGTGCTGTTACCACTTTACATCCCACCAGCAGCTAGAAGGTACACAGTTCTCTAAAACCCCTTCAGCATTCATAGTTTGTAGACTTTTTGCTGATGGTCATTTGACTGGTGTGAGCTGAAACCTTTTTGGAGGTTGGATTTGCATGTGACTAATAATTCCTTACACTGCGCTTTACGCATGTCCATTTTTTTCTTTTGCTTTTTTTTTAAAGAGTGAGTGCAACTTCCCTCTTCATATTGACTTCTTGAAAAATTTGTCATGTGTTGAATTTTCTTGCCTATTCCCTACCCCAGGGCATATTTTGAGGGCAGGTGTCATTTACATCCCTGCAATCCTTGTGGCTATTAAGCAACCATTAGCACTGGATTTAAAGCTGCTGTTGTGGGAAACAGCCACAAGGCGGCAGCATTATTACCTTTTCAACTCTTGTTACTAGGGCAACAGAGACTTCCTGGAGGTAGTGTTCCGAGGTTGTAAATTAGAGTGGAATGTGCTGGAACAGGCCCCCAGAAGTTTATGTGTCCTTACTTATGTTTGTTTTTTACATTAAATTTCTATTTCTTTTTTTTTTATATTGATTCAATATATATAGATATTGTGAAATTAACACGATAAGTCTAGTTAACATCCATGACTATACATAATTAAAGGTTTTTTCTCGTGATAACAACTTTTTTAATTAATTTATTTATTTATGGCTGTGTTGGGTCTTGGTTTCTGTGCGAGAGCTTTTTCTAGTTGCAGCAAGTGCGGGCCACTCTTCATCGCGGTGCGCGGGCCTCTCATTATCGCGGCCTCTCTTGTTGTGGAGCAGATTCTCCAGACGAGCAGGCTCAGTAATTGTGGCTCACGGGCCTAGTTGCTCTGCGGCATGTGGGATCCTCCCAGAACAGGACTCGAACCCGTGTCCTCGGCATTGGCAGGCAGATTCTCAATAACTGCGGCGCCAGGGAATCCACTAATTTCTATTTCTTATCGGAATAAATTTGATTAGAGTTTTGTGATTGTCTGGCTGTACAGAATCTGCTCAATGATTCATACAGATGTCTGTTCATCTTCGGATCCTCTTACCATGTATGTTATTACAGAATGTTGCGTAGACCTCCCTTGGTGTTTGGTAGGTATTTTGTCAATATATATTTTATATATATTGGTGATTATATAATTCATACAGTTTATGTGTTGTATGTTTATATACACTTAACATACATTAGTATATGTTTGTTAGCTCCATAATCCTAATTTGTCCATCCTCCCACCTTTCATTTTGGTTAACCATTCATTTGTTTTCTAAGTCTGTGAGTTTCTTTTTCTGTGGAAATATGTTCATTGGTAGCAATCTTAGGATAACATGTATAAATGATATCATAGGATATTTGTCATTCCCTTTTGACTTACTTAACCTAATATGATTATTTCTAGTCTCATCTGTAGTCCTGAAAACGGCATTGTTCATTTATTTTTTCTGAGGCTAATATTCCATTCGGTACGTCCACCACTTCTTCTTTGTCCATTTATCTATTGATGGACATTTTGTTTGCTTGAATGTCTTGGCTATTGTAAATATTGCTACAGTGCATGTTTGCCTGTCTGTGTCTTTCCGATTCTGGTCTTCTTAGGTGATAGGCCCATTAGGGGATCGGCCGCATTGTATGGTAGCTCAATTTCTTTACCTTTTAAACGCAGCTCCATTCTGTTCTCATGATTAGCTGTTACCAGTTTACGTCCAACCAACAGCATAGTGGGTATGCATTTCTCCACCAACCCATCAGCATTCATTGTTTGTTGACTGTTTACGGATGGCATTTTGAATATTGGGTGGTGAAATCGTTTTGTATTTTGGATTTGCATCCAACCAATAATTCCTGATATTGAGCTTTTATCCATGTTCTTCTTTTTTTAAAATAACAGTGTGAGTAACACTTACCTCTTGAAACCGTTTTCTTGAAAGCTTTTCCGTGTTGTGAACTTTTTTGGCCATTACCTACCCCAGGACTTTTTTTGAGGACACGTGTCATTTACAGCCCTACAATTACTGTGCATCTTAAGTGACCGTTAGCCCAGTGTTTAAATCTGCTCTTGTGGGAACTGGAAACAAGGCGGCAGCATTTCTCCATCCCCAAATCTGGTTACTAGGGCAGCTGAGCCTTCCTGAAAGTCGTGTTCCTAGGTTGTAAATGAGAATGGAATGGGCCAGAGACAACCCCAGTAACTTTATGTCTCATTAATTGCTGTTCGTGGTTTTAATTTTTTAAATTGGGGTAATGAGTAGAATAGTGTTTGTTGTAGGTGTACACAATCAGGTTCAATTGAACATTATATATGTTTATTCATGTACAGATCCTCTTCCCATGTAAACTACTATTATTTTTTTTAATAAATGTATTTTATTTATTTATTTGTTTTTGGCTGAGTTGGATCTTCTTTGCTGCCTGTGGGCTGTCTCTAGTTGCGGTGAGCGGGGGCTACTCTCCGGTGCGGTGCACGGGCTTCTCACCGTAGTGGCTTCTTTTGTTGCGGAACACGGGCTCTAGGCGTGCGGGCTTCAGTAGTTGTGGCACCTGGTCTCAGTAGTTATGGCTCATGGGCTCCAGAGCGTAGGCTCATTAGTTGTGGTGCACGGGCTTAGTTGCTCTGCAGCATGTGGGATCTTCCCGAACCAGGGATCGAACCTGTGTCCCCTGCATTGGCAGGAGGATTCTTAACCACGGTGCCACCAGGCAAGCCCCCGTGTAAATTATTACAGAGCGTTCAGTAGACCTCCCTTGGTATATGGTCGGTCTGTTTGATACATGTGTTTAATATGTATTTGTATACGTATGGTAACCCTAATCTTAATGTATCCATTCCTCCCACTTCTCCCTTAAGATAACCATAGTTTGTTTTCTAAGTCTGTGGGAGTCTTTCTCTGTGGAAATATGTTCATATGTGTCAGTTGTTAGGTAACACCTAGGAGTGATATCACAGGATATCTGTCGTCTGCTTTCCGACTTACCTCATGTTCTGTGATTATCTCTAGGCTCATCTATGGTGCTGCAAAGAGCAGTGTTTCATTCTTTTCCACGGCGAATATTCCATTGTGTACATGGACCACTTCTTCTTTTTACATTCATCTGTGGATGGACATTTTGGTTACTTCCAAGTCTTGGTTATGCTAAATATTGATGCAGTGCAGGCTTGCCAGCCTGTGTCTTTTGGATTCTGGTCTTCTCATGAGTTAGGCTCAGCATTGGGCCTACTAGATCATATGGTAGTTCAATTTTTACCTTTCAACGCACCTCCATTCTGTTCTCACTACTGGCTGTTACCAGTTTACATCCCACCAGCAACTTGAGGGTACACAGTTCTGTAAAAAACCCTTCAGCGTTTATTGTTTGTAGACTTTTTACAGATGACATTTTGAGTGTTGTGTGGTGATACCTTTTTGTAGTTTGGACTTGCATGCATCTAAAAATTCCCGATATTGAGCTTTTATCTACGTACTTTTTTTTTTAAGTAAAACAGAGAAACTTACCTCTTCAAATTGTTTCCTTGAAAAATTTGCCATGTTCTGAATTCCTGTGGCCATTACCTGCACCAGTACGTTTTTTGAGGGCAGGTGTCATTTAGAGCCCTGTAGTAATTGTGACTATTACATGACCATTGGCTCTGGGTTTAAAGCTGCTGTTGCAGGAAACGGCCACGAGGGGGCAGCATTTCTATATTCCCAACTCTGGTTACTAAGGGAAAAGAGCCTTCCTGGAAGTCCTGTTTGTAGGTTGTAAAGTAGAGTGGAATGTGCCAGGACAAACACCCCAAAACTATGTCTACTTATTTGCTGTTGGTATTCTTAGTTTAATTTTCATTTTTCTCCGAGCAAATTTAATTGCAATGTTGTGTTTGTTCTAGGTGTACAGAATCTCTTTCATTGATACATATATCTTTTCATGTTTGGATCCTGTTCCATATAGGTTATTACAGAAAGTTGTGTAGACCTCTCTTGGTATTCGGTATGTCTCTGATGATTATATATTTTATAAATACTAGCATATGTCTGTTAAACCCAATATGCTCCGTTATATATTCCTCACACCTTTCCGTTTGGCTAACCACAAGCTTGTTTTCTGAACACGTCAATGACCTTCTCTGTGGAAATAGGTTCCTTCCTATGAATTTTTAGATAACACCTATACGTGATATCATAGGATATGTGTCTGTCGCTTCCTGACTTACTTCAAGTTGTGTGATTATCTGTAGCCTCATCTATGGTGCTGCGACCGGCATTGTTTCATTCTTTTCTGTGTCTAATGTTGCATTGTGTACATGGACCACTTTTTCGTCCACTCATCTGCTGATGGACATTTTTGTTGCTTCCATGTCTTGGCCATGGTATATACTGCTGCAATACACGATTTTCCATCCTGTGTCTTTTTGATTGTGGCTTTCACAGGTGACAGGCCCAACAGTGGGCCTTCCGGATCATATGGTAACTCAATTTTTACCTTTAAACGCACTGCCATTCTGTTGCTATTATTGGCTGTTACCAGTTTACATCCCACTTAGACCGAGAGGTTACACTATTCTCCACAACTTCTTCAACATCTATTGTTTGTTGACTTTTTGCTGATGGTCATTCTGACCGGTGAGAGGTGATACCTTTGTGTAGATTGGCTTTGCATGCGACTGATAATTCCTGATGTTTTGCGTTTATCAATGTCCTTTTCATTCGTTTAAAGATGGAGCTAAACTTACAACTTCAAATTGCCTTCTTGAAAAATTTGCCGCGTTTGGATTTTTTTGGCCATTCCCTACCCCAGGACAGTTGTTGAGGGCATGAGTCATTTACAGCCCTGCAGTCCTTGTGACTATTAGTGACCATTAGCAGTGGATTTAAAGCTGCTGTTTGAGGAAACGGCCTTAGTGTGGCAGCATTTCTACGTTGCCATCTCTGCTTGCTAGGGAAACAGAACCTTGCTGCAAGTTGTGCTGTTAGGTTGCAGATTAGATTGGAATGTGCCAGGACAAACCCCCATAAGTTTTAGCCTCCTTAATTCTTGTTTGTGTCTTTAAGTTGTACTTTTTCTCAGAGCAAGTTTGATTGAAAATGTCTTTTGTTCTAGGTGTACAGAATCTTGTTCATTTACACATATACATACATCTATTGATCTTTGGGTCCTTTTCCATGTAGGTTATTACAGAGTGTTGAGGAGACCACTCTTGGTATTCTGTAGGTCTTTGGGGATGATATATTTTATATGTATTAGTATATATTTGTTAACCCCAATATCCTAATATATCCATTCCTCACACCTTTTCTTTGGCTTAACCATCAGTTTGTCTTCTCAATCTGAGATTGCCTTTTTCTATGGAAATATGTTCATTTTTATGAATTTTCAGATAACATAAGTGATAGCATAGGACATTTGTCTTTCGCATTCTGACTTACTTCACAGTGTGTGATTATTTCTAGGCTCCTCTGTGGTGCTGCATATGCCATTCTTTTATTTTTTTTCGTGGTTGATATTCCATTCTGTCCATATACCACTTCTTCTTTGTTCATTCATCTGTTTATGGACCCTTTTTTTCCTTCCATGTCTTGGCTATTTCAATATTCCTGCATTGCACATTTGCCTGCCTCTGTCTTTCCGTTTCTGGTGGTCTTAGGTTATAGGCAAAGAAGGTGCCCTGCCGCATCATATGGTAGCTCAGTTTTTACCTTTTAAAGCAGCTCCATTCAGTTTTCCTTAGTGCTGTTACCACTTTACATCCCACCAGCAGCTAGAAGGTACACAGTTCTCTAAAACCCCTTCAGCATTCATAGTTTGTAGACTTTTTGCTGATGGTCATTTGACTGGTGTGAGCTGAAACCTTTTTGGAGGTTGGATTTGCATGTGACTAATAATTCCTTATACTGCGCTTTACGCATGTCCATTTTTTTCTTTTGCTTTTTTTTTAAAGAGTGAGTGCAACTTCCCTCTTCATATTGACTTCTTGAAAAATTTGTCATGTGTTGAATTTTCTTGCCTATTCCCTACCCCAGGGCATATTTTGAGGGCAGGTGTCATTTACATCCCTGCAATCCTTGTGGCTATTAAGCAACCATTAGCACTGGATTTAAAGCTGCTGTTGTGGGAAACAGCCACAAGGCGGCAGCATTATTACCTTTTCAACTCTTGTTACTAGGGCAACAGAGACTTCCTGGAGGTAGTGTTCCGAGGTTGTAAATTAGAGTGGAATGTGCTGGAACAGGCCCCCAGAAGTTTATGTGTCCTTACTTATGTTTGTTTTTTACATTAAATTTCTATTTCTTTTTTTTTTATATTGATTCAATATATATAGATATTGTGAAATTAACACGATAAGTCTAGTTAACATCCATGACTATACATAATTAAAGGTTTTTTCTCGTGATAACAACTTTTTTAATTAATTTATTTATTTATGGCTGTGTTGGGTCTTGGTTTCTGTGCGAGAGCTTTTTCTAGTTGCAGCAAGTGCGGGCCACTCTTCATCGCGGTGCGCGGGCCTCTCATTATCGCGGCCTCTCTTGTTGTGGAGCAGATTCTCCAGACGAGCAGGCTCAGTAATTGTGGCTCACGGGCCTAGTTGCTCTGCGGCATGTGGGATCCTCCCAGAACAGGACTCGAACCCGTGTCCTCGGCATTGGCAGGCAGATTCTCAATAACTGCGGCGCCAGGGAATCCACTAATTTCTATTTCTTATCGGAATACATTTGATTAGAGTTTTGTGATTGTCTGGCTGTACAGAATCTGCTCAATGATTCATACAGATGTCTGTTCATCTTCGGATCCTCTTACCATGTATGTTATTACAGAATGTTGCGTAGACCTCCCTTGGTGTTTGGTAGGTATTTTGTCAATATATATTTTATATATATTGGTGATTATATAATTCATACAGTTTATGTGTTGTATGTTTATATACACTTAACATACATTAGTATATGTTTGTTAGCTCCATAATCCTAATTTGTCCATCCTCCCACCTTTCATTTTGGTTAACCATTCATTTGTTTTCTAAGTCTGTGAGTTTCTTTTTCTGTGGAAATATGTTCATTGGTAGCAATCTTAGGATAACATGTATAAATGATATCATAGGATATTTGTCATTCCCTTTTGACTTACTTAACCTAATATGATTATTTCTAGTCTCATCTGTAGTCCTGAAAACGGCATTGTTCATTTATTTTTTCTGAGGCTAATATTCCATTCGGTACGTCCACCACTTCTTCTTTGTCCATTTATCTATTGATGGACATTTTGTTTGCTTGAATGTCTTGGCTATTGTAAATATTGCTACAGTGCATGTTTGCCTGTCTGTGTCTTTCCGATTCTGGTCTTCTTAGGTGATAGGCCCATTAGGGGATCGGCCGCATTGTATGGTAGCTCAATTTCTTTACCTTTTAAACGCAGCTCCATTCTGTTCTCATGATTAGCTGTTACCAGTTTACGTCCAACCAACAGCATAGTGGGTATGCATTTCTCCACCAACCCATCAGCATTCATTGTTTGTTGACTGTTTACGGATGGCATTTTGAATATTGGGTGGTGAAATCGTTTTGTATTTTGGATTTGCATCCAACCAATAATTCCTGATATTGAGCTTTTATCCATGTTATTCTTTTTTTTTAAATAACAGTGTGAGTAACACTTACCTCTTGAAACCGTTTTCTTGAAAAATTTTCCATGTTGTGAACTTTTTTGGCCATTACCTACCCCAGGACATTTTTTGAGGACACGTGTCATTTACAGCCCTACAATTGCTGTGAATCTTAAGTGACCGTTAGCCCAGTGTTTAAAGCTGCTCTTGTGGGAACCGGAAACAAGGCGGCAGCATTTCTCCATCCCCAAATCTGGTTACTAGGGCAGCTGAGCCTTCCAGAAAGTCGTGTTCCTAGGTTGTAAATGAGAATGGAATGGGCCAGAGACAACCCCAGCAACTTTATGTCTCATTAATTGCTGTTCGTGGTTTTAATTTTTTAAATTGGGGTAATGAGTAGAATAGTGTTTGTTGTAGGTGTACACAATTAGGTTCAGTTGAACATTATATACGTTTATTCATGTACAGATCCTCTTCCCATGTAAACTACTATTATTTTTTTTAATAAATGTATTTTATTTATTTATTTGTTTTTGGCTGAGTTGGATCTTCTTTGCTGCCTGTGGGCTGTCTCTAGTTGCGGTGAGCGGGGGCTACTCTCCGGTGCGGTGCACGGGCTTCTCACCGTAGTGGCTTCTTTTGTTGCGGAACACGGGCTCTAGGCGTGCGGGCTTCAGTAGTTGTGGCACCTGGTCTCAGTAGTTATGGCTCATGGGCTCCAGAACGTAGGCTCATTAGTTGTGGTGCACGGGCTTAGTTGCTCTGCAGCATGTGGGATCTTCCCAAACCAGGGATCGAACCTGTGTCCCCTGCATTGGCAGGAGGATTCTTAACCACGGTGCCACCAGGCAAGCCCCCGTGTAAATTATTACAGAGCGTTCAGTAGACCTCCCTTGGTATATGGTCGGTCTGTTTGATACATGTGTTTAATATGTATTTGTATACGTATGGTAACCCTAATCTTAATGTATCCATTCCTCCCACTTCTCCCTTAAGATAACCATAGATTGTTTTCTAAGTCTGTGGGAGTCTTTCTCTGTGGAAATATGTTCATATGTGTCAGTTGTTAGGTAACACCTAGGAGTGATATCACAGGATATTTGTCGTCTGCTTTCCGACTTACCTCATGTTCTGTGATTATCTCTAGGCTCATCTATGGTGCTGCAAAGAGCAGTGTTTCATTCTTTTCCACGGCGAATATTCCATTGTGTACATGGACCACTTCTTCTTTTTACATTCATCTGTGGATGGACATTTTGGTTACTTCCAAGTCTTGGTTATGCTAAATATTGATGCAGTGCAGGCTTGCCAGCCTGTGTCTTTTGGATTCTGGTCTTCTCATGGGTTAGGCTCAGCATTGGGCCTACTAGATCATATGGTAGTTCAATTTTTACCTTTCAACGCACCTCCATTCTGTTCTCACTACTGGCTGTTACCAGTTTACATCCCACCAGCAACTTGAGGGTACACAGTTCTGTAAAAAACCCTTCAGCGTTTATTGTTTGTAGACTTTTTACAGATGACATTTTGAGTGTTGTGTGCTGATACCTTTTTGTAGTTTGGATTTGCATGCATCTAAAAATTCCCGATATTGAGCTTTTATCTACGTACTTTTTTTTTTAAGTAAAACAGAGAAACTTACCTCTTCAAATTGTTTCCTTGAAAAATTTGCCATGTTCTGAATTCCTGTGACCATTACCTGCACCAGTACGTTTTTTGAGGGCAGGTGTCATTTAGAGCCCTGTCGTAATTGTGACTATTACATGACCATTGGCTCTGGGTTTAAAGCTGCTGTTGCAGGAAACGGCCACAAGGGGGCAGCATTTCTATATTCCCAACTCTGGTTACTAAGGGAAAAGAGCCTTCCTGGAAGTCCTGTTTGTAGGTTGTAAAGTAGAGTGGAATGTGCCAGGACAAACACCCCAAAACTATGTCTACTTATTTGCTGTTGGTATTCTTAGTTTAATTTTCATTTTTCTCCGAGCAAATTTAATTGCAATGTTGTGTTTGTTCTAGGTGTACAGAATCTCTTTCATTGATACATATATCTTTTCATGTTTGGATCCTGTTCCATATAGGTTATTACAGAAAGTTGTGCAGACCTCTCTTGGTATTCGGTATGTCTCTGATGATTATATATTTTATAAATATTAGCATATGTCTGTTAAACCCAATACGCTCCGTTATATATTCCTCACACCTTTCCGTTTGGCTAACCACAAGCTTGTTTTCTGAACACGTCAATGTCCTTCTCTGTGGAAATAGGTTCCTTCCTATGAATTTTTAGATAACACCTATACGTGATATCATAGGATATGTGTCTGTTGCTTCCTGACTTACTTCAAGTTGTGTGATTATCTGTAGCCTCATCTATGGTGCTGCGACCGGCATTGTTTCATTCTTTTCTGTGTCTAATGTTGCATTGTGTACATGGACCACTTTTTCGTCCACTCATCTGCTGATGGACATTTTTGTTGCTTCCATGTCTTGGCCATGGTATATACTGCTGCAATACACGATTTTCCATCCTGTGTCTTTTTGATTGTGGCTTTCACAGGTGACAGGCCCAACAGTGGGCCTTCCGGATCATATGGTAACTCAATTTTTACCTTTAAACGCACTGCCATTCTGTTGCTATTATTGGCTGTTACCAGTTTACATCCCACTTAGACCGAGAGGTTACACTATTCTCCACAACTTCTTCAACATCTATTGTTTGTTGACTTTTTGCTGATGGTCATTCTGACCAGTGAGAGGTGATACCTTTGTGTAGATTGGCTTTGCATGCGACTGATAATTCCTGATGTTTTGCGTTTATCAATGTCCTTTTCATTCGTTTAAAGATGGAGCTAAACTTACAACTTCAAATTGCCTTCTTGAAAAATTTGCCGCGTTTGGATTTTTTTGGCCATTCCCTACCCCAGGACAGTTGTTGAGGGCATGAGTCATTTACAGCCCTGCAGTCCTTGTGACTATTAGTGACCATTAGCAGTGGATTTAAAGCTGCTGTTTGAGGAAACGGCCTTAGTGTGGCAGCATTTCTACGTTGCCATCTCTGCTTGCTAGGGAAACAGAACCTTGCTGCAAGTTGTGCTGTTAGGTTGCAGATTAGATTGGAATGTGCCAGGACAAACCCCCATAAGTTTTAGCCTCCTTAATTCTTGTTTGTGTCTTTAAGTTGTACTTTTTCTCAGAGCAAGTTTGATTGAAAATGTCTTTTGTTCTAGGTGTACAGAATCTTGTTCATTTACACATATACATACATCTATTGATCTTTGGGTCCTTTTCCATGTAGGTTATTACAGAGTGTTGAGGAGACCACTCTTGGTATTCTGTAGGTCTTTGGGGATGATATATTTTATATGTATTAGTATATATTTGTTAACCCCAATATCCTAATATATCCATTCCTCACACCTTTTCTTTGGCTTAACCATCAGTTTGTCTTCTCAATCTGAGATTGCCTTTTTCTATGGAAATATGTTCATTTTTATGAATTTTCAGATAACATAAGTGATAGCATAGGACATTTGTCTTTCGCATTCTGACTTACTTCACAGTGTGTGATTATTTCTAGGCTCCTCTGTGGTGCTGCATATGCCATTCTTTTATTTTTTTTCGTGGTTGATATTCCATTCTGTCCATATACCACTTCTTCTTTGTTCATTCATCTGTTTATGGACCCTTTTTTTCCTTCCATGTCTTGGCTATTTCAATATTCCTGCATTGCACATTTGCCTGCCTCTGTCTTTCCGTTTCTGGTGGTCTTAGGTTATAGGCAAAGAAGGTGCCCTGCCGCATCATATGGTAGCTCAGTTTTTACCTTTTAAAGCAGCTCCATTCAGTTTTCCTTAGTGCTGTTACCACTTTACATCCCACCAGCAGCTAGAAGGTACACAGTTCTCTAAAACCCCTTCAGCATTCATAGTTTGTAGACTTTTTGCTGATGGTCATTTGACTGGTGTGAGCTGAAACCTTTTTGGAGGTTGGATTTGCATGTGACTAATAATTCCTTATACTGCGCTTTACGCATGTCCATTTTTTTCTTTTGCTTTTTTTTTAAAGAGTGAGTGCAACTTCCCTCTTCATATTGACTTCTTGAAAAATTTGTCATGTGTTGAATTTTCTTGCCTATTCCCTACCCCAGGGCATATTTTGAGGGCAGGTGTCATTTACATCCCTGCAATCCTTGTGGCTATTAAGCAACCATTAGCACTGGATTTAAAGCTGCTGTTGTGGGAAACAGCCACAAGGCGGCAGCATTATTACCTTTTCAACTCTTGTTACTAGGGCAACAGAGACTTCCTGGAGGTAGTGTTCCGAGGTTGTAAATTAGAGTGGAATGTGCTGGAACAGGCCCCCAGAAGTTTATGTGTCCTTACTTATGTTTGTTTTTTACATTAAATTTCTATTTCTTTTTTTTTATATTGATTCAATATATATAGATATTGTGAAATTAACACGATAAGTCTAGTTAACATCCATGACTATACATAATTAAAGGTTTTTTCTCGTGATAACAACTTTTTTAATTAATTTATTTATTTATGGCTGTGTTGGGTCTTGGTTTCTGTGCGAGAGCTTTTTCTAGTTGCAGCAAGTGCGGGCCACTCTTCATCGCGGTGCGCGGGCCTCTCATTATCGCGGCCTCTCTTGTTGTGGAGCAGATTCTCCAGACGAGCAGGCTCAGTAATTGTGGCTCACGGGCCTAGTTGCTCTGCGGCATGTGGGATCCTCCCAGAACAGGACTCGAACCCGTGTCCTCGGCACTGGCAGGCAGATTCTCAATAACTGCGGCGCCAGGGAATCCACTAATTTCTATTTCTTATCGGAATAAATTTGATTAGAGTTTTGTGATTGTCTGGCTGTACAGAATCTGCTCAATGATTCATACAGATGTCTGTTCATCTTCGGATCCTGTTACCATGTATGTTATTACAGAATGTTGCGTAGACCTCCCTTGGTGTTTGGTAGGTATTTTGTCAATATATATTTTATATATATTGGTGATTATATAATTCATACAGTTTATGTGTTGTATGTTTATATACACTTAACATACATTAGTATATGTTTGTTAGCTCCATAATCCTAATTTGTCCATCCTCCCACCTTTCATTTTGGTTAACCATTCATTTGTTTTCTAAGTCTGTGAGTTTCTTTTTCTGTGGAAATATGTTCATTGGTAGCAATCTTAGGATAACATGTATAAATGATATCATAGGATATTTGTCATTCCCTTTTGACTTACTTAACCTAATATGATTATTTCTAGTCTCATCTGTAGTCCTGAAAACGGCATTGTTCATTTATTTTTTCTGAGGCTAATATTCCATTCGGTACGTCCACCACTTCTTCTTTGTCCATTTATCTATTGATGGACATTTTGTTTGCTTGAATGTCTTGGCTATTGTAAATATTGCTACAGTGCATGTTTGCCTGTCTGTGTCTTTCCGATTCTGGTCTTCTTAGGTGATAGGCCCATTAGGGGATCGGCCGCATTGTATGGTAGCTCAATTTCTTTACCTTTTAAACGCAGCTCCATTCTGTTCTCATGATTAGCTGTTACCAGTTTACGTCCAACCAACAGCATAGTGGGTATGCATTTCTCCACCAACCCATCAGCATTCATTGTTTGTAGACTGTTTACGGATGGCATTTTGAATATTGGGTGGTGAAATCTTTTTGTATTTTGGATTTGCATCCAACCAATAATTCCTGATATTGAGCTTTTATCCATGTTATTCTTTTTTTTAAAATAACAGTGTGAGTAACACTTACCTCTTGAAACCGTTTTCTTGAAAAATTTTCCATGTTGTGAACTTTTTTGGCCATTACCTACCCCAGGACATTTTTTGAGGACACGTGTCATTTACAGCCCTACAATTGCTGTGAATCTTAAGTGACCGTTAGCCCAGTGTTTAAAGCTGCTCTTGTGGGAACCGGAAACAAGGCGGCAGCATTTCTCCATCCCCAAATCTGGTTACTAGGGCAGCTGAGCCTTCCAGAAAGTCGTGTTCCTAGGTTGTAAATGAGAATGGAATGGGCCAGAGACAACCCCAGCAACTTTATGTCTCATTAATTGCTGTTCGTGGTTTTAATTTTTTAAATTGGGGTAATGAGTAGAATAGTGTTTGTTGTAGGTGTACACAATCAGGTTCAGTTGAACATTATATACGTTTATTCATGTACAGATCCTCTTCCCATGTAAACTACTATTATTTTTTTTAATAAATGTATTTTATTTATTTATTTGTTTTTGGCTGAGTTGGATCTTCTTTGCTGCCTGTGGGCTGTCTCTAGTTGCGGTGAGCGGGGGCTACTCTCCGGTGCTGTGCACGGGCTTCTCACCGTAGTGGCTTCTTTTGTTGCGGAACACGGGCTCTAGGCGTGCGGGCTTCAGTAGTTGTGGCACCTGGTCTCAGTAGTTATGGCTCATGGGCTCCAGAGCGTAGGCTCATTAGTTGTGGTGCACGGGCTTAGTTGCTCTGCAGCATGTGGGATCTTCCCGAACCAGGGATCGAACCTGTGTCCCCTGCATTGGCAGGAGGATTCTTAACCACGGTGCCACCAGGCAAGCCCCCGTGTAAATTATTACAGAGCGTTCAGTAGACCTCCCTTGGTATATGGTCGGTCTGTTTGATACATGTGTTTAATATGTATTTGTATACGTATGGTAACCCTAATCTTAATGTATCCATTCCTCCCACTTCTCCCTTAAGATAACCATAGTTTGTTTTCTAAGTCTGTGGGAGTCTTTCTCTGTGGAAATATGTTCATATGTGTCAGTTGTTAGGTAACACCTAGGAGTGATATCACAGGATATCTGTCGTCTGCTTTCCGACTTACCTCATGTTCTGTGATTATCTCTAGGCTCATCTATGGTGCTGCAAAGAGCAGTGTTTCATTCTTTTCCACGGCGAATATTCCATTGTGTACATGGACCACTTCTTCTTTTTACATTCATCTGTGGATGGACATTTTGGTTACTTCCAAGTCTTGGTTATGCTAAATATTGATGCAGTGCAGGCTTGCCAGCCTGTGTCTTTTGGATTCTGGTCTTCTCATGGGTTAGGCTCAGCATTGGGCCTACTAGATCATATGGTAGTTCAATTTTTACCTTTCAACGCACCTCCATTCTGTTCTCACTACTGGCTGTTACCAGTTTACATCCCACCAGCAACTTGAGGGTACACAGTTCTGTAAAAAACCCTTCAGCGTTTATTGTTTGTAGACTTTTTACAGATGACATTTTGAGTGTTGTGTGCTGATACCTTTTTGTAGTTTGGATTTGCATGCATCTAAAAATTCCCGATATTGAGCTTTTATCTACGTACTTTTTTTTTTAAGTAAAACAGAGAAACTTACCTCTTCAAATTGTTTCCTTGAAAAATTTGCCATGTTCTGAATTCCTGTGGCCATTACCTGCACCAGTACGTTTTTTGAGGGCAGGTGTCATTTAGAGCCCTGTAGTAATTGTGACTATTACATGACCATTGGCTCTGGGTTTAAAGCTGCTGTTGCAGGAAACGGCCACGAGGGGGCAGCATTTCTATATTCCCAACTCTGGTTACTAAGGGAAAAGAGCCTTCCTGGAAGTCCTGTTTGTAGGTTGTAAAGTAGAGTGGAATGTGCCAGGACAAACACCCCAAAACTATGTCTACTTATTTGCTGTTGGTATTCTTAGTTTAATTTTCATTTTTCTCCGAGCAAATTTAATTGCAATGTTGTGTTTGTTCTAGGTGTACAGAATCTCTTTCATTGATACATATATCTTTTCATGTTTGGATCCTGTTCCATATAGGTTATTACAGAAAGTTGTGTAGACCTCTCTTGGTATTCGGTATGTCTCTGATGATTATATATTTTATAAATACTAGCATATGTCTGTTAAACCCAATATGCTCCGTTATATATTCCTCACACCTTTCCGTTTGGCTAACCACAAGCTTGTTTTCTGAACACGTCAATGACCTTCTCTGTGGAAATAGGTTCCTTCCTATGAATTTTTAGATAACACCTATACGTGATATCATAGGATATGTGTCTGTCGCTTCCTGACTTACTTCAAGTTGTGTGATTATCTGTAGCCTCATCTATGGTGCTGCGACCGGCATTGTTTCATTCTTTTCTGTGTCTAATGTTGCATTGTGTACATGGACCACTTTTTCGTCCACTCATCTGCTGATGGACATTTTTGTTGCTTCCATGTCTTGGCCATGGTATATACTGCTGCAATACACGATTTTCCATCCTGTGTCTTTTTGATTGTGGCTTTCACAGGTGACAGGCCCAACAGTGGGCCTTCCGGATCATATGGTAACTCAATTTTTACCTTTAAACGCACTGCCATTCTGTTGCTATTATTGGCTGTTACCAGTTTACATCCCACTTAGACCGAGAGGTTACACTATTCTCCACAACTTCTTCAACATCTATTGTTTGTTGACTTTTTGCTGATGGTCATTCTGACCGGTGAGAGGTGATACCTTTGTGTAGATTGGCTTTGCATGCGACTGATAATTCCTGATGTTTTGCGTTTATCAATGTCCTTTTCATTCGTTTAAAGATGGAGCTAAACTTACAACTTCAAATTGCCTTCTTGAAAAATTTGCCGCGTTTGGATTTTTTTGGCCATTCCCTACCCCAGGACAGTTGTTGAGGGCATGAGTCATTTACAGCCCTGCAGTCCTTGTGACTATTAGTGACCATTAGCAGTGGATTTAAAGCTGCTGTTTGAGGAAACGGCCTTAGTGTGGCAGCATTTCTACGTTGCCATCTCTGCTTGCTAGGGAAACAGAACCTTGCTGCAAGTTGTGCTGTTAGGTTGCAGATTAGATTGGAATGTGCCAGGACAAACCCCCATAAGTTTTAGCCTCCTTAATTCTTGTTTGTGTCTTTAAGTTGTACTTTTTCTCAGAGCAAGTTTGATTGAAAATGTCTTTTGTTCTAGGTGTACAGAATCTTGTTCATTTACACATATACATACATCTATTGATCTTTGGGTCCTTTTCCATGTAGGTTATTACAGAGTGTTGAGGAGACCACTCTTGGTATTCTGTAGGTCTTTGGGGATGATATATTTTATATGTATTAGTATATATTTGTTAACCCCAATATCCTAATATATCCATTCCTCACACCTTTTCTTTGGCTTAACCATCAGTTTGTCTTCTCAATCTGAGATTGCCTTTTTCTATGGAAATATGTTCATTTTTATGAATTTTCAGATAACATAAGTGATAGCATAGGACATTTGTCTTTCGCATTCTGACTTACTTCACAGTGTGTGATTATTTCTAGGCTCCTCTGTGGTGCTGCATATGCCATTCTTTTATTTTTTTTCGTGGTTGATATTCCATTCTGTCCATATACCACTTCTTCTTTGTTCATTCATCTGTTTATGGACCCTTTTTTTCCTTCCATGTCTTGGCTATTTCAATATTCCTGCATTGCACATTTGCCTGCCTCTGTCTTTCCGTTTCTGGTGGTCTTAGGTTATAGGCAAAGAAGGTGCCCTGCCGCATCATATGGTAGCTCAGTTTTTACCTTTTAAAGCAGCTCCATTCAGTTTTCCTTAGTGCTGTTACCACTTTACATCCCACCAGCAGCTAGAAGGTACACAGTTCTCTAAAACCCCTTCAGCATTCATAGTTTGTAGACTTTTTGCTGATGGTCATTTGACTGGTGTGAGCTGAAACCTTTTTGGAGGTTGGATTTGCATGTGACTAATAATTCCTTATACTGCGCTTTACGCATGTCCATTTTTTTCTTTTGCTTTTTTTTTAAAGAGTGAGTGCAACTTCCCTCTTCATATTGACTTCTTGAAAAATTTGTCATGTGTTGAATTTTCTTGCCTATTCCCTACCCCAGGGCATATTTTGAGGGCAGGTGTCATTTACATCCCTGCAATCCTTGTGGCTATTAAGCAACCATTAGCACTGGATTTAAAGCTGCTGTTGTGGGAAACAGCCACAAGGCGGCAGCATTATTACCTTTTCAACTCTTGTTACTAGGGCAACAGAGACTTCCTGGAGGTAGTGTTCCGAGGTTGTAAATTAGAGTGGAATGTGCTGGAACAGGCCCCCAGAAGTTTATGTGTCCTTACTTATGTTTGTTTTTTACATTAAATTTCTATTTCTTTTTTTTTTATATTGATTCAATATATATAGATATTGTGAAATTAACACGATAAGTCTAGTTAACATCCATGACTATACATAATTAAAGGTTTTTTCTCGTGATAACAACTTTTTTAATTAATTTATTTATTTATGGCTGTGTTGGGTCTTGGTTTCTGTGCGAGAGCTTTTTCTAGTTGCAGCAAGTGCGGGCCACTCTTCATCGCGGTGCGCGGGCCTCTCATTATCGCGGCCTCTCTTGTTGTGGAGCAGATTCTCCAGACGAGCAGGCTCAGTAATTGTGGCTCACGGGCCTAGTTGCTCTGCGGCATGTGGGATCCTCCCAGAACAGGACTCGAACCCGTGTCCTCGGCATTGGCAGGCAGATTCTCAATAACTGCGGCGCCAGGGAATCCACTAATTTCTATTTCTTATCGGAATACATTTGATTAGAGTTTTGTGATTGTCTGGCTGTACAGAATCTGCTCAATGATTCATACAGATGTCTGTTCATCTTCGGATCCTCTTACCATGTATGTTATTACAGAATGTTGTGTAGACCTCCCTTGGTGTTTGGTAGGTATTTTGTCAATATATATTTTATATATATTGGTGATTATATAATTCATACAGTTTATGTGTTGTATGTTTATATACACTTAACATACATTAGTATATGTTTGTTAGCTCCATAATCCTAATTTGTCCATCCTCCCACCTTTCATTTTGGTTAACCATTCATTTGTTTTCTAAGTCTGTGAGTTTCTTTTTCTGTGGAAATATGTTCATTGGTAGCAATCTTAGGATAACATGTATAAATGATATCATAGGATATTTGTCATTCCCTTTTGACTTACTTAACCTAATATGATTATTTCTAGTCTCATCTGTAGTCCTGAAAACGGCATTGTTCATTTATTTTTTCTGAGGCTAATATTCCATTCGGTACGTCCACCACTTCTTCTTTGTCCATTTATCTATTGATGGACATTTTGTTTGCTTGAATGTCTTGGCTATTGTAAATATTGCTACAGTGCATGTTTGCCTGTCTGTGTCTTTCCGATTCTGGTCTTCTTAGGTGATAGGCCCATTAGGGGATCGGCCGCATTGTATGGTAGCTCAATTTCTTTACCTTTTAAACGCAGCTCCATTCTGTTCTCATGATTAGCTGTTACCAGTTTACGTCCAACCAACAGCATAGTGGGTATGCATTTCTCCACCAACCCATCAGCATTCATTGTTTGTTGACTGTTTACGGATGGCATTTTGAATATTGGGTGGTGAAATCGTTTTGTATTTTGGATTTGCATCCAACCAATAATTCCTGATATTGAGCTTTTATCCATGTTATTCTTTTTTTTTAAATAACAGTGTGAGTAACACTTACCTCTTGAAACCGTTTTCTTGAAAAATTTTCCATGTTGTGAACTTTTTTGGCCATTACCTACCCCAGGACATTTTTTGAGGACACGTGTCATTTACAGCCCTACAATTGCTGTGAATCTTAAGTGACCGTTAGCCCAGTGTTTAAAGCTGCTCTTGTGGGAACCGGAAACAAGGCGGCAGCATTTCTCCATCCCCAAATCTGGTTACTAGGGCAGCTGAGCCTTCCAGAAAGTCGTGTTCCTAGGTTGTAAATGAGAATGGAATGGGCCAGAGACAACCCCAGCAACTTTATGTCTCATTAATTGCTGTTCGTGGTTTTAATTTTTTAAATTGGGGTAATGAGTAGAATAGTGTTTGTTGTAGGTGTACACAATTAGGTTCAGTTGAACATTATATACGTTTATTCATGTACAGATCCTCTTCCCATGTAAACTACTATTATTTTTTTTAATAAATGTATTTTATTTATTTATTTGTTTTTGGCTGAGTTGGATCTTCTTTGCTGCCTGTGGGCTGTCTCTAGTTGCGGTGAGCGGGGGCTACTCTCCGGTGCGGTGCACGGGCTTCTCACCGTAGTGGCTTCTTTTGTTGCGGAACACGGGCTCTAGGCGTGCGGGCTTCAGTAGTTGTGGCACCTGGTCTCAGTAGTTATGGCTCATGGGCTCCAGAACGTAGGCTCATTAGTTGTGGTGCACGGGCTTAGTTGCTCTGCAGCATGTGGGATCTTCCCAAACCAGGGATCGAACCTGTGTCCCCTGCATTGGCAGGAGGATTCTTAACCACGGTGCCACCAGGCAAGCCCCCGTGTAAATTATTACAGAGCGTTCAGTAGACCTCCCTTGGTATATGGTCGGTCTGTTTGATACATGTGTTTAATATGTATTTGTATACGTATGGTAACCCTAATCTTAATGTATCCATTCCTCCCACTTCTCCCTTAAGATAACCATAGATTGTTTTCTAAGTCTGTGGGAGTCTTTCTCTGTGGAAATATGTTCATATGTGTCAGTTGTTAGGTAACACCTAGGAGTGATATCACAGGATATTTGTCGTCTGCTTTCCGACTTACCTCATGTTCTGTGATTATCTCTAGGCTCATCTATGGTGCTGCAAAGAGCAGTGTTTCATTCTTTTCCACGGCGAATATTCCATTGTGTACATGGACCACTTCTTCTTTTTACATTCATCTGTGGATGGACATTTTGGTTACTTCCAAGTCTTGGTTATGCTAAATATTGATGCAGTGCAGGCTTGCCAGCCTGTGTCTTTTGGATTCTGGTCTTCTCATGGGTTAGGCTCAGCATTGGGCCTACTAGATCATATGGTAGTTCAATTTTTACCTTTCAACGCACCTCCATTCTGTTCTCACTACTGGCTGTTACCAGTTTACATCCCACCAGCAACTTGAGGGTACACAGTTCTGTAAAAAACCCTTCAGCGTTTATTGTTTGTAGACTTTTTACAGATGACATTTTGAGTGTTGTGTGCTGATACCTTTTTGTAGTTTGGATTTGCATGCATCTAAAAATTCCCGATATTGAGCTTTTATCTACGTACTTTTTTTTTTAAGTAAAACAGAGAAACTTACCTCTTCAAATTGTTTCCTTGAAAAATTTGCCATGTTCTGAATTCCTGTGACCATTACCTGCACCAGTACGTTTTTTGAGGGCAGGTGTCATTTAGAGCCCTGTCGTAATTGTGACTATTACATGACCATTGGCTCTGGGTTTAAAGCTGCTGTTGCAGGAAACGGCCACAAGGGGGCAGCATTTCTATATTCCCAACTCTGGTTACTAAGGGAAAAGAGCCTTCCTGGAAGTCCTGTTTGTAGGTTGTAAAGTAGAGTGGAATGTGCCAGGACAAACACCCCAAAACTATGTCTACTTATTTGCTGTTGGTATTCTTAGTTTAATTTTCATTTTTCTCCGAGCAAATTTAATTGCAATGTTGTGTTTGTTCTAGGTGTACAGAATCTCTTTCATTGATACATATATCTTTTCATGTTTGGATCCTGTTCCATATAGGTTATTACAGAAAGTTGTGCAGACCTCTCTTGGTATTCGGTATGTCTCTGATGATTATATATTTTATAAATATTAGCATATGTCTGTTAAACCCAATACGCTCCGTTATATATTCCTCACACCTTTCCGTTTGGCTAACCACAAGCTTGTTTTCTGAACACGTCAATGTCCTTCTCTGTGGAAATAGGTTCCTTCCTATGAATTTTTAGATAACACCTATACGTGATATCATAGGATATGTGTCTGTTGCTTCCTGACTTACTTCAAGTTGTGTGATTATCTGTAGCCTCATCTATGGTGCTGCGACCGGCATTGTTTCATTCTTTTCTGTGTCTAATGTTGCATTGTGTACATGGACCACTTTTTCGTCCACTCATCTGCTGATGGACATTTTTGTTGCTTCCATGTCTTGGCCATGGTATATACTGCTGCAATACACGATTTTCCATCCTGTGTCTTTTTGATTGTGGCTTTCACAGGTGACAGGCCCAACAGTGGGCCTTCCGGATCATATGGTAACTCAATTTTTACCTTTAAACGCACTGCCATTCTGTTGCTATTATTGGCTGTTACCAGTTTACATCCCACTTAGACCGAGAGGTTACACTATTCTCCACAACTTCTTCAACATCTATTGTTTGTTGACTTTTTGCTGATGGTCATTCTGACCAGTGAGAGGTGATACCTTTGTGTAGATTGGCTTTGCATGCGACTGATAATTCCTGATGTTTTGCGTTTATCAATGTCCTTTTCATTCGTTTAAAGATGGAGCTAAACTTACAACTTCAAATTGCCTTCTTGAAAAATTTGCCGCGTTTGGATTTTTTTGGCCATTCCCTACCCCAGGACAGTTGTTGAGGGCATGAGTCATTTACAGCCCTGCAGTCCTTGTGACTATTAGTGACCATTAGCAGTGGATTTAAAGCTGCTGTTTGAGGAAACGGCCTTAGTGTGGCAGCATTTCTACGTTGCCATCTCTGCTTGCTAGGGAAACAGAACCTTGCTGCAAGTTGTGCTGTTAGGTTGCAGATTAGATTGGAATGTGCCAGGACAAACCCCCATAAGTTTTAGCCTCCTTAATTCTTGTTTGTGTCTTTAAGTTGTACTTTTTCTCAGAGCAAGTTTGATTGAAAATGTCTTTTGTTCTAGGTGTACAGAATCTTGTTCATTTACACATATACATACATCTATTGATCTTTGGGTCCTTTTCCATGTAGGTTATTACAGAGTGTTGAGGAGACCACTCTTGGTATTCTGTAGGTCTTTGGGGATGATATATTTTATATGTATTAGTATATATTTGTTAACCCCAATATCCTAATATATCCATTCCTCACACCTTTTCTTTGGCTTAACCATCAGTTTGTCTTCTCAATCTGAGATTGCCTTTTTCTATGGAAATATGTTCATTTTTATGAATTTTCAGATAACATAAGTGATAGCATAGGACATTTGTCTTTCGCATTCTGACTTACTTCACAGTGTGTGATTATTTCTAGGCTCCTCTGTGGTGCTGCATATGCCATTCTTTTATTTTTTTTCGTGGTTGATATTCCATTCTGTCCATATACCACTTCTTCTTTGTTCATTCATCTGTTTATGGACCCTTTTTTTCCTTCCATGTCTTGGCTATTTCAATATTCCTGCATTGCACATTTGCCTGCCTCTGTCTTTCCGTTTCTGGTGGTCTTAGGTTATAGGCAAAGAAGGTGCCCTGCCGCATCATATGGTAGCTCAGTTTTTACCTTTTAAAGCAGCTCCATTCAGTTTTCCTTAGTGCTGTTACCACTTTACATCCCACCAGCAGCTAGAAGGTACACAGTTCTCTAAAACCCCTTCAGCATTCATAGTTTGTAGACTTTTTGCTGATGGTCATTTGACTGGTGTGAGCTGAAACCTTTTTGGAGGTTGGATTTGCATGTGACTAATAATTCCTTATACTGCGCTTTACGCATGTCCATTTTTTTCTTTTGCTTTTTTTTTAAAGAGTGAGTGCAACTTCCCTCTTCATATTGACTTCTTGAAAAATTTGTCATGTGTTGAATTTTCTTGCCTATTCCCTACCCCAGGGCATATTTTGAGGGCAGGTGTCATTTACATCCCTGCAATCCTTGTGGCTATTAAGCAACCATTAGCACTGGATTTAAAGCTGCTGTTGTGGGAAACAGCCACAAGGCGGCAGCATTATTACCTTTTCAACTCTTGTTACTAGGGCAACAGAGACTTCCTGGAGGTAGTGTTCCGAGGTTGTAAATTAGAGTGGAATGTGCTGGAACAGGCCCCCAGAAGTTTATGTGTCCTTACTTATGTTTGTTTTTTACATTAAATTTCTATTTCTTTTTTTTTATATTGATTCAATATATATAGATATTGTGAAATTAACACGATAAGTCTAGTTAACATCCATGACTATACATAATTAAAGGTTTTTTCTCGTGATAACAACTTTTTTAATTAATTTATTTATTTATGGCTGTGTTGGGTCTTGGTTTCTGTGCGAGAGCTTTTTCTAGTTGCAGCAAGTGCGGGCCACTCTTCATCGCGGTGCGCGGGCCTCTCATTATCGCGGCCTCTCTTGTTGTGGAGCAGATTCTCCAGACGAGCAGGCTCAGTAATTGTGGCTCACGGGCCTAGTTGCTCTGCGGCATGTGGGATCCTCCCAGAACAGGACTCGAACCCGTGTCCTCGGCACTGGCAGGCAGATTCTCAATAACTGCGGCGCCAGGGAATCCACTAATTTCTATTTCTTATCGGAATAAATTTGATTAGAGTTTTGTGATTGTCTGGCTGTACAGAATCTGCTCAATGATTCATACAGATGTCTGTTCATCTTCGGATCCTGTTACCATGTATGTTATTACAGAATGTTGCGTAGACCTCCCTTGGTGTTTGGTAGGTATTTTGTCAATATATATTTTATATATATTGGTGATTATATAATTCATACAGTTTATGTGTTGTATGTTTATATACACTTAACATACATTAGTATATGTTTGTTAGCTCCATAATCCTAATTTGTCCATCCTCCCACCTTTCATTTTGGTTAACCATTCATTTGTTTTCTAAGTCTGTGAGTTTCTTTTTCTGTGGAAATATGTTCATTGGTAGCAATCTTAGGATAACATGTATAAATGATATCATAGGATATTTGTCATTCCCTTTTGACTTACTTAACCTAATATGATTATTTCTAGTCTCATCTGTAGTCCTGAAAACGGCATTGTTCATTTATTTTTTCTGAGGCTAATATTCCATTCGGTACGTCCACCACTTCTTCTTTGTCCATTTATCTATTGATGGACATTTTGTTTGCTTGAATGTCTTGGCTATTGTAAATATTGCTACAGTGCATGTTTGCCTGTCTGTGTCTTTCCGATTCTGGTCTTCTTAGGTGATAGGCCCATTAGGGGATCGGCCGCATTGTATGGTAGCTCAATTTCTTTACCTTTTAAACGCAGCTCCATTCTGTTCTCATGATTAGCTGTTACCAGTTTACGTCCAACCAACAGCATAGTGGGTATGCATTTCTCCACCAACCCATCAGCATTCATTGTTTGTAGACTGTTTACGGATGGCATTTTGAATATTGGGTGGTGAAATCGTTTTGTATTTTGGATTTGCATCCAACCAATAATTCCTGATATTGAGCTTTTATCCATGTTCTTCTTTTTTTAAAATAACAGTGTGAGTAACACTTACCTCTTGAAACCGTTTTCTTGAAAGCTTTTCCGTGTTGTGAACTTTTTTGGCCATTACCTACCCCAGGACTTTTTTTGAGGACACGTGTCATTTACAGCCCTACAATTACTGTGCATCTTAAGTGACCGTTAGCCCAGTGTTTAAATCTGCTCTTGTGGGAACTGGAAACAAGGCGGCAGCATTTCTCCATCCCCAAATCTGGTTACTAGGGCAGCTGAGCCTTCCTGAAAGTCGTGTTCCTAGGTTGTAAATGAGAATGGAATGGGCCAGAGACAACCCCAGCAACTTTATGTCTCATTAATTGCTGTTCGTGGTTTTAATTTTTTAAATTGGGGTAATGAGTAGAATAGTGTTTGTTGTAGGTGTACACAATCAGGTTCAATTGAACATTATATATGTTTATTCATGTACAGATCCTCTTCCCATGTAAACTACTATTATTTTTTTTAATAAATGTATTTTATTTATTTATTTGTTTTTGGCTGAGTTGGATCTTCTTTGCTGCCTGTGGGCTGTCTCTAGTTGCGGTGAGCGGGGGCTACTCTCCGGTGCGGTGCACGGGCTTCTCACCGTAGTGGCTTCTTTTGTTGCGGAACACGGGCTCTAGGCGTGCGGGCTTCAGTAGTTGTGGCACCTGGTCTCAGTAGTTATGGCTCATGGGCTCCAGAGCGTAGGCTCATTAGTTGTGGTGCACGGGCTTAGTTGCTCTGCAGCATGTGGGATCTTCCCGAACCAGGGATCGAACCTGTGTCCCCTGCATTGGCAGGAGGATTCTTAACCATGGTGCCACCAGGCAAGCCCCCGTGTAAATTATTACAGAGCGTTCAGTAGACCTCCCTTGGTATATGGTCGGTCTGTTTGATACATGTGTTTAATATGTATTTGTATACGTATGGTAACCCTAATCTTAATGTATCCATTCCTCCCACTTCTCCCTTAAGATAACCATAGTTTGTTTTCTAAGTCTGTGGGAGTCTTTCTCTGTGGAAATATGTTCATATGTGTCAGTTGTTAGGTAACACCTAGGAGTGATATCACAGGATATCTGTCGTCTGCTTTCCGACTTACCTCATGTTCTGTGATTATCTCTAGGCTCATCTATGGTGCTGCAAAGAGCAGTGTTTCATTCTTTTCCACGGCGAATATTCCATTGTGTACATGGACCACTTCTTCTTTTTACATTCATCTGTGGATGGACATTTTGGTTACTTCCAAGTCTTGGTTATGCTAAATATTGATGCAGTGCAGGCTTGCCAGCCTGTGTCTTTTGGATTCTGGTCTTCTCATGAGTTAGGCTCAGCATTGGGCCTACTAGATCATATGGTAGTTCAATTTTTACCTTTCAACGCACCTCCATTCTGTTCTCACTACTGGCTGTTACCAGTTTACATCCCACCAGCAACTTGAGGGTACACAGTTCTGTAAAAAACCCTTCAGCGTTTATTGTTTGTAGACTTTTTACAGATGACATTTTGAGTGTTGTGTGGTGATACCTTTTTGTAGTTTGGACTTGCATGCATCTAAAAATTCCCGATATTGAGCTTTTATCTACGTACTTTTTTTTTTAAGTAAAACAGAGAAACTTACCTCTTCAAATTGTTTCCTTGAAAAATTTGCCATGTTCTGAATTCCTGTGGCCATTACCTGCACCAGTACGTTTTTTGAGGGCAGGTGTCATTTAGAGCCCTGTAGTAATTGTGACTATTACATGACCATTGGCTCTGGGTTTAAACCTGCTGTTGCAGGAAACGGCCACGAGGGGGCAGCATTTCTATATTCCCAACTCTGGTTACTAAGGGAAAAGAGCCTTCCTGGAAGTCCTGTTTGTAGGTTGTAAAGTAGAGTGGAATGTGCCAGGACAAACACCCCAAAACTATGTCTACTTATTTGCTGTTGGTATTCTTAGTTTAATTTTCATTTTTCTCCGAGCAAATTTAATTGCAATGTTGTGTTTGTTCTAGGTGTACAGAATCTCTTTCATTGATACATATATCTTTTCATGTTTGGATCCTGTTCCATATAGGTTATTACAGAAAGTTGTGTAGACCTCTCTTGGTATTCGGTATGTCTCTGATGATTATATATTTTATAAATACTAGCATATGTCTGTTAAACCCAATATGCTCCGTTATATATTCCTCACACCTTTCCGTTTGGCTAACCACAAGCTTGTTTTCTGAACACGTCAATGACCTTCTCTGTGGAAATAGGTTCCTTCCTATGAATTTTTAGATAACACCTATACGTGATATCATAGGATATGTGTCTGTCGCTTCCTGACTTACTTCAAGTTGTGTGAGTATCTGTAGCCTCATCTATGGTGCTGCGACCGGCATTGTTTCATTCTTTTCTGTGTCTAATGTTGCATTGTGTACATGGACCACTTTTTCGTCCACTCATCTGCTGATGGACATTTTTGTTGCTTCCATGTCTTGGCCATGGTGTATACTGCTGCAATACACGATTTTCCATCCTGTGTCTTTTTGATTCTGGCTTTCACAGGTGACAGGCCCAACAGTGGGCCTTCCGGATCATATGGTAACTCAATTTTCACCTTGAAACGCACTGCCATTCTGTTGCTATTATTGGCTGTTACCAGTTTACATCCCACTTAGACCGAGAGGTTACACTATTCTCCACAACTTCTTCAACATCTATTGTTTGTTGACTTTTTGCTGATGGTCATTCTGACCGGTGAGAGGTGATACCTTTGTGTAGATTGGCTTTGCATGCGACTGATAATTCCTGATGTTTTGCGTTTATCAATGTCCTTTTCATTCGTTTAAAGATGGAGCTAAACTTACAACTTCAAATTGCCTTCTTGAAAAATTTGCCGCGTTTGGATTTTTTTGGCCATTCCCTACCCCAGGACAGTTGTTGAGGGCATGAGTCATTTACAGCCCTGCAGTCCTTGTGACTATTAGTGACCATTAGCAGTGGATTTAAAGCTGCTGTTTGAGGAAACGGCCTTAGTGTGGCAGCATTTCTACGTTGCCATCTCTGCTTGCTAGGGAAACAGAACCTTGCTGCAAGTTGTGCTGTTAGGTTGCAGATTAGATTGGAATGTGCCAGGACAAACCCCCATAAGTTTTAGCCTCCTTAATTCTTGTTTGTGTCTTTAAGTTGTACTTTTTCTCAGAGCAAGTTTGATTGAAAATGTCTTTTGTTCTAGGTGTACAGAATCTTGTTCATTTACACATATACATACATCTATTGATCTTTGGGTCCTTTTCCATGTAGGTTATTACAGAGTGTTGAGGAGACCACTCTTGGTATTCTGTAGGTCTTTGGGGATGATATATTTTATATGTATTAGTATATATTTGTTAACCCCAATATCCTAATATATCCATTCCTCACACCTTTTCTTTGGCTTAACCATCAGTTTGTCTTCTCAATCTGAGATTGCCTTTTTCTATGGAAATATGTTCATTTTTATGAATTTTCAGATAACATAAGTGATAGCATAGGACATTTGTCTTTCGCATTCTGACTTACTTCACAGTGTGTGATTATTTCTAGGCTCCTCTGTGGTGCTGCATATGCCATTCTTTTATTTTTTTTCGTGGTTGATATTCCATTCTGTCCATATACCACTTCTTCTTTGTTCATTCATCTGTTTATGGACCCTTTTTTTCCTTCCATGTCTTGGCTATTTCAATATTCCTGCATTGCACATTTGCCTGCCTCTGTCTTTCCGTTTCTGGTGGTCTTAGGTTATAGGCAAAGAAGGTGCCCTGCCGCATCATATGGTAGCTCAGTTTTTACCTTTTAAAGCAGCTCCATTCAGTTTTCCTTAGTGCTGTTACCACTTTACATCCCACCAGCAGCTAGAAGGTACACAGTTCTCTAAAACCCCTTCAGCATTCATAGTTTGTAGACTTTTTGCTGATGGTCATTTGACTGGTGTGAGCTGAAACCTTTTTGGAGGTTGGATTTGCATGTGACTAATAATTCCTTATACTGCGCTTTACGCATGTCCATTTTTTTCTTTTGCTTTTTTTTTAAAGAGTGAGTGCAACTTCCCTCTTCATATTGACTTCTTGAAAAATTTGTCATGTGTTGAATTTTCTTGCCTATTCCCTACCCCAGGGCATATTTTGAGGGCAGGTGTCATTTACATCCCTGCAATCCTTGTGGCTATTAAGCAACCATTAGCACTGGATTTAAAGCTGCTGTTGTGGGAAACAGCCACAAGGCGGCAGCATTATTACCTTTTCAACTCTTGTTACTAGGGCAACAGAGACTTCCTGGAGGTAGTGTTCCGAGGTTGTAAATTAGAGTGGAATGTGCTGGAACAGGCCCCCAGAAGTTTATGTGTCCTTACTTATGTTTGTTTTTTACATTAAATTTCTATTTCTTTTTTTTATATTGATTCAATATATATAGATATTGTGAAATTAACACGATAAGTCTAGTTAACATCCATGACTATACATAATTAAAGGTTTTTTCTCGTGATAACAACTTTTTTAATTAATTTATTTATTTATGGCTGTGTTGGGTCTTGGTTTCTGTGCGAGAGCTTTTTCTAGTTGCAGCAAGTGCGGGCCACTCTTCATCGCGGTGCACGGGCCTCTCATTATCGCGGCCTCTCTTGTTGTGGAGCAGATTCTCCAGACGAGCAGGCTCAGTAATTGTGGCTCACGGGCCTAGTTGCTCTGCGGCATGTGGGATCCTCCCAGAACAGGACTCGAACCCGTGTCCTCGGCACTGGCAGGCAGATTCTCAATAACTGCGGCGCCAGGGAATCCACTAATTTCTATTTCTTATCGGAATAAATTTGATTAGAGTTTTGTGATTGTCTGGCTGTACAGAATCTGCTCAATGATTCATACAGATGTCTTTTCATCTTCGGATCCTGTTACCATGTATGTTATTACAGAATGTTGCGTAGACCTCCCTTGGTGTTTGGTAGGTATTTTGTCAATATATATTTTATATATATTGGTGATTATATAATTCATACAGTTTATGTGTTGTATGTTTATATACACTTAACATACATTAGTATATGTTTGTTAGCTCCATAATCCTAATTTGTCCATCCTCCCACCTTTCATTTTGGTTAACCATTCATTTGTTTTCTAAGTCTGTGAGTTTCTTTTTCTGTGGAAATATGTTCATTGGTAGCAATCTTAGGATAACATGTATAAATGATATCATAGGATATTTGTCATTCCCTTTTGACTTACTTAACCTAATATGATTATTTCTAGTCTCATCTGTAGTCCTGAAAACGGCATTGTTCATTTATTTTTTCTGAGGCTAATATTCCATTCGGTACGTCCACCACTTCTTCTTTGTCCATTTATCTATTGATGGACATTTTGTTTGCTTGAATGTCTTGGCTATTGTAAATATTGCTACAGTGCATGTTTGCCTGTCTGTGTCTTTCCGATTCTGGTCTTCTTAGGTGATAGGCCCATTAGGGGATCGGCCGCATTGTATGGTAGCTCAATTTCTTTACCTTTTAAACGCAGCTCCATTCTGTTCTCATGATTAGCTGTTACCAGTTTACGTCCAGCCAACAGCATAGTGGGTATGCATTTCTCCACCAACCCATCAGCATTCATTGTTTGTAGACTGTTTACGGATGGCATTTTGAATATTGGGTGGTGAAATCTTTTTGTATTTTGGATTTGCATCCAACCAATAATTCCTGATATTGAGCTTTTATCCATGTTATTCTTTTTTTTAAAATAACAGTGTGAGTAACACTTACCTCTTGAAACCGTTTTCTTGAAAAATTTTCCATGTTGTGAACTTTTTTGGCCATTACCTACCCCAGGACATTTTTTGAGGACACGTGTCATTTACAGCCCTACAATTGCTGTGAATCTTAAGTGACCGTTAGCCCAGTGTTTAAAGCTGCTCTTGTGGGAACCGGAAACAAGGCGGCAGCATTTCTCCATCCCCAAATCTGGTTACTAGGGCAGCTGAGCCTTCCAGAAAGTCGTGTTCCTAGGTTGTAAATGAGAATGGAATGGGCCAGAGACAACCCCAGCAACTTTATGTCTCATTAATTGCTGTTCGTGGTTTTAATTTTTTAAATTGGGGTAATGAGTAGAATAGTGTTTGTTGTAGGTGTACACAATCAGGTTCAGTTGAACATTATATACGTTTATTCATGTACAGATCCTCTTCCCATGTAAACTACTATTATTTTTTTTAATAAATGTATTTTATTTATTTATTTGTTTTTGGCTGAGTTGGATCTTCTTTGCTGCCTGTGGGCTGTCTCTAGTTGCGGTGAGCGGGGGCTACTCTCCGGTGCTGTGCACGGGCTTCTCACCGTAGTGGCTTCTTTTGTTGCGGAACACGGGCTCTAGGCGTGCGGGCTTCAGTAGTTGTGGCACCTGGTCTCAGTAGTTATGGCTCATGGGCTCCAGAGCGTAGGCTCATTAGTTGTGGTGCACGGGCTTAGTTGCTCTGCAGCATGTGGGATCTTCCCGAACCAGGGATCGAACCTGTGTCCCCTGCATTGGCAGGAGGATTCTTAACCACGGTGCCACCAGGCAAGCCCCCGTGTAAATTATTACAGAGCGTTCAGTAGACCTCCCTTGGTATATGGTCGGTCTGTTTGATACATGTGTTTAATATGTATTTGTATACGTATGGTAACCCTAATCTTAATGTATCCATTCCTCCCACTTCTCCCTTAAGATAACCATAGTTTGTTTTCTAAGTCTGTGGGAGTCTTTCTCTGTGGAAATATGTTCATATGTGTCAGTTGTTAGGTAACACCTAGGAGTGATATCACAGGATATCTGTCGTCTGCTTTCCGACTTACCTCATGTTCTGTGATTATCTCTAGGCTCATCTATGGTGCTGCAAAGAGCAGTGTTTCATTCTTTTCCACGGCGAATATTCCATTGTGTACATGGACCACTTCTTCTTTTTACATTCATCTGTGGATGGACATTTTGGTTACTTCCAAGTCTTGGTTATGCTAAATATTGATGCAGTGCAGGCTTGCCAGCCTGTGTCTTTTGGATTCTGGTCTTCTCATGGGTTAGGCTCAGCATTGGGCCTACTAGATCATATGGTAGTTCAATTTTTACCTTTCAACGCACCTCCATTCTGTTCTCACTACTGGCTGTTACCAGTTTACATCCCACCAGCAACTTGAGGGTACACAGTTCTGTAAAAAACCCTTCAGCGTTTATTGTTTGTAGACTTTTTACAGATGACATTTTGAGTGTTGTGTGCTGATACCTTTTTGTAGTTTGGATTTGCATGCATCTAAAAATTCCCGATATTGAGCTTTTATCTACGTACTTTTTTTTTTAAGTAAAACAGAGAAACTTACCTCTTCAAATTGTTTCCTTGAAAAATTTGCCATGTTCTGAATTCCTGTGGCCATTACCTGCACCAGTACGTTTTTTGAGGGCAGGTGTCATTTAGAGCCCTGTAGTAATTGTGACTATTACATGACCATTGGCTCTGGGTTTAAAGCTGCTGTTGCAGGAAACGGCCACAAGGGGGCAGCATTTCTATATTCCCAACTCTGGTTACTAAGGGAAAAGAGCCTTCCTGGAAGTCCTGTTTGTAGGTTGTAAAGTAGAGTGGAATGTGCCAGGACAAACACCCCAAAACTATGTCTACTTATTTGCTGTTGGTATTCTTAGTTTAATTTTCATTTTTCTCCGAGCAAATTTAATTGCAATGTTGTGTTTGTTCTAGGTGTACAGAATCTCTTTCATTGATACATATATCTTTTCATGTTTGGATCCTGTTCCATATAGGTTATTACAGAAAGTTGTGTAGACCTCTCTTGGTATTCGGTATGTCTCTGATGATTATATATTTTATAAATATTAGCATATGTCTGTTAAACCCAATACGCTCCGTTATATATTCCTCACACCTTTCCGTTTGGCTAACCACAAGCTTGTTTTCTGAACACGTCAATGTCCTTCTCTGTGGAAATAGGTTCCTTCCTATGAATTTTTAGATAACACCTATACGTGATATCATAGGATATGTGTCTGTCGCTTCCTGACTTACTTCAAGTTGTGTGATTATCTGTAGCCTCATCTATGGTGCTGCGACCGGCATTGTTTCATTCTTTTCTGTGTCTAATGTTGCATTGTGTACATGGACCACTTTTTCGTCCACTCAGCTGCTGATGGACATTTTTGTTGCTTCCATGTCTTGGCCATGGTATATACTGCTGCAATACACGATTTTCCATCCTGTGTCTTTTTGATTGTGGCTTTCACAGGTGACAGGCCCAACAGTGGGCCTTCCGGATCATATGGTAACTCAATTTTTACCTTTAAACGCACTGCCATTCTGTTGCTATTATTGGCTGTTACCAGTTTACATCCCACTTAGACCGAGAGGTTACACTATTCTCCACAACTTCTTCAACATCTATTGTTTGTTGACTTTTTGCTGATGGTCATTCTGACCGGTGAGAGGTGATACCTTTGTGTAGATTGGCTTTGCATGCGACTGATAATTCCTGATGTTTTGCGTTTATCAATGTCCTTTTCATTCGTTTAAAGATGGAGCTAAACTTACAACTTCAAATTGCCTTCTTGAAAAATTTGCCGCGTTTGGATTTTTTTGGCCATTCCCTACCCCAGGACAGTTGTTGAGGGCATGAGTCATTTACAGCCCTGCAGTCCTTGTGACTATTAGTGACCATTAGCAGTGGATTTAAAGCTGCTGTTTGAGGAAACGGCCTTAGTGTGGCAGCATTTCTACGTTGCCATCTCTGCTTGCTAGGGAAACAGAACCTTGCTGCAAGTTGTGCTGTTAGGTTGCAGATTAGATTGGAATGTGCCAGGACAAACCCCCATAAGTTTTAGCCTCCTTAATTCTTGTTTGTGTCTTTAAGTTGTACTTTTTCTCAGAGCAAGTTTGATTGAAAATGTCTTTTGTTCTAGGTGTACAGAATCTTGTTCATTTACACATATACATACATCTATTGATCTTTGGGTCCTTTTCCATGTAGGTTATTACAGAGTGTTGAGGAGACCACTCTTGGTATTCTGTAGGTCTTTGGGGATGATATATTTTATATGTATTAGTATATATTTGTTAACCCCAATATCCTAATATATCCATTCCTCACACCTTTTCTTTGGCTTAACCATCAGTTTGTCTTCTCAATCTGAGATTGCCTTTTTCTATGGAAATATGTTCATTTTTATGAATTTTCAGATAACATAAGTGATAGCATAGGACATTTGTCTTTCGCATTCTGACTTACTTCACAGTGTGTGATTATTTCTAGGCTCCTCTGTGGTGCTGCATATGCCATTCTTTTATTTTTTTTCGTGGTTGATATTCCATTCTGTCCATATACCACTTCTTCTTTGTTCATTCATCTGTTTATGGACCCTTTTTTTCCTTCCATGTCTTGGCTATTTCAATATTCCTGCATTGCACATTTGCCTGCCTCTGTCTTTCCGTTTCTGGTGGTCTTAGGTTATAGGCAAAGAAGGTGCCCTGCCGCATCATATGGTAGCTCAGTTTTTACCTTTTAAAGCAGCTCCATTCAGTTTTCCTTAGTGCTGTTACCACTTTACATCCCACCAGCAGCTAGAAGGTACACAGTTCTCTAAAACCCCTTCAGCATTCATAGTTTGTAGACTTTTTGCTGATGGTCATTTGACTGGTGTGAGCTGAAACCTTTTTGGAGGTTGGATTTGCATGTGACTAATAATTCCTTATACTGCGCTTTACGCATGTCCATTTTTTTCTTTTGCTTTTTTTTTAAAGAGTGAGTGCAACTTCCCTCTTCATATTGACTTCTTGAAAAATTTGTCATGTGTTGAATTTTCTTGCCTATTCCCTACCCCAGGGCATATTTTGAGGGCAGGTGTCATTTACATCCCTGCAATCCTTGTGGCTATTAAGCAACCATTAGCACTGGATTTAAAGCTGCTGTTGTGGGAAACAGCCACAAGGCGGCAGCATTATTACCTTTTCAACTCTTGTTACTAGGGCAACAGAGACTTCCTGGAGGTAGTGTTCCGAGGTTGTAAATTAGAGTGGAATGTGCTGGAACAGGCCCCCAGAAGTTTATGTGTCCTTACTTATGTTTGTTTTTTACATTAAATTTCTATTTCTTTTTTTTATATTGATTCAATATATATAGATATTGTGAAATTAACACGATAAGTCTAGTTAACATCCATGACTATACATAATTAAAGGTTTTTTCTCGTGATAACAACTTTTTTAATTAATTTATTTATTTATGGCTGTGTTGGGTCTTGGTTTCTGTGCGAGAGCTTTTTCTAGTTGCAGCAAGTGCGGGCCACTCTTCATCGCGGTGCGCGGGCCTCTCATTATCGCGGCCTCTCTTGTTGTGGAGCAGATTCTCCAGACGAGCAGGCTCAGTAATTGTGGCTCACGGGCCTAGTTGCTCTGCGGCATGTGGGATCCTCCCAGAACAGGACTCGAACCCGTGTCCTCGGCATTGGCAGGCAGATTCTCAATAACTGCGGCGCCAGGGAATCCACTAATTTCTATTTCTTATCGGAATAAATTTGATTAGAGTTTTGTGATTGTCTGGCTGTACAGAATCTGCTCAATGATTCATACAGATGTCTGTTCATCTTCGGATCCTGTTACCATGTATGTTATTACAGAATGTTGCGTAGACCTCCCTTGGTGTTTGGTAGGTATTTTGTCAATATATATTTTATATATATTGGTGATTATATAATTCATACAGTTTATGTGTTGTATGTTTATATACACTTAACATACATTAGTATATGTTTGTTAGCTCCATAATCCTAATTTGTCCATCCTCCCACCTTTCATTTTGGTTAACCATTCATTTGTTTTATAAGTCTGTGAGTTTCTTTTTCTGTGGAAATATGTTCATTGGTAGCAATCTTAGGATAACATGTATAAATGATATCATAGGATATTTGTCATTCCCTTTTGACTTACTTAACCTAATATGATTATTTCTAGTCTCATCTGTAGTCCTGAAAACGGCATTGTTCATTTATTTTTTCTGAGGCTAATATTCCATTCGGTACGTCCACCACTTCTTCTTTGTCCATTTATCTATTGATGGACATTTTGTTTGCTTGAATGTCTTGGCTATTGTAAATATTGCTACAGTGCATGTTTGCCTGTCTGTGTCTTTCCGATTCTGGTCTTCTTAGGTGATAGGCCCATTAGGGGATCGGCCGCATTGTATGGTAGCTCAATTTCTTTACCTTTTAAACGCAGCTCCATTCTGTTCTCATGATTAGCTGTTACCAGTTTACGTCCAACCAACAGCATAGTGGGTATGCATTTCTCCACCAACCCATCAGCATTCATTGTTTGTAGACTGTTTACGGATGGCATTTTGAATATTGGGTGGTGAAATCTTTTTGTATTTTGGATTTGCATCCAACCAATAATTCCTGATATTGAGCTTTTATCCATGTTATTCTTTTTTTTAAAATAACAGTGTGAGTAACACTTACCTCTTGAAACCGTTTTCTTGAAAAATTTTCCATGTTGTGAACTTTTTTGGCCATTACCTACCCCAGGACATTTTTTGAGGACACGTGTCATTTACAGCCCTACAATTGCTGTGAATCTTAAGTGACCGTTAGCCCAGTGTTTAAAGCTGCTCTTGTGGGAACCGGAAACAAGGCGGCAGCATTTCTCCATCCCCAAATCTGGTTACTAGGGCAGCTGAGCCTTCCAGAAAGTCGTGTTCCTAGGTTGTAAATGAGAATGGAATGGGCCAGAGACAACCCCAGCAACTTTATGTCTCATTAATTGCTGTTCGTGGTTTTAATTTTTTAAATTGGGGTAATGAGTAGAATAGTGTTTGTTGTAGGTGTACACAATCAGGTTCAGTTGAACATTATATACGTTTATTCATGTACAGATCCTCTTCCCATGTAAACTACTATTATTTTTTTTAATAAATGTATTTTATTTATTTATTTGTTTTTGGCTGAGTTGGATCTTCTTTGCTGCCTGTGGGCTGTCTCTAGTTGCGGTGAGCGGGGGCTACTCTCCGGTGCGGTGCACGGGCTTCTCACCGTAGTGGCTTCTTTTGTTGCGGAACACGGGCTCTAGGCGTGCGGGCTTCAGTAGTTGTGGCACCTGGTCTCAGTAGTTATGGCTCATGGGCTCCAGAGCGTAGGCTCATTAGTTGTGGTGCACGGGCTTAGTTGCTCTGCAGCATGTGGGATCTTCCCGAACCAGGGATCGAACCTGTGTCCCCTGCATTGGCAGGAGGATTCTTAACCACGGTGCCACCAGGCAAGCCCCCGTGTAAATTATTACAGAGCGTTCAGTAGACCTCCCTTGGTATATGGTCGGTCTGTTTGATACATGTGTTTAATATGTATTTGTATACGTATGGTAACCCTAATCTTAATGTATCCATTCCTCCCACTTCTCCCTTAAGATAACCATAGTTTGTTTTCTAAGTCTGTGGGAGTCTTTCTCTGTGGAAATATGTTCATATGTGTCAGTTGTTAGGTAACACCTAGGAGTGATATCACAGGATATTTGTCGTCTGCTTTCCGACTTACCTCATGTTCTGTGATTATCTCTAGGCTCATCTATGGTGCTGCAAAGAGCAGTGTTTCATTCTTTTCCACGGCGAATATTCCATTGTGTACATGGACCACTTCTTCTTTTTACATTCATCTGTGGATGGACATTTTGGTTACTTCCAAGTCTTGGCTATGCTAAATATTGATGCAGTGCAGGCTTGCCAGCCTGTGTCTTTTGGATTCTGGTCTTCTCATGGGTTAGGCTCAGCATTGGGCCTACTAGATCATATGGTAGTTCAATTTTTACCTTTCAACGCACCTCCATTCTGTTCTCACTACTGGCTGTTACCAGTTTACATCCCACCAGCAACTTGAGGGTACACAGTTCTGTAAAAAACCCTTCAGCGTTTATTGTTTGTAGACTTTTTACAGATGACATTTTGAGTGTTGTGTGCTGATACCTTTTTGTAGTTTGGATTTGCATGCATCTAAAAATTCCCGATATTGAGCTTTTATCTACGTACTTTTTTTTTAAGTAAAACAGAGAAACTTACCTCTTCAAATTGTTTCCTTGAAAAATTTGCCATGTTCTGAATTCCTGTGGCCATTACCTGCACCAGTACGTTTTTTGAGGGCAGGTGTCATTTAGAGCCCTGTAGTAATTGTGACTATTACATGACCATTGGCTCTGGGTTTAAAGCTGCTGTTGCAGGAAACGGCCACAAGGGGGCAGCATTTCTATATTCCCAACTCTGGTTACTAAGGGAAAAGAGCCTTCCTGGAAGTCCTGTTTGTAGGTTGTAAAGTAGAGTGGAATGTGCCAGGACAAACACCCCAAAACTATGTCTACTTATTTGCTGTTGGTATTCTTAGTTTAATTTTCATTTTTCTCCGAGCAAATTTAATTGCAATGTTGTGTTTGTTCTAGGTGTACAGAATCTCTTTCATTGATACATATATCTTTTCATGTTTGGATCCTGTTCCATATAGGTTATTACAGAAAGTTGTGTAGACCTCTCTTGGTATTCGGTATGTCTCTGATGATTATATATTTTATAAATATTAGCATATGTCTGTTAAACCCAATACGCTCCGTTATATATTCCTCACACCTTTCCGTTTGGCTAACCACAAGCTTGTTTTCTGAACACGTCAATGTCCTTCTCTGTGGAAATAGGTTCCTTCCTATGAATTTTTAGATAACACCTATACGTGATATCATAGGATATGTGTCTGTCGCTTCCTGACTTACTTCAAGTTGTGTGATTATCTGTAGCCTCATCTATGGTGCTGCGACCGGCATTGTTGCATTCTTTTCTGTGTCTAATGTTGCATTGTGTACATGGACCACTTTTTCGTCCACTCATCTGCTGATGGACATTTTTGTTGCTTCCATGTCTTGGCCATGGTGTATACTGCTGCAATACACGATTTTCCATCCTGTGTCTTTTTGATTCTGGCTTTCACAGGTGACAGGCCCAACAGTGGGCCTTCCGGATCATATGGTAACTCAATTTTCACCTTGAAACGCACTGCCATTCTGTTGCTATTATTGGCTGTTACCAGTTTACATCCCACTTAGACCGAGAGGTTACACTATTCTCCACAACTTCTTCAACATCTATTGTTTGTTGACTTTTTGCTGATGGTCATTCTGACCGGTGAGAGGTGATACCTTTGTGTAGATTGGCTTTGCATGCGACTGATAATTCCTGATGTTTTGCGTTTATCAATGTCCTTTTCATTCGTTTAAAGATGGAGCTAAACTTACAACTTCAAATTGCCTTCTTGAAAAATTTGCCGCGTTTGGATTTTTTTGGCCATTCCCTACCCCAGGACAGTTGTTGAGGGCATGAGTCATTTACAGCCCTGCAGTCCTTGTGACTATTAGTGACCATTAGCAGTGGATTTAAAGCTGCTGTTTGAGGAAACGGCCTTAGTGTGGCAGCATTTCTACGTTGCCATCTCTGCTTGCTAGGGAAACAGAACCTTGCTGCAAGTTGTGCTGTTAGGTTGCAGATTAGATTGGAATGTGCCAGGACAAACCCCCATAAGTTTTAGCCTCCTTAATTCTTGTTTGTGTCTTTAAGTTGTACTTTTTCTCAGAGCAAGTTTGATTGAAAATGTCTTTTGTTCTAGGTGTACAGAATCTTGTTCATTTACACATATACATACATCTATTGATCTTTGGGTCCTTTTCCATGTAGGTTATTACAGAGTGTTGAGGAGACCACTCTTGGTATTCTGTAGGTCTTTGGGGATGATATATTTTATATGTATTAGTATATATTTGTTAACCCCAATATCCTAATATATCCATTCCTCACACCTTTTCTTTGGCTTAACCATCAGTTTGTCTTCTCAATCTGAGATTGCCTTTTTCTATGGAAATATGTTCATTTTTATGAATTTTCAGATAACATAAGTGATAGCATAGGACATTTGTCTTTCGCATTCTGACTTACTTCACAGTGTGTGATTATTTCTAGGCTCCTCTGTGGTGCTGCATATGCCATTCTTTTATTTTTTTTCGTGGTTGATATTCCATTCTGTCCATATACCACTTCTTCTTTGTTCATTCATCTGTTTATGGACCCTTTTTTTCCTTCCATGTCTTGGCTATTTCAATATTCCTGCATTGCACATTTGCCTGCCTCTGTCTTTCCGTTTCTGGTGGTCTTAGGTTATAGGCAAAGAAGGTGCCCTGCCGCATCATATGGTAGCTCAGTTTTTACCTTTTAAAGCAGCTCCATTCAGTTTTCCTTAGTGCTGTTACCACTTTACATCCCACCAGCAGCTAGAAGGTACACAGTTCTCTAAAACCCCTTCAGCATTCATAGTTTGTAGACTTTTTGCTGATGGTCATTTGACTGGTGTGAGCTGAAACCTTTTTGGAGGTTGGATTTGCATGTGACTAATAATTCCTTATACTGCGCTTTACGCATGTCCATTTTTTTCTTTTGCTTTTTTTTTAAAGAGTGAGTGCAACTTCCCTCTTCATATTGACTTCTTGAAAAATTTGTCATGTGTTGAATTTTCTTGCCTATTCCCTACCCCAGGGCATATTTTGAGGGCAGGTGTCATTTACATCCCTGCAATCCTTGTGGCTATTAAGCAACCATTAGCACTGGATTTAAAGCTGCTGTTGTGGGAAACAGCCACAAGGCGGCAGCATTATTACCTTTTCAACTCTTGTTACTAGGGCAACAGAGACTTCCTGGAGGTAGTGTTCCGAGGTTGTAAATTAGAGTGGAATGTGCTGGAACAGGCCCCCAGAAGTTTATGTGTCCTTACTTATGTTTGTTTTTTACATTAAATTTCTATTTCTTTTTTTTATATTGATTCAATATATATAGATATTGTGAAATTAACACGATAAGTCTAGTTAACATCCATGACTATACATAATTAAAGGTTTTTTCTCGTGATAACAACTTTTTTAATTAATTTATTTATTTATGGCTGTGTTGGGTCTTGGTTTCTGTGCGAGAGCTTTTTCTAGTTGCAGCAAGTGCGGGCCACTCTTCATCGCGGTGCGCGGGCCTCTCATTATCGCGGCCTCTCTTGTTGTGGAGCAGATTCTCCAGACGAGCAGGCTCAGTAATTGTGGCTCACGGGCCTAGTTGCTCTGCGGCATGTGGGATCCTCCCAGAACAGGACTCGAACCCGTGTCCTCGGCATTGGCAGGCAGATTCTCAATAACTGCGGCGCCAGGGAATCCACTAATTTCTATTTCTTATCGGAATAAATTTGATTAGAGTTTTGTGATTGTCTGGCTGTACAGAATCTGCTCAATGATTCATACAGATGTCTGTTCATCTTCGGATCCTGTTACCATGTATGTTATTACAGAATGTTGCGTAGACCTCCCTTGGTGTTTGGTAGGTATTTTGTCAATATATATTTTATATATATTGGTGATTATATAATTCATACAGTTTATGTGTTGTATGTTTATATACACTTAACATACATTAGTATATGTTTGTTAGCTCCATAATCCTAATTTGTCCATCCTCCCACCTTTCATTTTGGTTAACCATTCATTTGTTTTATAAGTCTGTGAGTTTCTTTTTCTGTGGAAATATGTTCATTGGTAGCAATCTTAGGATAACATGTATAAATGATATCATAGGATATTTGTCATTCCCTTTTGACTTACTTAACCTAATATGATTATTTCTAGTCTCATCTGTAGTCCTGAAAACGGCATTGTTCATTTATTTTTTCTGAGGCTAATATTCCATTCGGTACGTCCACCACTTCTTCTTTGTCCATTTATCTATTGATGGACATTTTGTTTGCTTGAATGTCTTGGCTATTGTAAATATTGCTACAGTGCATGTTTGCCTGTCTGTGTCTTTCCGATTCTGGTCTTCTTAGGTGATAGGCCCATTAGGGGATCGGCCGCATTGTATGGTAGCTCAATTTCTTTACCTTTTAAACGCAGCTCCATTCTGTTCTCATGATTAGCTGTTACCAGTTTACGTCCAACCAACAGCATAGTGGGTATGCATTTCTCCACCAACCCATCAGCATTCATTGTTTGTAGACTGTTTACGGATGGCATTTTGAATATTGGGTGGTGAAATCTTTTTGTATTTTGGATTTGCATCCAACCAATAATTCCTGATATTGAGCTTTTATCCATGTTATTCTTTTTTTTAAAATAACAGTGTGAGTAACACTTACCTCTTGAAACCGTTTTCTTGAAAAATTTTCCATGTTGTGAACTTTTTTGGCCATTACCTACCCCAGGACATTTTTTGAGGACACGTGTCATTTACAGCCCTACAATTGCTGTGAATCTTAAGTGACCGTTAGCCCAGTGTTTAAAGCTGCTCTTGTGGGAACCGGAAACAAGGCGGCAGCATTTCTCCATCCCCAAATCTGGTTACTAGGGCAGCTGAGCCTTCCAGAAAGTCGTGTTCCTAGGTTGTAAATGAGAATGGAATGGGCCAGAGACAACCCCAGCAACTTTATGTCTCATTAATTGCTGTTCGTGGTTTTAATTTTTTAAATTGGGGTAATGAGTAGAATAGTGTTTGTTGTAGGTGTACACAATCAGGTTCAGTTGAACATTATATACGTTTATTCATGTACAGATCCTCTTCCCATGTAAACTACTATTATTTTTTTTAATAAATGTATTTTATTTATTTATTTGTTTTTGGCTGAGTTGGATCTTCTTTGCTGCCTGTGGGCTGTCTCTAGTTGCGGTGAGCGGGGGCTACTCTCCGGTGCGGTGCACGGGCTTCTCACCGTAGTGGCTTCTTTTGTTGCGGAACACGGGCTCTAGGCGTGCGGGCTTCAGTAGTTGTGGCACCTGGTCTCAGTAGTTATGGCTCATGGGCTCCAGAGCGTAGGCTCATTAGTTGTGGTGCACGGGCTTAGTTGCTCTGCAGCATGTGGGATCTTCCCGAACCAGGGATCGAACCTGTGTCCCCTGCATTGGCAGGAGGATTCTTAACCACGGTGCCACCAGGCAAGCCCCCGTGTAAATTATTACAGAGCGTTCAGTAGACCTCCCTTGGTATATGGTCGGTCTGTTTGATACATGTGTTTAATATGTATTTGTATACGTATGGTAACCCTAATCTTAATGTATCCATTCCTCCCACTTCTCCCTTAAGATAACCATAGTTTGTTTTCTAAGTCTGTGGGAGTCTTTCTCTGTGGAAATATGTTCATATGTGTCAGTTGTTAGGTAACACCTAGGAGTGATATCACAGGATATCTGTCGTCTGCTTTCCGACTTACCTCATGTTCTGTGATTATCTCTAGGCTCATCTATGGTGCTGCAAAGAGCAGTGTTTCATTCTTTTCCACGGCGAATATTCCATTGTGTACATGGACCACTTCTTCTTTTTACATTCATCTGTGGATGGACATTTTGGTTACTTCCAAGTCTTGGTTATGCTAAATATTGATGCAGTGCAGGCTTGCCAGCCTGTGTCTTTTGGATTCTGGTCTTCTCATGGGTTAGGCTCAGCATTGGGCCTACTAGATCATATGGTAGTTCAATTTTTACCTTTCAACGCACCTCCATTCTGTTCTCACTACTGGCTGTTACCAGTTTACATCCCACCAGCAACTTGAGGGTACACAGTTCTGTAAAAAACCCTTCAGCGTTTATTGTTTGTAGACTTTTTACAGATGACATTTTGAGTGTTGTGTGCTGATACCTTTTTGTAGTTTGGATTTGCATGCATCTAAAAATTCCCGATATTGAGCTTTTATCTACGTACTTTTTTTTTTAAGTAAAACAGAGAAACTTACCTCTTCAAATTGTTTCCTTGAAAAATTTGCCATGTTCTGAATTCCTGTGGCCATTACCTGCACCAGTACGTTTTTTGAGGGCAGGTGTCATTTAGAGCCCTGTAGTAATTGTGACTATTACATGACCATTGGCTCTGGGTTTAAAGCTGCTGTTGCAGGAAACGGCCACAAGGGGGCAGCATTTCTATATTCCCAACTCTGGTTACTAAGGGAAAAGAGCCTTCCTGGAAGTCCTGTTTGTAGGTTGTAAAGTAGAGTGGAATGTGCCAGGACAAACACCCCAAAACTATGTCTACTTATTTGCTGTTGGTATTCTTAGTTTAATTTTCATTTTTCTCCGAGCAAATTTAATTGCAATGTTGTGTTTGTTCTAGGTGTACAGAATCTCTTTCATTGATACATATATCTTTTCATGTTTGGATCCTGTTCCATATAGGTTATTACAGAAAGTTGTGTAGACCTCTCTTGGTATTCGGTATGTCTCTGATGATTATATATTTTATAAATATTAGCATATGTCTGTTAAACCCAATACGCTCCGTTATATATTCCTCACACCTTTCCGTTTGGCTAACCACAAGCTTGTTTTCTGAACACGTCAATGTCCTTCTCTGTGGAAATAGGTTCCTTCCTATGAATTTTTAGATAACACCTATACGTGATATCATAGGATATGTGTCTGTCGCTTCCTGACTTACTTCAAGTTGTGTGATTATCTGTAGCCTCATCTATGGTGCTGCGACCGGCATTGTTTCATTCTTTTCTGTGTCTAATGTTGCATTGTGTACATGGACCACTTTTTCGTCCACTCATCTGCTGATGGACATTTTTGTTGCTTCCATGTCTTGGCCATGGTATATACTGCTGCAATACACGATTTTCCATCCTGTGTCTTTTTGATTCTGGCTTTCACAGGTGACAGGCCCAACAGTGGGCCTTCCGGATCATATGGTAACTCAATTTTTACCTTGAAACGCACTGCCATTCTGTTGCTATTATTGGCTGTTACCAGTTTACATCCCACTTAGACCGAGAGGTTACACTATTCTCCACAACTTCTTCAACATCTATTGTTTGTTGACTTTTTGCTGATGGTCATTCTGACTAGTGCGAGGTGATACCTTTGTGTAGATTGGATTTGCATGCGACTAATAATTCCTGATGTTTTGCGTTTATCAATGTGCTTTTCATTTGTTTAAAGATGGAGCTAAAGTTACAACTTCAAATTGCCTTCTTGAAAAATTTGCCGCGTTTGGATTTTTTTGGCCATTCCCTACCCCAGGACAGTTGTTGAGGGCATGAGTCATTTACAGCCCTGCAGTCCTTGTGACTATTAGTGACCATTAGCAGTGGATTTAAAGCTGCTGTTTGAGGAAACGGCCTTAGTGTGGCAGCATTTCTACGTTGCCATCTCTGCTTGCTAGGGAAACAGAACCTTGCTGCAAGTTGTGCTGTTAGGTTGCAGATTAGATTGGAATGTGCCAGGACAAACCCCCATAAGTTTTAGCCTCCTTAATTCTTGTTTGTGTCTTTAAGTTGTACTTTTTCTCAGAGCAAGTTTGATTGAAAATGTCTTTTGTTCTAGGTGTACAGAATCTTGTTCATTTACACATATACATACATCTATTGATCTTTGGGTCCTTTTCCATGTAGGTTATTACAGAGTGTTGAGGAGACCACTCTTGGTATTCTGTAGGTCTTTGGGGATGATATATTTTATATGTATTAGTATATATTTGTTAACCCCAATATCCTAATATATCCATTCCTCACACCTTTTCTTTGGCTTAACCATCAGTTTGTCTTCTCAATCTGAGATTGCCTTTTTCTATGGAAATATGTTCATTTTTATGAATTTTCAGATAACATAAGTGATAGCATAGGACATTTGTCTTTCGCATTCTGACTTACTTCACAGTGTGTGATTATTTCTAGGCTCCTCTGTGGTGCTGCATATGCCATTCTTTTATTTTTTTTCGTGGTTGATATTCCATTCTGTCCATATACCACTTCTTCTTTGTTCATTCATCTGTTTATGGACCCTTTTTTTCCTTCCATGTCTTGGCTATTTCAATATTCCTGCATTGCACATTTGCCTGCCTCTGTCTTTCCGTTTCTGGTGGTCTTAGGTTATAGGCAAAGAAGGTGCCCTGCCGCATCATATGGTAGCTCAGTTTTTACCTTTTAAAGCAGCTCCATTCAGTTTTCCTTAGTGCTGTTACCACTTTACATCCCACCAGCAGCTAGAAGGTACACAGTTCTCTAAAACCCCTTCAGCATTCATAGTTTGTAGACTTTTTGCTGATGGTCATTTGACTGGTGTGAGCTGAAACCTTTTTGGAGGTTGGATTTGCATGTGACTAATAATTCCTTACACTGCGCTTTACGCATGTCCATTTTTTTCTTTTGCTTTTTTTTTAAAGAGTGAGTGCAACTTCCCTCTTCATATTGACTTCTTGAAAAATTTGTCATGTGTTGAATTTTCTTGCCTATTCCCTACCCCAGGGCATATTTTGAGGGCAGGTGTCATTTACATCCCTGCAATCCTTGTGGCTATTAAGCAACCATTAGCACTGGATTTAAAGCTGCTGTTGTGGGAAACAGCCACAAGGCGGCAGCATTATTACCTTTTCAACTCTTGTTACTAGGGCAACAGAGACTTCCTGGAGGTAGTGTTCCGAGGTTGTAAATTAGAGTGGAATGTGCTGGAACAGGCCCCCAGAAGTTTATGTGTCCTTACTTATGTTTGTTTTTTACATTAAATTTCTATTTCTTTTTTTTTATATTGTTTCAATATATATAGATATTGTGAAATTAACACGATAAGTCTAGTTAACATCCATGACTATACATAATTAAAGGTTTTTTCTCGTGATAACAACTTTTTTAATTAATTAATTTATTTATGGCTGTGTTGGGTCTTGGTTTCTGTGCGAGAGCTTTTTCTAGTTGCAGCAAGTGCGGGCCACTCTTCATCGCGGTGCGCGGGCCTCTCATTATCGCGGCCTCTCTTGTTGTGGAGCAGATTCTCCAGACGAGCAGGCTCAGTAATTGTGGCTCACGGGCCTAGTTGCTCTGCGGCATGTGGGATCCTCCCAGAACAGGACTCGAACCCGTGTCCTCGGCATTGGCAGGCAGATTCTCAATAACTGCGGCGCCAGGGAATCCACTAATTTCTATTTCTTATCGGAATAAATTTGATTAGAGTTTTGTGATTGTCTGGCTGTACAGAATCTGTTCAATGATTCATACAGATGTCTGTTCATCTTCGGATCCTGTTACCATGTATGTTATTACAGAATGTTGCGTAGACCTCCCTTGGTGTTTGGTAGGTATTTTGTCAATATATATTTTATATATATTGGTGATTATATAATTCATACAGTTTATGTGTTGTATGTTTATATACACTTAACATACATTAGTATATGTTTGTTAGCTCCATAATCCTAATTTGTCCATCCTCCCACCTTTCATTTTGGTTAACCATTCATTTGTTTTCTAAGTCTGTGAGTTTCTTTTTCTGTGGAAATATGTTCATTGGTAGCAATCTTAGGATAACATGTATAAATGATATCATAGGATATTTGTCATTCCCTTTTGACTTACTTAACCTAATATGATTATTTCTAGTCTCATCTGTAGTCCTGAAAACGGCATTGTTCATTTATTTTTTCTGAGGCTAATATTCCATTCGGTACGTCCACCACTTCTTCTTTGTCCATTTATCTATTGATGGACATTTTGTTTGCTTGAATGTCTTGGCTATTGTAAATATTGCTACAGTGCATGTTTGCCTGTCTGTGTCTTTCCGATTCTGGTCTTCTTAGGTGATAGGCCCATTAGGGGATCGGCCACATTGTATGGTAGCTCAATTTCTTTACCTTTTAAACGCAGCTCCATTCTGTTCTCATGATTAGCTGTTACCAGTTTACGTCCAGCCAACAGCATAGTGGGTATGCATTTCTCCACCAACCCATCAGCATTCATTGTTTGTAGACTGTTTACGGATGGCATTTTGAATATTGGGTGGTGAAATCTTTTTGTATTTTGGATTTGCATCCAACCAATAATTCCTGATATTGAGCATTTATCCATGTTATTCTTTTTTTAAAATAACAGTGTGAGTAACACTTACCTCTTGAAACCGTTTTCTTGAAAAATTTTCCATGTTGTGAACTTTTTTGGCCATTACCTACCCCAGGACATTTTTTGAGGACACGTGTCATTTACAGCCCTACAATTGCTGTGAATCTTAAGTGACCGTTAGCCCAGTGTTTAAAGCTGCTCTTGTGGGAACCGGAAACAAGGCGGCAGCATTTCTCCATCCCCAAATCTGGTTACTAGGGCAGCTGAGCCTTCCAGAAAGTCGTGTTCCTAGGTTGTAAATGAGAATGGAATGGGCCAGAGACAACCCCAGCAACTTTATGTCTCATTAATTGCTGTTCGTGGTTTTAATTTTTTAAATTGGGGTAATGAGTAGAATAGTGTTTGTTGTAGGTGTACACAATCAGGTTCAGTTGAACATTATATACGTTTATTCATGTACAGATCCTCTTCCCATGTAAACTACTATTATTTTTTTTAATAAATGTATTTTATTTATTTATTTGTTTTTGGCTGAGTTGGATCTTCTTTGCTGCCTGTGGGCTGTCTCTAGTTGCGGTGAGCGGGGGCTACTCTCCGGTGCGGTGCACGGGCTTCTCACCGTAGTGGCTTCTTTTGTTGCGGAACACGGGCTCTAGGCGTGCGGGCTTCAGTAGTTGTGGCACCTGGTCTCAGTAGTTATGGCTCATGGGCTCCAGAGCGTAGGCTCATTAGTTGTGGTGCACGGGCTTAGTTGCTCTGCAGCATGTGGGATCTTCCCGAACCAGGGATCGAACCTGTGTCCCCTGCATTGGCAGGAGGATTCTTAACCACGGTGCCACCAGGCAAGCCCCCGTGTAAATTATTACAGAGCGTTCAGTAGACCTCCCTTGGTATATGGTCGGTCTGTTTGATACATGTGTTTAATATGTATTTGTATACGTATGGTAACCCTAATCTTAATGTATCCATTCCTCCCACTTCTCCCTTAAGATAACCATAGTTTGTTTTCTAAGTCTGTGGGAGTCTTTCTCTGTGGAAATATGTTCATATGTGTCAGTAGTTAGGTAACACCTAGGAGTGATATCACAGGATATTTGTCGTCTGCTTTCCGACTTACCTCATGTTCTGTGATTATCTCTAGGCTCATCTATGGTGCTGCAAAGAGCAGTGTTTCATTCTTTTCCACGGCGAATATTCCATTGTGTACATGGACCACTTCTTCTTTTTACATTCATCTGTGGATGGACATTTTGGTTACTTCCAAGTCTTGGCTATGCTAAATATTGATGCAGTGCAGGCTTGCCAGCCTGTGTCTTTTGGATTCTGGTCTTCTCATGGGTTAGGCTCAGCATTGGGCCTACTAGATCACATGGTAGTTCAATTTTTACCTTTCAACGCACCTCCATTCTGTTCTCACTACTGGCTGTTACCAGTTTACATCCCACCAGCAACTTGAGGGTACACAGTTCTGTAAAAAACCCTTCAGCGTTTATTGTTTGTAGACTTTTTACAGATGACATTTTGAGTGTTGTGTGCTGATACCTTTTTGTAGTTTGGATTTGCATGCATCTAAAAATTCCCGATATTGAGCTTTTATCTACGTACTTTTTTTTTTAAGTAAAACAGAGAAACTTACCTCTTCAAATTGTTTCCTTGAAAAATTTGCCATGTTCTGAATTCCTGTGGCCATTACCTGCACCAGTACGTTTTTTGAGGGCAGGTGTCATTTAGAGCCCTGTAGTAATTGTGACTATTACATGACCATTGGCTCTGGGTTTAAAGCTGCTGTTGCAGGAAACGGCCACAAGGGGGCAGCATTTCTATATTCCCAACTCTGGTTACTAAGGGAAAAGAGCCTTCCTGGAAGTCCTGTTTGTAGGTTGTAAAGTAGAGTGGAATGTGCCAGGACAAACACCCCAAAACTATGTCTACTTATTTGCTGTTGGTATTCTTAGTTTAATTTTCATTTTTCTCCGAGCAAATTTAATTGCAATGTTGTGTTTGTTCTAGGTGTACAGAATCTCTTTCATTGATACATATATCTTTTCATGTTTGGATCCTGTTCCATATAGGTTATTACAGAAAGTTGTGTAGACCTCTCTTGGTATTCGGTATGTCTCTGATGATTATATATTTTATAAATATTAGCATATGTCTGTTAAACCCAATACGCTCCGTTATATATTCCTCACACCTTTCCGTTTGGCTAACCACAAGCTTGTTTTCTGAACACGTCAATGTCCTTCTCTGTGGAAATAGGTTCCTTCCTATGAATTTTTAGATAACACCTATACGTGATATCATAGGATATGTGTCTGTCGCTTCCTGACTTACTTCAAGTTGTGTGATTATCTGTAGCCTCATCTATGGTGCTGCGACCGGCATTGTTTCATTCTTTTCTGTGTCTAATGTTGCATTGTGTACATGGACCACTTTTTCGTCCACTCATCTGCTGATGGACATTTTTGTTGCTTCCATGTCTTGGCCATGGTGTATACTGCTGCAATACACGATTTTCCATCCTGTGTCTTTTTGATTCTGGCTTTCACAGGTGACAGGCCCAACAGTGGGCCTTCCGGATCATATGGTAACTCAATTTTCACCTTGAAACGCACTGCCATTCTGTTGCTATTATTGGCTGTTACCAGTTTACATCCCACTTAGACCGAGAGGTTACACTATTCTCCACAACTTCTTCAACATCTATTGTTTGTTGACTTTTTGCTGATGGTCATTCTGACCGGTGAGAGGTGATACCTTTGTGTAGATTGGCTTTGCATGCGACTGATAATTCCTGATGTTTTGCGTTTATCAATGTCCTTTTCATTCGTTTAAAGATGGAGCTAAACTTACAACTTCAAATTGCCTTCTTGAAAAATTTGCCGCGTTTGGATTTTTTTGGCCATTCCCTACCCCAGGACAGTTGTTGAGGGCATGAGTCATTTACAGCCCTGCAGTCCTTGTGACTATTAGTGACCATTAGCAGTGGATTTAAAGCTGCTGTTTGAGGAAACGGCCTTAGTGTGGCAGCATTTCTACGTTGCCATCTCTGCTTGCTAGGGAAACAGAACCTTGCTGCAAGTTGTGCTGTTAGGTTGCAGATTAGATTGGAATGTGCCAGGACAAACCCCCATAAGTTTTAGCCTCCTTAATTCTTGTTTGTGTCTTTAAGTTGTACTTTTTCTCAGAGCAAGTTTGATTGAAAATGTCTTTTGTTCTAGGTGTACAGAATCTTGTTCATTTACACATATACATACATCTATTGATCTTTGGGTCCTTTTCCATGTAGGTTATTACAGAGTGTTGAGGAGACCACTCTTGGTATTCTGTAGGTCTTTGGGGATGATATATTTTATATGTATTAGTATATATTTGTTAACCCCAATATCCTAATATATCCATTCCTCACACCTTTTCTTTGGCTTAACCATCAGTTTGTCTTCTCAATCTGAGATTGCCTTTTTCTATGGAAATATGTTCATTTTTATGAATTTTCAGATAACATAAGTGATAGCATAGGACATTTGTCTTTCGCATTCTGACTTACTTCACAGTGTGTGATTATTTCTAGGCTCCTCTGTGGTGCTGCATATGCCATTCTTTTATTTTTTTTCGTGGTTGATATTCCATTCTGTCCATATACCACTTCTTCTTTGTTCATTCATCTGTTTATGGACCCTTTTTTTCCTTCCATGTCTTGGCTATTTCAATATTCCTGCATTGCACATTTGCCTGCCTCTGTCTTTCCGTTTCTGGTGGTCTTAGGTTATAGGCAAAGAAGGTGCCCTGCCGCATCATATGGTAGCTCAGTTTTTACCTTTTAAAGCAGCTCCATTCAGTTTTCCTTAGTGCTGTTACCACTTTACATCCCACCAGCAGCTAGAAGGTACACAGTTCTCTAAAACCCCTTCAGCATTCATAGTTTGTAGACTTTTTGCTGATGGTCATTTGACTGGTGTGAGCTGAAACCTTTTTGGAGGTTGGATTTGCATGTGACTAATAATTCCTTATACTGCGCTTTACGCATGTCCATTTTGTTCTTTTGCTTTTTTTTTAAAGAGTGAGTGCAACTTCCCTCTTCATATTGACTTCTTGAAAAATTTGTCATGTGTTGAATTTTCTTGCCTATTCCCTACCCCAGGGCATATTTTGAGGGCAGGTGTCATTTACATCCCTGCAATCCTTGTGGCTATTAAGCAACCATTAGCACTGGATTTAAAGCTGCTGTTGTGGGAAACAGCCACAAGGCGGCAGCATTATTACCTTTTCAACTCTTGTTACTAGGGCAACAGAGACTTCCTGGAGGTAGTGTTCCGAGGTTGTAAATTAGAGTGGAATGTGCTGGAACAGGCCCCCAGAAGTTTATGTGTCCTTACTTATGTTTGTTTTTTACATTAAATTTCTATTTCTTTTTTTTATATTGATTCAATATATATAGATATTGTGAAATTAACACGATAAGTCTAGTTAACATCCATGACTATACATAATTAAAGGTTTTTTCTCGTGATAACAACTTTTTTAATTAATTTATTTATTTATGGCTGCGTTGGGTCTTGGTTTCTGTGCGAGAGCTTTTTCTAGTTGCAGCAAGTGCGGGCCACTCTTCATCGCGGTGCGCGGGCCTCTCATTATCGCGGCCTCTCTTGTTGTGGAGCAGATTCTCCAGACGAGCAGGCTCAGTAATTGTGGCTCACGGGCCTAGTTGCTCTGCGGCATGTGGGATCCTCCCAGAACAGGACTCGAACCCGTGTCCTCGGCATTGGCAGGCAGATTCTCAATAACTGCGGCGCCAGGGAATCCACTAATTTCTATTTCTTATCGGAATACATTTGATTAGAGTTTTGTGATTGTCTGGCTGTACAGAATATGCTCAATGATTCATACAGATGTCTGTTCATCTTCGGATCCTGTTACCATGTATGTTATTACAGAATGTTGCGTAGACCTCCCTTGGTGTTTGGTAGGTATTTTGTCAATATATATTTTATATATATTGGTGATTATATAATTCATACAGTTTATGTGTTGTATGTTTATATACACTTAACATACATTAGTATATGTTTGTTAGCTCCATAATCCTAATTTGTCCATCCTCCCACCTTTCATTTTGGTTAACCATTCATTTGTTTTCTAAGTCTGTGAGTTTCTTTTTCTGTGGAAATATGTTCATTGGTAGCAATCTTAGGATAACATGTATAAATGATATCATAGGATATTTGTCATTCCCTTTTGACTTACTTAACCTAATATGATTATTTCTAGTCTCATCTGTAGTCCTGAAAACGGCATTGTTCATTTATTTTTTCTGAGGCTAATATTCCATTCGGTACGTCCACCACTTCTTCTTTGTCCATTTATCTATTGATGGACATTTTGTTTGCTTGAATGTCTTGGCTATTGTAAATATTGCTACAGTGCATGTTTGCCTGTCTGTGTCTTTCCGATTCTGGTCTTCTTAGGTGATAGTCCCATTAGGGGATCGGCCGCATTGTATGGTAGCTCAATTTCTTTACCTTTTAAACGCAGCTCCATTCTGTTCTCGTGATTAGCTGTTACCAGTTTACGTCCAGCCAACAGCATAGTGGGTATGCATTTCTCCACCAACCCATCAGCATTCATTGTTTGTAGACTGTTTACGGATGGCATTTTGAATATTGGGTGGTGAAATCTTTTTGTATTTTGGATTTGCATCCAACCAATAATTCCTGATATTGAGCTTTTATCCATGTTATTCCTTTTTTTAAAATAACAGTGTGAGTAACACTTACCTCTTGAAACCGTTTTCTTGAAAAATTTTCCATGTTGTGAACTTTTTTGGCCATTACCTACCCCAGGACATTTTTTGAGGACACGTGTCATTTACAGCCCTACAATTGCTGTGAATCTTAAGTGACCGTTAGCCCAGTGTTTAAAGCTGCTCTTGTGGGAACCGGAAACAAGGCGGCAGCATTTCTCCATCCCCAAATCTGGTTACTAGGGCAGCTGAGCCTTCCAGAAAGTCGTGTTCCTAGGTTGTAAATGAGAATGGAATGGGCCAGAGACAACCCCAGCAACTTTATGTCTCATTAATTGCTGTTCGTGGTTTTAATTTTTTAAATTGGGGTAATGAGTAGAATAGTGTTTGTTGTAGGTGTACACAATCAGGTTCAGTTGAACATTATATACGTTTATTCATGTACAGATCCTCTTCCCATGTAAACTACTATTATTTTTTTTAATAAATGTATTTTATTTATTTATTTGTTTTTGGCTGAGTTGGATCTTCTTTGCTGCCTGTGGGCTGTCTCTAGTTGCGGTGAGTGGGGGCTACTCTCCGGTGCGGTGCACGGGCTTCTCACCGTAGTGGCTTCTTTTGTTGCGGAACACGGGCTCTAGGCGTGCGGGCTTCAGTAGTTGTGGCACCTGGTCTCAGTAGTTATGGCTCATGGGCTCCAGAGCGTAGGCTCATTAGTTGTGGTGCACGGGCTTAGTTGCTCTGCAGCATGTGGGATCTTCCCGAACCAGGGATCGAACCTGTGTCCCCTGCATTGGCAGGAGGATTCTTAACCACGGTGCCACCAGGCAAGCCCCCGTGTAAATTATTACAGAGCGTTCAGTAGACCTCCCTTGGTATATGGTCGGTCTGTTTGATACATGTGTTTAATATGTATTTGTATACGTATGGTAACCCTAATCTTAATGTATCCATTCCTCCCACTTCTCCCTTAAGATAACCATAGTTTGTTTTCTAAGTCTGTGGGAGTCTTTCTCTGTGGAAATATGTTCATATGTGTCAGTTGTTAGGTAACACCTAGGAGTGATATCACAGGATATCTGTTGTCTGCTTTCCGACTTACCTCATGTTCTGTGATTATCTCTAGGCTCATCTATGGTGCTGCAAAGAGCAGTGTTTCATTCTTTTCCACGGCGAATATTCCATTGTGTACATGGACCACTTCTTCTTTTTACATTCATCTGTGGATGGACATTTTGGTTACTTCCAAGTCTTGGTTATGCTAAATATTGATGCAGTGCAGGCTTGCCAGCCTGTGTCTTTTGGATTCTGGTCTTCTCATGGGTTAGGCTCAGCATTGGGCCTACTAGATCACATGGTAGTTCAATTTTTACCTTTCAACGCACCTCCATTCTGTTCTCACTACTGGCTGTTACCAGTTTACATCCCACCAGCAACTTGAGGGTACACAGTTCTGTAAAAAACCCTTCAGCGTTTATTGTTTGTAGACTTTTTACAGATGACATTTTGAGTGTTGTGTGCTGATACCTTTTTGTAGTTTGGATTTGCATGCATCTAAAAATTCCCGATATTGAGCTTTTATCTACGTACTTTTTTTTTTAAGTAAAACAGAGAAACTTACCTCTTCAAATTGTTTCCTTGAAAAATTTGCCATGTTCTGAATTCCTGTGGCCATTACCTGCACCAGTACGTTTTTTGAGGGCAGGTGTCATTTAGAGCCCTGTAGTAATTGTGACTATTACATGACCATTGGCTCTGGGTTTAAAGCTGCTGTTGCAGGAAACGGCCACAAGGGGGCAGCATTTCTATATTCCCAACTCTGGTTACTAAGGGAAAAGAGCCTTCCTGGAAGTCCTGTTTGTAGGTTGTAAAGTAGAGTGGAATGTGCCAGGACAAACACCCCAAAACTATGTCTACTTATTTGCTGTTGGTATTCTTAGTTTAATTTTCATTTTTCTCCGAGCAAATTTAATTGCAATGTTGTGTTTGTTCTAGGTGTACAGAATCTCTTTCATTGATACATATATCTTTTCATGTTTGGATCCTGTTCCATATAGGTTATTACAGAAAGTTGTGTAGACCTCTCTTGGTATTCGGTATGTCTCTGATGATTATATATTTTATAAATATTAGCATATGTCTGTTAAACCCAATACGCTCCGTTATATATTCCTCACACCTTTCCGTTTGGCTAACCACAAGCTTGTTTTCTGAACACGTCAATGTCCTTCTCTGTGGAAATAGGTTCCTTCCTATGAATTTTTAGATAACACCTATACGTGATATCATAGGATATGTGTCTGTCGCTTCCTGACTTACTTCAAGTTGTGTGATTATCTGTAGCCTCATCTATGGTGCTGCGACCGGCATTGTTTCATTCTTTTCTGTGTCTAATGTTGCATTGTGTACATGGACCACTTTTTCGTCCACTCATCTGCTGATGGACATTTTTGTTGCTTCCATGTCTTGGCCATGGTGTATACTGCTGCAATACACGATTTTCCATCCTGTGTCTTTTTGATTCTGGCTTTCACAGGTGACAGGCCCAACAGTGGGCCTTCCGGATCATATGGTAACTCAATTTTCACCTTGAAACGCACTGCCATTCTGTTGCTATTATTGGCTGTTACCAGTTTACATCCCACTTAGACCGAGAGGTTACACTATTCTCCACAACTTCTTCAACATCTATTGTTTGTTGACTTTTTGCTGATGGTCATTCTGACCGGTGAGAGGTGATACCTTTGTGTAGATTGGCTTTGCATGCGACTGATAATTCCTGATGTTTTGCGTTTATCAATGTCCTTTTCATTCGTTTAAAGATGGAGCTAAACTTACAACTTCAAATTGCCTTCTTGAAAAATTTGCCGCGTTTGGATTTTTTTGGCCATTCCCTACCCCAGGACAGTTGTTGAGGGCATGAGTCATTTACAGCCCTGCAGTCCTTGTGACTATTAGTGACCATTAGCAGTGGATTTAAAGCTGCTGTTTGAGGAAACGGCCTTAGTGTGGCAGCATTTCTACGTTGCCATCTCTGCTTGCTAGGGAAACAGAACCTTGCTGCAAGTTGTGCTGTTAGGTTGCAGATTAGATTGGAATGTGCCAGGACAAACCCCCATAAGTTTTAGCCTCCTTAATTCTTGTTTGTGTCTTTAAGTTGTACTTTTTCTCAGAGCAAGTTTGATTGAAAATGTCTTTTGTTCTAGGTGTACAGAATCTTGTTCATTTACACATATACATACATCTATTGATCTTTGGGTCCTTTTCCATGTAGGTTATTACAGAGTGTTGAGGAGACCACTCTTGGTATTCTGTAGGTCTTTGGGGATGATATATTTTATATGTATTAGTATATATTTGTTAACCCCAATATCCTAATATATCCATTCCTCACACCTTTTCTTTGGCTTAACCATCAGTTTGTCTTCTCAATCTGAGATTGCCTTTTTCTATGGAAATATGTTCATTTTTATGAATTTTCAGATAACATAAGTGATAGCATAGGACATTTGTCTTTCGCATTCTGACTTACTTCACAGTGTGTGATTATTTCTAGGCTCCTCTGTGGTGCTGCATATGCCATTCTTTTATTTTTTTTCGTGGTTGATATTCCATTCTGTCCATATACCACTTCTTCTTTGTTCATTCATCTGTTTATGGACCCTTTTTTTCCTTCCATGTCTTGGCTATTTCAATATTCCTGCATTGCACATTTGCCTGCCTCTGTCTTTCCGTTTCTGGTGGTCTTAGGTTATAGGCAAAGAAGGTGCCCTGCCGCATCATATGGTAGCTCAGTTTTTACCTTTTAAAGCAGCTCCATTCAGTTTTCCTTAGTGCTGTTACCACTTTACATCCCACCAGCAGCTAGAAGGTACACAGTTCTCTAAAACCCCTTCAGCATTCATAGTTTGTAGACTTTTTGCTGATGGTCATTTGACTGGTGTGAGCTGAAACCTTTTTGGAGGTTGGATTTGCATGTGACTAATAATTCCTTATACTGCGCTTTACGCATGTCCATTTTGTTCTTTTGCTTTTTTTTTAAAGAGTGAGTGCAACTTCCCTCTTCATATTGACTTCTTGAAAAATTTGTCATGTGTTGAATTTTCTTGCCTATTCCCTACCCCAGGGCATATTTTGAGGGCAGGTGTCATTTACATCCCTGCAATCCTTGTGGCTATTAAGCAACCATTAGCACTGGATTTAAAGCTGCTGTTGTGGGAAACAGCCACAAGGCGGCAGCATTATTACCTTTTCAACTCTTGTTACTAGGGCAACAGAGACTTCCTGGAGGTAGTGTTCCGAGGTTGTAAATTAGAGTGGAATGTGCTGGAACAGGCCCCCAGAAGTTTATGTGTCCTTACTTATGTTTGTTTTTTACATTAAATTTCTATTTCTTTTTTTTATATTGATTCAATATATATAGATATTGTGAAATTAACACGATAAGTCTAGTTAACATCCATGACTATACATAATTAAAGGTTTTTTCTCGTGATAACAACTTTTTTAATTAATTTATTTATTTATGGCTGCGTTGGGTCTTGGTTTCTGTGCGAGAGCTTTTTCTAGTTGCAGCAAGTGCGGGCCACTCTTCATCGCGGTGCGCGGGCCTCTCATTATCGCGGCCTCTCTTGTTGTGGAGCAGATTCTCCAGACGAGCAGGCTCAGTAATTGTGGCTCACGGGCCTAGTTGCTCTGCGGCATGTGGGATCCTCCCAGAACAGGACTCGAACCCGTGTCCTCGGCATTGGCAGGCAGATTCTCAATAACTGCGGCGCCAGGGAATCCACTAATTTCTATTTCTTATCGGAATACATTTGATTAGAGTTTTGTGATTGTCTGGCTGTACAGAATATGCTCAATGATTCATACAGATGTCTGTTCATCTTCGGATCCTGTTACCATGTATGTTATTACAGAATGTTGCGTAGACCTCCCTTGGTGTTTGGTAGGTATTTTGTCAATATATATTTTATATATATTGGTGATTATATAATTCATACAGTTTATGTGTTGTATGTTTATATACACTTAACATACATTAGTATATGTTTGTTAGCTCCATAATCCTAATTTGTCCATCCTCCCACCTTTCATTTTGGTTAACCATTCATTTGTTTTCTAAGTCTGTGAGTTTCTTTTTCTGTGGAAATATGTTCATTGGTAGCAATCTTAGGATAACATGTATAAATGATATCATAGGATATTTGTCATTCCCTTTTGACTTACTTAACCTAATATGATTATTTCTAGTCTCATCTGTAGTCCTGAAAACGGCATTGTTCATTTATTTTTTCTGAGGCTAATATTCCATTCGGTACGTCCACCACTTCTTCTTTGTCCATTTATCTATTGATGGACATTTTGTTTGCTTGAATGTCTTGGCTATTGTAAATATTGCTACAGTGCATGTTTGCCTGTCTGTGTCTTTCCGATTCTGGTCTTCTTAGGTGATAGTCCCATTAGGGGATCGGCCGCATTGTATGGTAGCTCAATTTCTTTACCTTTTAAACGCAGCTCCATTCTGTTCTCGTGATTAGCTGTTACCAGTTTACGTCCAGCCAACAGCATAGTGGGTATGCATTTCTCCACCAACCCATCAGCATTCATTGTTTGTAGATTGTTTACGGATGGCATTTTGAATATTGGGTGGTGAAATCTTTTTGTATTTTGGATTTGCATCCAACCAATAATTCCTGATATTGAGCTTTTATCCATGTTATTCCTTTTTTTAAAATAACAGTGTGAGTAACACTTACCTCTTGAAACCGTTTTCTTGAAAAATTTTCCATGTTGTGAACTTTTTTGGCCATTACCTACCCCAGGACATTTTTTGAGGACACGTGTCATTTACAGCCCTACAATTGCTGTGAATCTTAAGTGACCGTTAGCCCAGTGTTTAAAGCTGCTCTTGTGGGAACCGGAAACAAGGCGGCAGCATTTCTCCATCCCCAAATCTGGTTACTAGGGCAGCTGAGCCTTCCAGAAAGTCGTGTTCCTAGGTTGTAAATGAGAATGGAATGGGCCAGAGACAACCCCAGCAACTTTATGTCTCATTAATTGCTGTTCGTGGTTTTAATTTTTTAAATTGGGGTAATGAGTAGAATAGTGTTTGTTGTAGGTGTACACAATCAGGTTCAGTTGAACATTATATACGTTTATTCATGTACAGATCCTCTTCCCATGTAAACTACTATTATTTTTTTTAATAAATGTATTTTATTTATTTATTTGTTTTTGGCTGAGTTGGATCTTCTTTGCTGCCTGTGGGCTGTCTCTAGTTGCGGTGAGTGGGGGCTACTCTCCGGTGCGGTGCACGGGCTTCTCACCGTAGTGGCTTCTTTTGTTGCGGAACACGGGCTCTAGGCATGCGGGCTTCAGTAGTTGTGGCACCTGGTCTCAGTAGTTATGGCTCATGGGCTCCAGAGCGTAGGCTCATTAGTTGTGGTGCACGGGCTTAGTTGCTCTGCAGCATGTGGGATCTTCCCGAACCAGGGATCGAACCTGTGTCCCCTGCATTGGCAGGAGGATTCTTAACCACGGTGCCACCAGGCAAGCCCCCGTGTAAATTATTACAGAGCGTTCAGTAGACCTCCCTTGGTATATGGTCGGTCTGTTTGATACATGTGTTTAATATGTATTTGTATACGTATGGTAACCCTAATCTTAATGTATCCATTCCTCCCACTTCTCCCTTAAGATAACCATAGTTTGTTTTCTAAGTCTGTGGGAGTCTTTCTCTGTGGAAATATGTTCATATGTGTCAGTTGTTAGGTAACACCTAGGAGTGATATCACAGGATATCTGTTGTCTGCTTTCCGACTTACCTCATGTTCTGTGATTATCTCTAGGCTCATCTATGGTGCTGCAAAGAGCAGTGTTTCATTCTTTTCCACGGCGAATATTCCATTGTGTACATGGACCACTTCTTCTTTTTACATTCATCTGTGGATGGACATTTTGGTTACTTCCAAGTCTTGGTTATGCTAAATATTGATGCAGTGCAGGCTTGCCAGCCTGTGTCTTTTGGATTCTGGTCTTCTCATGGGTTAGGCTCAGCATTGGGCCTACTAGATCACATGGTAGTTCAATTTTTACCTTTCAACGCACCTCCATTCTGTTCTCACTACTGGCTGTTACCAGTTTACATCCCACCAGCAACTTGAGGGTACACAGTTCTGTAAAAAACCCTTCAGCGTTTATTGTTTGTAGACTTTTTACAGATGACATTTTGAGTGTTGTGTGCTGATACCTTTTTGTAGTTTGGATTTGCATGCATCTAAAAATTCCCGATATTGAGCTTTTATCTACGTACTTTTTTTTTTAAGTAAAACAGAGAAACTTACCTCTTCAAATTGTTTCCTTGAAAAATTTGCCATGTTCTGAATTCCTGTGGCCATTACCTGCACCAGTACGTTTTTTGAGGGCAGGTGTCATTTAGAGCCCTGTAGTAATTGTGACTATTACATGACCATTGGCTCTGGGTTTAAAGCTGCTGTTGCAGGAAACGGCCACAAGGGGGCAGCATTTCTATATTCCCAACTCTGGTTACTAAGGGAAAAGAGCCTTCCTGGAAGTCCTGTTTGTAGGTTGTAAAGTAGAGTGGAATGTGCCAGGACAAACACCCCAAAACTATGTCTACTTATTTGCTGTTGGTATTCTTAGTTTAATTTTCATTTTTCTCCGAGCAAATTTAATTGCAATGTTGTGTTTGTTCTAGGTGTACAGAATCTCTTTCATTGATACATATATCTTTTCATGTTTGGATCCTGTTCCATATAGGTTATTACAGAAAGTTGTGTAGACCTCTCTTGGTATTCGGTATGTCTCTGATGATTATATATTTTATAAATATTAGCATATGTCTGTTAAACCCAATACGCTCCGTTATATATTCCTCACACCTTTCCGTTTGGCTAACCACAAGCTTGTTTTCTGAACACGTCAATGTCCTTCTCTGTGGAAATAGGTTCCTTCCTATGAATTTTTAGATAACACCTATACGTGATATCATAGGATATGTGTCTGTCGCTTCCTGACTTACTTCAAGTTGTGTGATTATCTGTAGCCTCATCTATGGTGCTGCGACCGGCATTGTTTCATTCTTTTCTGTGTCTAATGTTGCATTGTGTACATGGACCACTTTTTCGTCCACTCATCTGCTGATGGACATTTTTGTTGCTTCCATGTCTTGGCCATGGTATATACTGCTGCAATACACGATTTTCCATCCTGTGTCTTTTTGATTGTGGCTTTCACAGGTGACAGGCCCAACAGTGGGCCTTCCGGATCATATGGTAACTCAATTTTCACCTTTAAACGCACTGCCATTCTGTTGCTATTATTGGCTGTTACCAGTTTACATCCCACTTAGACCGAGAGGTTACACTATTCTCCACAACTTCTTCAACATCTATTGTTTGTTGACTTTTTGCTGATGGTCATTCTGACCGGTGAGAGGTGATACCTTTGTGTAGATTGGCTTTGCATGCGACTGATAATTCCTGATGTTTTGCGTTTATCAATGTCCTTTTCATTCGTTTAAAGATGGAGCTAAACTTACAACTTCAAATTGCCTTCTTGAAAAATTTGCCGCGTTTGGATTTTTTTGGCCATTCCCTACCCCAGGACAGTTGTTGAGGGCATGAGTCATTTACAGCCCTGCAGTCCTTGTGACTATTAGTGACCATTAGCAGTGGATTTAAAGCTGCTGTTTGAGGAAACGGCCTTAGTGTGGCAGCATTTCTACGTTGCCATCTCTGCTTGCTAGGGAAACAGAACCTTGCTGCAAGTTGTGCTGTTAGGTTGCAGATTAGATTGGAATGTGCCAGGACAAACCCCCATAAGTTTTAGCCTCCTTAATTCTTGTTTGTGTCTTTAAGTTGTACTTTTTCTCAGAGCAAGTTTGATTGAAAATGTCTTTTGTTCTAGGTGTACAGAATCTTGTTCATTTACACATATACATACATCTATTGATCTTTGGGTCCTTTTCCATGTAGGTTATTACAGAGTGTTGAGGAGACCACTCTTGGTATTCTGTAGGTCTTTGGGGATGATATATTTTATATGTATTAGTATATATTTGTTAACCCCAATATCCTAATATATCCATTCCTCACACCTTTTCTTTGGCTTAACCATCAGTTTGTCTTCTCAATCTGAGATTGCCTTTTTCTATGGAAATATGTTCATTTTTATGAATTTTCAGATAACATAAGTGATAGCATAGGACATTTGTCTTTCGCATTCTGACTTACTTCACAGTGTGTGATTATTTCTAGGCTCCTCTGTGGTGCTGCATATGCCATTCTTTTATTTTTTTTCGTGGTTGATATTCCATTCTGTCCATATACCACTTCTTCTTTGTTCATTCATCTGTTTATGGACCCTTTTTTTCCTTCCATGTCTTGGCTATTTCAATATTCCTGCATTGCACATTTGCCTGCCTCTGTCTTTCCGTTTCTGGTGGTCTTAGGTTATAGGCAAAGAAGGTGCCCTGCCGCATCATATGGTAGCTCAGTTTTTACCTTTTAAAGCAGCTCCATTCAGTTTTCCTTAGTGCTGTTACCACTTTACATCCCACCAGCAGCTAGAAGGTACACAGTTCTCTAAAACCCCTTCAGCATTCATAGTTTGTAGACTTTTTGCTGATGGTCATTTGACTGGTGTGAGCTGAAACCTTTTTGGAGGTTGGATTTGCATGTGACTAATAATTCCTTATACTGCGCTTTACGCATGTCCATTTTGTTCTTTTGCTTTTTTTTTAAAGAGTGAGTGCAACTTCCCTCTTCATATTGACTTCTTGAAAAATTTGTCATGTGTTGAATTTTCTTGCCTATTCCCTACCCCAGGGCATATTTTGAGGGCAGGTGTCATTTACATCCCTGCAATCCTTGTGGCTATTAAGCAACCATTAGCACTGGATTTAAAGCTGCTGTTGTGGGAAACAGCCACAAGGCGGCAGCATTATTACCTTTTCAACTCTTGTTACTAGGGCAACAGAGACTTCCTGGAGGTAGTGTTCCGAGGTTGTAAATTAGAGTGGAATGTGCTGGAACAGGCCCCCAGAAGTTTATGTGTCCTTACTTATGTTTGTTTTTTACATTAAATTTCTATTTCTTTTTTTTATATTGATTCAATATATATAGATATTGTGAAATTAACACGATAAGTCTAGTTAACATCCATGACTATACATAATTAAAGGTTTTTTCTCGTGATAACAACTTTTTTAATTAATTTATTTATTTATGGCTGCGTTGGGTCTTGGTTTCTGTGCGAGAGCTTTTTCTAGTTGCAGCAAGTGCGGGCCACTCTTCATCGCGGTGCGCGGGCCTCTCATTATCGCGGCCTCTCTTGTTGTGGAGCAGATTCTCCAGACGAGCAGGCTCAGTAATTGTGGCTCACGGGCCTAGTTGCTCTGCGGCATGTGGGATCCTCCCAGAACAGGACTCGAACCCGTGTCCTCGGCATTGGCAGGCAGATTCTCAATAACTGCGGCGCCAGGGAATCCACTAATTTCTATTTCTTATCGGAATACATTTGATTAGAGTTTTGTGATTGTCTGGCTGTACAGAATCTGCTCAATGATTCATACAGATGTCTGTTCATCTTCGGATCCTGTTACCATGTATGTTATTACAGAATGTTGCGTAGACCTCCCTTGGTGTTTGGTAGGTATTTTGTCAATATATATTTTATATATATTGGTGATTATATAATTCATACAGTTTATGTGTTGTATGTTTATATACACTTAACATACATTAGTATATGTTTGTTAGCTCCATAATCCTAATTTGTCCATCCTCCCACCTTTCATTTTGGTTAACCATTCATTTGTTTTCTAAGTCTGTGAGTTTCTTTTTCTGTGGAAATATGTTCATTGGTAGCAATCTTAGGATAACATGTATAAATGATATCATAGGATATTTGTCATTCCCTTTTGACTTACTTAACCTAATATGATTATTTCTAGTCTCATCTGTAGTCCTGAAAACGGCATTGTTCATTTATTTTTTCTGAGGCTAATATTCCATTCGGTACGTCCACCACTTCTTCTTTGTCCATTTATCTATTGATGGACATTTTGTTTGCTTGAATGTCTTGGCTATTGTAAATATTGCTACAGTGCATGTTTGCCTGTCTGTGTCTTTCCGATTCTGGTCTTCTTAGGTGATAGGCCCATTAGGGGATCGGCCGCATTGTATGGTAGCTCAATTTCTTTACCTTTTAAACGCAGCTCCATTCTGTTCTCGTGATTAGCTGTTACCAGTTTACGTCCAGCCAACAGCATAGTGGGTATGCATTTCTCCACCAACCCATCAGCATTCATTGTTTGTAGACTGTTTACGGATGGCATTTTGAATATTGGGTGGTGAAATCTTTTTGTATTTTGGATTTGCATCCAACCAATAATTCCTGATATTGAGCTTTTATCCATGTTATTCTTTTTTTTAAAATAACAGTGTGAGTAACACTTACCTCTTGAAACCGTTTTCTTGAAAAATTTTCCATGTTGTGAACTTTTTTGGCCATTACCTACCCCAGGACATTTTTTGAGGACACGTGTCATTTACAGCCCTACAATTGCTGTGAATCTTAAGTGACCGTTAGCCCAGTGTTTAAAGCTGCTCTTGTGGGAACCGGAAACAAGGCGGCAGCATTTCTCCATCCCCAAATCTGGTTACTAGGGCAGCTGAGCCTTCCAGAAAGTCGTGTTCCTAGGTTGTAAATGAGAATGGAATGGGCCAGAGACAACCCCAGCAACTTTATGTCTCATTAATTGCTGTTCGTGGTTTTAATTTTTTAAATTGGGGTAATGAGTAGAATAGTGTTTGTTGTAGGTGTACACAATCAGGTTCAGTTGAACATTATATACGTTTATTCATGTACAGATCCTCTTCCCATGTAAACTACTATTATTTTTTTTAATAAATGTATTTTATTTATTTATTTGTTTTTGGCTGAGTTGGATCTTCTTTGCTGCCTGTGGGCTGTCTCTAGTTGCGGTGAGCGGGGGCTACTCTCCGGTGCGGTGCACGGGCTTCTCACCGTAGTGGCTTCTTTTGTTGCGGAACACGGGCTCTAGGCGTGCGGGCTTCAGTAGTTGTGGCACCTGGTCTCAGTAGTTATGGCTCATGGGCTCCAGAGCGTAGGCTCATTAGTTGTGGTGCACGGGCTTAGTTGCTCTGCAGCATGTGGGATCTTCCCGAACCAGGGATCGAACCTGTGTCCCCTGCATTGGCAGGAGGATTCTTAACCACGGTGCCACCAGGCAAGCCCCCGTGTAAATTATTACAGAGCGTTCAGTAGACCTCCCTTGGTATATGGTCGGTCTGTTTGATACATGTGTTTAATATGTATTTGTATACGTATGGTAACCCTAATCTTAATGTATCCATTCCTCCCACTTCTCCCTTAAGATAACCATAGTTTGTTTTCTAAGTCTGTGGGAGTCTTTCTCTGTGGAAATATGTTCATATGTGTCAGTTGTTAGGTAACACCTAGGAGTGATATCACAGGATATCTGTCGTCTGCTTTCCGACTTACCTCATGTTCTGTGATTATCTCTAGGCTCATCTATGGTGCTGCAAAGAGCAGTGTTTCATTCTTTTCCACGGCGAATATTCCATTGTGTACATGGACCACTTCTTCTTTTTACATTCATCTGTGGATGGACATTTTGGTTACTTCCAAGTCTTGGCTATGCTAAATATTGATGCAGTGCAGGCTTGCCAGCCTGTGTCTTTTGGATTCTGGTCTTCTCATGGGTTAGGCTCAGCATTGGGCCTACTAGATCACATGGTAGTTCAATTTTTACCTTTCAACGCACCTCCATTCTGTTCTCACTACTGGCTGTTACCAGTTTACATCCCACCAGCAACTTGAGGGTACACAGTTCTGTAAAAAACCCTTCAGCGTTTATTGTTTGTAGACTTTTTACAGATGACATTTTGAGTGTTGTGTGCTGATACCTTTTTGTAGTTTGGATTTGCATGCATCTAAAAATTCCCGATATTGAGCTTTTATCTACGTACTTTTTTTTTTAAGTAAAACAGAGAAACTTACCTCTTCAAATTGTTTCCTTGAAAAATTTGCCATGTTCTGAATTCCTGTGGCCATTACCTGCACCAGTACGTTTTTTGAGGGCAGGTGTCATTTAGAGCCCTGTCGTAATTGTGACTATTACATGACCATTGGCTCTGGGTTTAAAGCTGCTGTTGCAGGAAACGGCCACAAGGGGGCAGCATTTCTATATTCCCAACTCTGGTTACTAAGGGAAAAGAGCCTTCCTGGAAGTCCTGTTTGTAGGTTGTAAAGTAGAGTGGAATGTGCCAGGACAAACACCCCAAAACTATGTCTACTTATTTGCTGTTGGTATTCTTAGTTTAATTTTCATTTTTCTCCGAGCAAATTTAATTGCAATGTTGTGTTTGTTCTAGGTGTACAGAATCTCTTTCATTGATACATATATCTTTTCATGTTTGGATCCTGTTCCATATAGGTTATTACAGAAAGTTGTGTAGACCTCTCTTGGTATTCGGTATGTCTCTGATGATTATATATTTTATAAATATTAGCATATGTCTGTTAAACCCAATACGCTCCGTTATATATTCCTCACACCTTTCCGTTTGGCTAACCACAAGCTTGTTTTCTGAACACGTCAATATCCTTCTCTGTGGAAATAGGTTCCTTCCTATGAATTTTTAGATAACACCTATACGTGATATCATAGGATATGTGTCTGTCGCTTCCTGACTTACTTCAAGTTGTGTGATTATCTGTAGCCTCATCTATGGTGCTGCGACCGGCATTGTTTCATTCTTTTCTGTGTCTAATGTTGCATTGTGTACATGGACCACTTTTTCGTCCACTCATCTGCTGATGGACATTTTTGTTGCTTCCATGTCTTGGCCATGGTATATACTGCTGCAATACACGATTTTCCATCCTGTGTCTTTTTGATTGTGGCTTTCACAGGTGACAGGCCCAACAGTGGGCCTTCCGGATCATATGGTAACTCAATTTTTACCTTTAAACGCACTGCCATTCTGTTGCTATTATTGGCTGTTACCAGTTTACATCCCACTTAGACCGAGAGGTTACACTATTCTCCACAACTTCTTCAACATCTATTGTTTGTTGACTTTTTGCTGATGGTCATTCTGACCGGTGAGAGGTGATACCTTTGTGTAGATTGGCTTTGCATGCGACTGATAATTCCTGATGTTTTGCGTTTATCAATGTCCTTTTCATTCGTTTAAAGATGGAGCTAAACTTACAACTTCAAATTGCCTTCTTGAAAAATTTGCCGCGTTTGGATTTTTTTGGCCATTCCCTACCCCAGGACAGTTGTTGAGGGCATGAGTCATTTACAGCCCTGCAGTCCTTGTGACTATTAGTGACCATTAGCAGTGGATTTAAAGCTGCTGTTTGAGGAAACGGCCTTAGTGTGGCAGCATTTCTACGTTGCCATCTCTGCTTGCTAGGGAAACAGAACCTTGCTGCAAGTTGTGCTGTTAGGTTGCAGGTTAGATTGGAATGTGCCAGGACAAACCCCCATAAGTTTTAGCCTCCTTAATTCTTGTTTGTGTCTTTAAGTTGTACTTTTTCTCAGAGCAAGTTTGATTGAAAATGTCTTTTGTTCTAGGTGTACAGAATCTTGTTCATTTACACATATACATACATCTATTGATCTTTGGGTCCTTTTCCATGTAGGTTATTACAGAGTGTTGAGGAGACCACTCTTGGTATTCTGTAGGTCTTTGGGGATGATATATTTTATATGTATTAGTATATATTTGTTAACCCCAATATCCTAATATATCCATTCCTCACACCTTTTCTTTGGCTTAACCATCAGTTTGTCTTCTCAATCTGAGATTGCCTTTTTCTATGGAAATATGTTCATTTTTATGAATTTTCAGATAACATAAGTGATAGCATAGGACATTTGTCTTTCGCATTCTGACTTACTTCACAGTGTGTGATTATTTCTAGGCTCCTCTGTGGTGCTGCATATGCCATTCTTTTATTTTTTTTCGTGGTTGATATTCCATTCTGTCCATATACCACTTCTTCTTTGTTCATTCATCTGTTTATGGACCCTTTTTTTCCTTCCATGTCTTGGCTATTTCAATATTCCTGCATTGCACATTTGCCTGCCTCTGTCTTTCCGTTTCTGGTGGTCTTAGGTTATAGGCAAAGAAGGTGCCCTGCCGCATCATATGGTAGCTCAGTTTTTACCTTTTAAAGCAGCTCCATTCAGTTTTCCTTAGTGCTGTTACCACTTTACATCCCACCAGCAGCTAGAAGGTACACAGTTCTCTAAAACCCCTTCAGCATTCATAGTTTGTAGACTTTTTGCTGATGGTCATTTGACTGGTGTGAGCTGAAACCTTTTTGGAGGTTGGATTTGCATGTGACTAATAATTCCTTATACTGCGCTTTACGCATGTCCATTTTGTTCTTTTGCTTTTTTTTTAAAGAGTGAGTGCAACTTCCCTCTTCATATTGACTTCTTGAAAAATTTGTCATGTGTTGAATTTTCTTGCCTATTCCCTACCCCAGGGCATATTTTGAGGGCAGGTGTCATTTACATCCCTGCAATCCTTGTGGCTATTAAGCAACCATTAGCACTGGATTTAAAGCTGCTGTTGTGGGAAACAGCCACAAGGCGGCAGCATTATTACCTTTTCAACTCTTGTTACTAGGGCAACAGAGACTTCCTGGAGGTAGTGTTCCGAGGTTGTAAATTAGAGTGGAATGTGCTGGAACAGGCCCCCAGAAGTTTATGTGTCCTTACTTATGTTTGTTTTTTACATTAAATTTCTATTTCTTTTTTTTATATTGATTCAATATATATAGATATTGTGAAATTAACACGATAAGTCTAGTTAACATCCATGACTATACATAATTAAAGGTTTTTTCTCGTGATAACAACTTTTTTAATTAATTTATTTATTTATGGCTGCGTTGGGTCTTGGTTTCTGTGCGAGAGCTTTTTCTAGTTGCAGCAAGTGCGGGCCACTCTTCATCGCGGTGCGCGGGCCTCTCATTATCGCGGCCTCTCTTGTTGTGGAGCAGATTCTCCAGACGAGCAGGCTCAGTAATTGTGGCTCACGGGCCTAGTTGCTCTGCGGCATGTGGGATCCTCCCAGAACAGGACTCGAACCCGTGTCCTCGGCATTGGCAGGCAGATTCTCAATAACTGCGGCGCCAGGGAATCCACTAATTTCTATTTCTTATCGGAATACATTTGATTAGAGTTTTGTGATTGTCTGGCTGTACAGAATCTGCTCAATGATTCATACAGATGTCTGTTCATCTTCGGATCCTGTTACCATGTATGTTATTACAGAATGTTGCGTAGACCTCCCTTGGTGTTTGGTAGGTATTTTGTCAATATATATTTTATATATATTGGTGATTATATAATTCATACAGTTTATGTGTTGTATGTTTATATACACTTAACATACATTAGTATATGTTTGTTAGCTCCATAATCCTAATTTGTCCATCCTCCCACCTTTCATTTTGGTTAACCATTCATTTGTTTTCTAAGTCTGTGAGTTTCTTTTTCTGTGGAAATATGTTCATTGGTAGCAATCTTAGGATAACATGTATAAATGATATCATAGGATATTTGTCATTCCCTTTTGACTTACTTAACCTAATATGATTATTTCTAGTCTCATCTGTAGTCCTGAAAACGGCATTGTTCATTTATTTTTTCTGAGGCTAATATTCCATTCGGTACGTCCACCACTTCTTCTTTGTCCATTTATCTATTGATGGACATTTTGTTTGCTTGAATGTCTTGGCTATTGTAAATATTGCTACAGTGCATGTTTGCCTGTCTGTGTCTTTCCGATTCTGGTCTTCTTAGGTGATAGGCCCATTAGGGGATCGGCCGCATTGTATGGTAGCTCAATTTCTTTACCTTTTAAACGCAGCTCCATTCTGTTCTCGTGATTAGCTGTTACCAGTTTACGTCCAGCCAACAGCATAGTGGGTATGCATTTCTCCACCAACCCATCAGCATTCATTGTTTGTAGACTGTTTACGGATGGCATTTTGAATATTGGGTGGTGAAATCTTTTTGTATTTTGGATTTGCATCCAACCAATAATTCCTGATATTGAGCTTTTATCCATGTTATTCTTTTTTTTAAAATAACAGTGTGAGTAACACTTACCTCTTGAAACCGTTTTCTTGAAAAATTTTCCATGTTGTGAACTTTTTTGGCCATTACCTACCCCAGGACATTTTTTGAGGACACGTGTCATTTACAGCCCTACAATTGCTGTGAATCTTAAGTGACCGTTAGCCCAGTGTTTAAAGCTGCTCTTGTGGGAACCGGAAACAAGGCGGCAGCATTTCTCCATCCCCAAATCTGGTTACTAGGGCAGCTGAGCCTTCCAGAAAGTCGTGTTCCTAGGTTGTAAATGAGAATGGAATGGGCCAGAGACAACCCCAGCAACTTTATGTCTCATTAATTGCTGTTCGTGGTTTTAATTTTTTAAATTGGGGTAATGAGTAGAATAGTGTTTGTTGTAGGTGTACACAATCAGGTTCAGTTGAACATTATATACGTTTATTCATGTACAGATCCTCTTCCCATGTAAACTACTATTATTTTTTTTAATAAATGTATTTTATTTATTTATTTGTTTTTGGCTGAGTTGGATCTTCTTTGCTGCCTGTGGGCTGTCTCTAGTTGCGGTGAGCGGGGGCTACTCTCCGGTGCGGTGCACGGGCTTCTCACCGTAGTGGCTTCTTTTGTTGCGGAACACGGGCTCTAGGCGTGCGGGCTTCAGTAGTTGTGGCACCTGGTCTCAGTAGTTATGGCTCATGGGCTCCAGAGCGTAGGCTCATTAGTTGTGGTGCACGGGCTTAGTTGCTCTGCAGCATGTGGGATCTTCCCGAACCAGGGATCGAACCTGTGTCCCCTGCATTGGCAGGAGGATTCTTAACCACGGTGCCACCAGGCAAGCCCCCGTGTAAATTATTACAGAGCGTTCAGTAGACCTCCCTTGGTATATGGTCGGTCTGTTTGATACATGTGTTTAATATGTATTTGTATACGTATGGTAACCCTAATCTTAATGTATCCATTCCTCCCACTTCTCCCTTAAGATAACCATAGTTTGTTTTCTAAGTCTGTGGGAGTCTTTCTCTGTGGAAATATGTTCATATGTGTCAGTTGTTAGGTAACACCTAGGAGTGATATCACAGGATATCTGTCGTCTGCTTTCCGACTTACCTCATGTTCTGTGATTATCTCTAGGCTCATCTATGGTGCTGCAAAGAGCAGTGTTTCATTCTTTTCCACGGCGAATATTCCATTGTGTACATGGACCACTTCTTCTTTTTACATTCATCTGTGGATGGACATTTTGGTTACTTCCAAGTCTTGGCTATGCTAAATATTGATGCAGTGCAGGCTTGCCAGCCTGTGTCTTTTGGATTCTGGTCTTCTCATGGGTTAGGCTCAGCATTGGGCCTACTAGATCACATGGTAGTTCAATTTTTACCTTTCAACGCACCTCCATTCTGTTCTCACTACTGGCTGTTACCAGTTTACATCCCACCAGCAACTTGAGGGTACACAGTTCTGTAAAAAACCCTTCAGCGTTTATTGTTTGTAGACTTTTTACAGATGACATTTTGAGTGTTGTGTGCTGATACCTTTTTGTAGTTTGGATTTGCATGCATCTAAAAATTCCCGATATTGAGCTTTTATCTACGTACTTTTTTTTTTAAGTAAAACAGAGAAACTTACCTCTTCAAATTGTTTCCTTGAAAAATTTGCCATGTTCTGAATTCCTGTGGCCATTACCTGCACCAGTACGTTTTTTGAGGGCAGGTGTCATTTAGAGCCCTGTCGTAATTGTGACTATTACATGACCATTGGCTCTGGGTTTAAAGCTGCTGTTGCAGGAAACGGCCACAAGGGGGCAGCATTTCTATATTCCCAACTCTGGTTACTAAGGGAAAAGAGCCTTCCTGGAAGTCCTGTTTGTAGGTTGTAAAGTAGAGTGGAATGTGCCAGGACAAACACCCCAAAACTATGTCTACTTATTTGCTGTTGGTATTCTTAGTTTAATTTTCATTTTTCTCCGAGCAAATTTAATTGCAATGTTGTGTTTGTTCTAGGTGTACAGAATCTCTTTCATTGATACATATATCTTTTCATGTTTGGATCCTGTTCCATATAGGTTATTACAGAAAGTTGTGTAGACCTCTCTTGGTATTCGGTATGTCTCTGATGATTATATATTTTATAAATATTAGCATATGTCTGTTAAACCCAATACGCTCCGTTATATATTCCTCACACCTTTCCGTTTGGCTAACCACAAGCTTGTTTTCTGAACACGTCAATATCCTTCTCTGTGGAAATAGGTTCCTTCCTATGAATTTTTAGATAACACCTATACGTGATATCATAGGATATGTGTCTGTCGCTTCCTGACTTACTTCAAGTTGTGTGATTATCTGTAGCCTCATCTATGGTGCTGCGACCGGCATTGTTTCATTCTTTTCTGTGTCTAATGTTGCATTGTGTACATGGACCACTTTTTCGTCCACTCATCTGCTGATGGACATTTTTGTTGCTTCCATGTCTTGGCCATGGTATATACTGCTGCAATACACGATTTTCCATCCTGTGTCTTTTTGATTGTGGCTTTCACAGGTGACAGGCCCAACAGTGGGCCTTCCGGATCATATGGTAACTCAATTTTTACCTTTAAACGCACTGCCATTCTGTTGCTATTATTGGCTGTTACCAGTTTACATCCCACTTAGACCGAGAGGTTACACTATTCTCCACAACTTCTTCAACATCTATTGTTTGTTGACTTTTTGCTGATGGTCATTCTGACCGGTGAGAGGTGATACCTTTGTGTAGATTGGCTTTGCATGCGACTGATAATTCCTGATGTTTTGCGTTTATCAATGTCCTTTTCATTCGTTTAAAGATGGAGCTAAACTTACAACTTCAAATTGCCTTCTTGAAAAATTTGCCGCGTTTGGATTTTTTTGGCCATTCCCTACCCCAGGACAGTTGTTGAGGGCATGAGTCATTTACAGCCCTGCAGTCCTTGTGACTATTAGTGACCATTAGCAGTGGATTTAAAGCTGCTGTTTGAGGAAACGGCCTTAGTGTGGCAGCATTTCTACGTTGCCATCTCTGCTTGCTAGGGAAACAGAACCTTGCTGCAAGTTGTGCTGTTAGGTTGCAGGTTAGATTGGAATGTGCCAGGACAAACCCCCATAAGTTTTAGCCTCCTTAATTCTTGTTTGTGTCTTTAAGTTGTACTTTTTCTCAGAGCAAGTTTGATTGAAAATGTCTTTTGTTCTAGGTGTACAGAATCTTGTTCATTTACACATATACATACATCTATTGATCTTTGGGTCCTTTTCCATGTAGGTTATTACAGAGTGTTGAGGAGACCACTCTTGGTATTCTGTAGGTCTTTGGGGATGATATATTTTATATGTATTAGTATATATTTGTTAACCCCAATATCCTAATATATCCATTCCTCACACCTTTTCTTTGGCTTAACCATCAGTTTGTCTTCTCAATCTGAGATTGCCTTTTTCTATGGAAATATGTTCATTTTTATGAATTTTCAGATAACATAAGTGATAGCATAGGACATTTGTCTTTCGCATTCTGACTTACTTCACAGTGTGTGATTATTTCTAGGCTCCTCTGTGGTGCTGCATATGCCATTCTTTTATTTTTTTTCGTGGTTGATATTCCATTCTGTCCATATACCACTTCTTCTTTGTTCATTCATCTGTTTATGGACCCTTTTTTTCCTTCCATGTCTTGGCTATTTCAATATTCCTGCATTGCACATTTGCCTGCCTCTGTCTTTCCGTTTCTGGTGGTCTTAGGTTATAGGCAAAGAAGGTGCCCTGCCGCATCATATGGTAGCTCAGTTTTTACCTTTTAAAGCAGCTCCATTCAGTTTTCCTTAGTGCTGTTACCACTTTACATCCCACCAGCAGCTAGAAGGTACACAGTTCTCTAAAACCCCTTCAGCATTCATAGTTTGTAGACTTTTTGCTGATGGTCATTTGACTGGTGTGAGCTGAAACCTTTTTGGAGGTTGGATTTGCATGTGACTAATAATTCCTTATACTGCGCTTTACGCATGTCCATTTTTTTCTTTTGCTTTTTTTTGAAAGAGTGAGTGCAACTTCCCTCTTCATATTGACTTCTTGAAAAATTTGTCATGTGTTGAATTTCCTTGCCTATTCCCTACCCCAGGGCATATTTTGAGGGCAGGTGTCATTTACATCCCTGCAATCCTTGTGGCTATTAAGCAACCATTAGCACTGGATTTAAAGCTGCTGTTGTGGGAAACAGCCACAAGGCGGCAGCATTATTACCTTTTCAACTCTTGTTACTAGGGCAACAGAGACTTCCTGGAGGTAGTGTTCCGAGGTTGTAAATTAGAGTGGAATGTGCTGGAACAGGCCCCCAGAAGTTTATGTGTCCTTACTTATGTTTGTTTTTTACATTAAATTTCTATTTCTTTTTTTTTATATTGATTCAATATATATAGATATTGTGAAATTAACACGATAAGTCTAGTTAACATCCATGACTATACATAATTAAAGGTTTTTTCTCGTGATAACAACTTTTTTAATTAATTTATTTATTTATGGCTGTGTTGGGTCTTGGTTTCTGTGCGAGAGCTTTTTCTAGTTGCAGCAAGTGCGGGCCACTCTTCATCGCGGTGCGCGGGCCTCTCATTATCGCGGCCTCTCTTGTTGTGGAGCAGATTCTCCAGACGAGCAGGCTCAGTAATTGTGGCTCACGGGCCTAGTTGCTCTGCGGCATGTGGGATCCTCCCAGAACAGGACTCGAACCCGTGTCCTCGGCATTGGCAGGCAGATTCTCAATAACTGCGGCGCCAGGGAATCCACTAATTTCTATTTCTTATCGGAATAAATTTGATTAGAGTTTTGTGATTGTCTGGCTGTACAGAATCTGCTCAATGATTCATACAGATGTCTGTTCATCTTCGGATCCTCTTACCATGTATGTTATTACAGAATGTTGCGTAGACCTCCCTTGGTGTTTGGTAGGTATTTTGTCAATATATATTTTATATATATTGGTGATTATATAATTCATACAGTTTATGTGTTGTATGTTTATATACACTTAACATACATTAGTATATGTTTGTTAGCTCCATAATCCTAATTTGTCCATCCTCCCACCTTTCATTTTGGTTAACCATTCATTTGTTTTCTAAGTCTGTGAGTTTCTTTTTCTGTGGAAATATGTTCATTGGTAGCAATCTTAGGATAACATGTATAAATGATATCATAGGATATTTGTCATTCCCTTTTGACTTACTTAACCTAATATGATTATTTCTAGTCTCATCTGTAGTCCTGAAAACGGCATTGTTCATTTATTTTTTCTGAGGCTAATATTCCATTCGGTACGTCCACCACTTCTTCTTTGTCCATTTATCTATTGATGGACATTTTGTTTGCTTGAATGTCTTGGCTATTGTAAATATTGCTACAGTGCATGTTTGCCTGTCTGTGTCTTTCCGATTCTGGTCTTCTTAGGTGATAGGCCCATTAGGGGATCGGCCGCATTGTATGGTAGCTCAATTTCTTTACCTTTTAAACGCAGCTCCATTCTGTTCTCATGATTAGCTGTTACCAGTTTACGTCCAACCAACAGCATAGTGGGTATGCATTTCTCCACCAACCCATCAGCATTCATTGTTTGTTGACTGTTTACGGATGGCATTTTGAATATTGGGTGGTGAAATCGTTTTGTATTTTGGATTTGCATCCAACCAATAATTCCTGATATTGAGCTTTTATCCATGTTCTTCTTTTTTTAAAATAACAGTGTGAGTAACACTTACCTCTTGAAACCGTTTTCTTGAAAGCTTTTCCGTGTTGTGAACTTTTTTGGCCATTACCTACCCCAGGACTTTTTTTGAGGACACGTGTCATTTACAGCCCTACAATTACTGTGCATCTTAAGTGACCGTTAGCCCAGTGTTTAAATCTGCTCTTGTGGGAACTGGAAACAAGGCGGCAGCATTTCTCCATCCCCAAATCTGGTTACTAGGGCAGCTGAGCCTTCCTGAAAGTCGTGTTCCTAGGTTGTAAATGAGAATGGAATGGGCCAGAGACAACCCCAGTAACTTTATGTCTCATTAATTGCTGTTCGTGGTTTTAATTTTTTAAATTGGGGTAATGAGTAGAATAGTGTTTGTTGTAGGTGTACACAATCAGGTTCAATTGAACATTATATATGTTTATTCATGTACAGATCCTCTTCCCATGTAAACTACTATTATTTTTTTTAATAAATGTATTTTATTTATTTATTTGTTTTTGGCTGAGTTGGATCTTCTTTGCTGCCTGTGGGCTGTCTCTAGTTGCGGTGAGCGGGGGCTACTCTCCGGTGCGGTGCACGGGCTTCTCACCGTAGTGGCTTCTTTTGTTGCGGAACACGGGCTCTAGGCGTGCGGGCTTCAGTAGTTGTGGCACCTGGTCTCAGTAGTTATGGCTCATGGGCTCCAGAGCGTAGGCTCATTAGTTGTGGTGCACGGGCTTAGTTGCTCTGCAGCATGTGGGATCTTCCCGAACCAGGGATCGAACCTGTGTCCCCTGCATTGGCAGGAGGATTCTTAACCACGGTGCCACCAGGCAAGCCCCCGTGTAAATTATTACAGAGCGTTCAGTAGACCTCCCTTGGTATATGGTCGGTCTGTTTGATACATGTGTTTAATATGTATTTGTATACGTATGGTAACCCTAATCTTAATGTATCCATTCCTCCCACTTCTCCCTTAAGATAACCATAGTTTGTTTTCTAAGTCTGTGGGAGTCTTTCTCTGTGGAAATATGTTCATATGTGTCAGTTGTTAGGTAACACCTAGGAGTGATATCACAGGATATCTGTCGTCTGCTTTCCGACTTACCTCATGTTCTGTGATTATCTCTAGGCTCATCTATGGTGCTGCAAAGAGCAGTGTTTCATTCTTTTCCACGGCGAATATTCCATTGTGTACATGGACCACTTCTTCTTTTTACATTCATCTGTGGATGGACATTTTGGTTACTTCCAAGTCTTGGTTATGCTAAATATTGATGCAGTGCAGGCTTGCCAGCCTGTGTCTTTTGGATTCTGGTCTTCTCATGAGTTAGGCTCAGCATTGGGCCTACTAGATCATATGGTAGTTCAATTTTTACCTTTCAACGCACCTCCATTCTGTTCTCACTACTGGCTGTTACCAGTTTACATCCCACCAGCAACTTGAGGGTACACAGTTCTGTAAAAAACCCTTCAGCGTTTATTGTTTGTAGACTTTTTACAGATGACATTTTGAGTGTTGTGTGGTGATACCTTTTTGTAGTTTGGACTTGCATGCATCTAAAAATTCCCGATATTGAGCTTTTATCTACGTACTTTTTTTTTTAAGTAAAACAGAGAAACTTACCTCTTCAAATTGTTTCCTTGAAAAATTTGCCATGTTCTGAATTCCTGTGGCCATTACCTGCACCAGTACGTTTTTTGAGGGCAGGTGTCATTTAGAGCCCTGTAGTAATTGTGACTATTACATGACCATTGGCTCTGGGTTTAAAGCTGCTGTTGCAGGAAACGGCCACGAGGGGGCAGCATTTCTATATTCCCAACTCTGGTTACTAAGGGAAAAGAGCCTTCCTGGAAGTCCTGTTTGTAGGTTGTAAAGTAGAGTGGAATGTGCCAGGACAAACACCCCAAAACTATGTCTACTTATTTGCTGTTGGTATTCTTAGTTTAATTTTCATTTTTCTCCGAGCAAATTTAATTGCAATGTTGTGTTTGTTCTAGGTGTACAGAATCTCTTTCATTGATACATATATCTTTTCATGTTTGGATCCTGTTCCATATAGGTTATTACAGAAAGTTGTGTAGACCTCTCTTGGTATTCGGTATGTCTCTGATGATTATATATTTTATAAATACTAGCATATGTCTGTTAAACCCAATATGCTCCGTTATATATTCCTCACACCTTTCCGTTTGGCTAACCACAAGCTTGTTTTCTGAACACGTCAATGACCTTCTCTGTGGAAATAGGTTCCTTCCTATGAATTTTTAGATAACACCTATACGTGATATCATAGGATATGTGTCTGTCGCTTCCTGACTTACTTCAAGTTGTGTGATTATCTGTAGCCTCATCTATGGTGCTGCGACCGGCATTGTTTCATTCTTTTCTGTGTCTAATGTTGCATTGTGTACATGGACCACTTTTTCGTCCACTCATCTGCTGATGGACATTTTTGTTGCTTCCATGTCTTGGCCATGGTGTATACTGCTGCAATACACGATTTTCCATCCTGTGTCTTTTTGATTCTGGCTTTCACAGGTGACAGGCCCAACAGTGGGCCTTCCGGATCATATGGTAACTCAATTTTCACCTTGAAACGCACTGCCATTCTGTTGCTATTATTGGCTGTTACCAGTTTACATCCCACTTAGACCGAGAGGTTACACTATTCTCCACAACTTCTTCAACATCTATTGTTTGTTGACTTTTTGCTGATGGTCATTCTGACCGGTGAGAGGTGATACCTTTGTGTAGATTGGCTTTGCATGCGACTGATAATTCCTGATGTTTTGCGTTTATCAATGTCCTTTTCATTCGTTTAAAGATGGAGCTAAACTTACAACTTCAAATTGCCTTCTTGAAAAATTTGCCGCGTTTGGATTTTTTTGGCCATTCCCTACCCCAGGACAGTTGTTGAGGGCATGAGTCATTTACAGCCCTGCAGTCCTTGTGACTATTAGTGACCATTAGCAGTGGATTTAAAGCTGCTGTTTGAGGAAACGGCCTTAGTGTGGCAGCATTTCTACGTTGCCATCTCTGCTTGCTAGGGAAACAGAACCTTGCTGCAAGTTGTGCTGTTAGGTTGCAGATTAGATTGGAATGTGCCAGGACAAACCCCCATAAGTTTTAGCCTCCTTAATTCTTGTTTGTGTCTTTAAGTTGTACTTTTTCTCAGAGCAAGTTTGATTGAAAATGTCTTTTGTTCTAGGTGTACAGAATCTTGTTCATTTACACATATACATACATCTATTGATCTTTGGGTCCTTTTCCATGTAGGTTATTACAGAGTGTTGAGGAGACCACTCTTGGTATTCTGTAGGTCTTTGGGGATGATATATTTTATATGTATTAGTATATATTTGTTAACCCCAATATCCTAATATATCCATTCCTCACACCTTTTCTTTGGCTTAACCATCAGTTTGTCTTCTCAATCTGAGATTGCCTTTTTCTATGGAAATATGTTCATTTTTATGAATTTTCAGATAACATAAGTGATAGCATAGGACATTTGTCTTTCGCATTCTGACTTACTTCACAGTGTGTGATTATTTCTAGGCTCCTCTGTGGTGCTGCATATGCCATTCTTTTATTTTTTTTCGTGGTTGATATTCCATTCTGTCCATATACCACTTCTTCTTTGTTCATTCATCTGTTTATGGACCCTTTTTTTCCTTCCATGTCTTGGCTATTTCAATATTCCTGCATTGCACATTTGCCTGCCTCTGTCTTTCCGTTTCTGGTGGTCTTAGGTTATAGGCAAAGAAGGTGCCCTGCCGCATCATATGGTAGCTCAGTTTTTACCTTTTAAAGCAGCTCCATTCAGTTTTCCTTAGTGCTGTTACCACTTTACATCCCACCAGCAGCTAGAAGGTACACAGTTCTCTAAAACCCCTTCAGCATTCATAGTTTGTAGACTTTTTGCTGATGGTCATTTGACTGGTGTGAGCTGAAACCTTTTTGGAGGTTGGATTTGCATGTGACTAATAATTCCTTATACTGCGCTTTACGCATGTCCATTTTTTTCTTTTGCTTTTTTTTTAAAGAGTGAGTGCAACTTCCCTCTTCATATTGACTTCTTGAAAAATTTGTCATGTGTTGAATTTTCTTGCCTATTCCCTACCCCAGGGCATATTTTGAGGGCAGGTGTCATTTACATCCCTGCAATCCTTGTGGCTATTAAGCAACCATTAGCACTGGATTTAAAGCTGCTGTTGTGGGAAACAGCCACAAGGCGGCAGCATTATTACCTTTTCAACTCTTGTTACTAGGGCAACAGAGACTTCCTGGAGGTAGTGTTCCGAGGTTGTAAATTAGAGTGGAATGTGCTGGAACAGGCCCCCAGAAGTTTATGTGTCCTTACTTATGTTTGTTTTTTACATTAAATTTCTATTTCTTTTTTTTTTATATTGATTCAATATATATAGATATTGTGAAATTAACACGATAAGTCTAGTTAACATCCATGACTATACATAATTAAAGGTTTTTTCTCGTGATAACAACTTTTTTAATTAATTTATTTATTTATGGCTGTGTTGGGTCTTGGTTTCTGTGCGAGAGCTTTTTCTAGTTGCAGCAAGTGCGGGCCACTCTTCATCGCGGTGCGCGGGCCTCTCATTATCGCGGCCTCTCTTGTTGTGGAGCAGATTCTCCAGACGAGCAGGCTCAGTAATTGTGGCTCACGGGCCTAGTTGCTCTGCGGCATGTGGGATCCTCCCAGAACAGGACTCGAACCCGTGTCCTCGGCATTGGCAGGCAGATTCTCAATAACTGCGGCGCCAGGGAATCCACTAATTTCTATTTCTTATCGGAATACATTTGATTAGAGTTTTGTGATTGTCTGGCTGTACAGAATCTGCTCAATGATTCATACAGATGTCTGTTCATCTTCGGATCCTCTTACCATGTATGTTATTACAGAATGTTGCGTAGACCTCCCTTGGTGTTTGGTAGGTATTTTGTCAATATATATTTTATATATATTGGTGATTATATAATTCATACAGTTTATGTGTTGTATGTTTATATACACTTAACATACATTAGTATATGTTTGTTAGCTCCATAATCCTAATTTGTCCATCCTCCCACCTTTCATTTTGGTTAACCATTCATTTGTTTTCTAAGTCTGTGAGTTTCTTTTTCTGTGGAAATATGTTCATTGGTAGCAATCTTAGGATAACATGTATAAATGATATCATAGGATATTTGTCATTCCCTTTTGACTTACTTAACCTAATATGATTATTTCTAGTCTCATCTGTAGTCCTGAAAACGGCATTGTTCATTTATTTTTTCTGAGGCTAATATTCCATTCGGTACGTCCACCACTTCTTCTTTGTCCATTTATCTATTGATGGACATTTTGTTTGCTTGAATGTCTTGGCTATTGTAAATATTGCTACAGTGCATGTTTGCCTGTCTGTGTCTTTCCGATTCTGGTCTTCTTAGGTGATAGGCCCATTAGGGGATCGGCCGCATTGTATGGTAGCTCAATTTCTTTACCTTTTAAACGCAGCTCCATTCTGTTCTCATGATTAGCTGTTACCAGTTTACGTCCAACCAACAGCATAGTGGGTATGCATTTCTCCACCAACCCATCAGCATTCATTGTTTGTTGACTGTTTACGGATGGCATTTTGAATATTGGGTGGTGAAATCGTTTTGTATTTTGGATTTGCATCCAACCAATAATTCCTGATATTGAGCTTTTATCCATGTTATTCTTTTTTTTTAAATAACAGTGTGAGTAACACTTACCTCTTGAAACCGTTTTCTTGAAAAATTTTCCATGTTGTGAACTTTTTTGGCCATTACCTACCCCAGGACATTTTTTGAGGACACGTGTCATTTACAGCCCTACAATTGCTGTGAATCTTAAGTGACCGTTAGCCCAGTGTTTAAAGCTGCTCTTGTGGGAACCGGAAACAAGGCGGCAGCATTTCTCCATCCCCAAATCTGGTTACTAGGGCAGCTGAGCCTTCCAGAAAGTCGTGTTCCTAGGTTGTAAATGAGAATGGAATGGGCCAGAGACAACCCCAGCAACTTTATGTCTCATTAATTGCTGTTCGTGGTTTTAATTTTTTAAATTGGGGTAATGAGTAGAATAGTGTTTGTTGTAGGTGTACACAATTAGGTTCAGTTGAACATTATATACGTTTATTCATGTACAGATCCTCTTCCCATGTAAACTACTATTATTTTTTTTAATAAATGTATTTTATTTATTTATTTGTTTTTGGCTGAGTTGGATCTTCTTTGCTGCCTGTGGGCTGTCTCTAGTTGCGGTGAGCGGGGGCTACTCTCCGGTGCGGTGCACGGGCTTCTCACCGTAGTGGCTTCTTTTGTTGCGGAACACGGGCTCTAGGCGTGCGGGCTTCAGTAGTTGTGGCACCTGGTCTCAGTAGTTATGGCTCATGGGCTCCAGAACGTAGGCTCATTAGTTGTGGTGCACGGGCTTAGTTGCTCTGCAGCATGTGGGATCTTCCCAAACCAGGGATCGAACCTGTGTCCCCTGCATTGGCAGGAGGATTCTTAACCACGGTGCCACCAGGCAAGCCCCCGTGTAAATTATTACAGAGCGTTCAGTAGACCTCCCTTGGTATATGGTCGGTCTGTTTGATACATGTGTTTAATATGTATTTGTATACGTATGGTAACCCTAATCTTAATGTATCCATTCCTCCCACTTCTCCCTTAAGATAACCATAGATTGTTTTCTAAGTCTGTGGGAGTCTTTCTCTGTGGAAATATGTTCATATGTGTCAGTTGTTAGGTAACACCTAGGAGTGATATCACAGGATATTTGTCGTCTGCTTTCCGACTTACCTCATGTTCTGTGATTATCTCTAGGCTCATCTATGGTGCTGCAAAGAGCAGTGTTTCATTCTTTTCCACGGCGAATATTCCATTGTGTACATGGACCACTTCTTCTTTTTACATTCATCTGTGGATGGACATTTTGGTTACTTCCAAGTCTTGGTTATGCTAAATATTGATGCAGTGCAGGCTTGCCAGCCTGTGTCTTTTGGATTCTGGTCTTCTCATGGGTTAGGCTCAGCATTGGGCCTACTAGATCATATGGTAGTTCAATTTTTACCTTTCAACGCACCTCCATTCTGTTCTCACTACTGGCTGTTACCAGTTTACATCCCACCAGCAACTTGAGGGTACACAGTTCTGTAAAAAACCCTTCAGCGTTTATTGTTTGTAGACTTTTTACAGATGACATTTTGAGTGTTGTGTGCTGATACCTTTTTGTAGTTTGGATTTGCATGCATCTAAAAATTCCCGATATTGAGCTTTTATCTACGTACTTTTTTTTTTAAGTAAAACAGAGAAACTTACCTCTTCAAATTGTTTCCTTGAAAAATTTGCCATGTTCTGAATTCCTGTGACCATTACCTGCACCAGTACGTTTTTTGAGGGCAGGTGTCATTTAGAGCCCTGTCGTAATTGTGACTATTACATGACCATTGGCTCTGGGTTTAAAGCTGCTGTTGCAGGAAACGGCCACAAGGGGGCAGCATTTCTATATTCCCAACTCTGGTTACTAAGGGAAAAGAGCCTTCCTGGAAGTCCTGTTTGTAGGTTGTAAAGTAGAGTGGAATGTGCCAGGACAAACACCCCAAAACTATGTCTACTTATTTGCTGTTGGTATTCTTAGTTTAATTTTCATTTTTCTCCGAGCAAATTTAATTGCAATGTTGTGTTTGTTCTAGGTGTACAGAATCTCTTTCATTGATACATATATCTTTTCATGTTTGGATCCTGTTCCATATAGGTTATTACAGAAAGTTGTGCAGACCTCTCTTGGTATTCGGTATGTCTCTGATGATTATATATTTTATAAATATTAGCATATGTCTGTTAAACCCAATACGCTCCGTTATATATTCCTCACACCTTTCCGTTTGGCTAACCACAAGCTTGTTTTCTGAACACGTCAATGTCCTTCTCTGTGGAAATAGGTTCCTTCCTATGAATTTTTAGATAACACCTATACGTGATATCATAGGATATGTGTCTGTTGCTTCCTGACTTACTTCAAGTTGTGTGATTATCTGTAGCCTCATCTATGGTGCTGCGACCGGCATTGTTTCATTCTTTTCTGTGTCTAATGTTGCATTGTGTACATGGACCACTTTTTCGTCCACTCATCTGCTGATGGACATTTTTGTTGCTTCCATGTCTTGGCCATGGTATATACTGCTGCAATACACGATTTTCCATCCTGTGTCTTTTTGATTGTGGCTTTCACAGGTGACAGGCCCAACAGTGGGCCTTCCGGATCATATGGTAACTCAATTTTTACCTTTAAACGCACTGCCATTCTGTTGCTATTATTGGCTGTTACCAGTTTACATCCCACTTAGACCGAGAGGTTACACTATTCTCCACAACTTCTTCAACATCTATTGTTTGTTGACTTTTTGCTGATGGTCATTCTGACCAGTGAGAGGTGATACCTTTGTGTAGATTGGCTTTGCATGCGACTGATAATTCCTGATGTTTTGCGTTTATCAATGTCCTTTTCATTCGTTTAAAGATGGAGCTAAACTTACAACTTCAAATTGCCTTCTTGAAAAATTTGCCGCGTTTGGATTTTTTTGGCCATTCCCTACCCCAGGACAGTTGTTGAGGGCATGAGTCATTTACAGCCCTGCAGTCCTTGTGACTATTAGTGACCATTAGCAGTGGATTTAAAGCTGCTGTTTGAGGAAACGGCCTTAGTGTGGCAGCATTTCTACGTTGCCATCTCTGCTTGCTAGGGAAACAGAACCTTGCTGCAAGTTGTGCTGTTAGGTTGCAGATTAGATTGGAATGTGCCAGGACAAACCCCCATAAGTTTTAGCCTCCTTAATTCTTGTTTGTGTCTTTAAGTTGTACTTTTTCTCAGAGCAAGTTTGATTGAAAATGTCTTTTGTTCTAGGTGTACAGAATCTTGTTCATTTACACATATACATACATCTATTGATCTTTGGGTCCTTTTCCATGTAGGTTATTACAGAGTGTTGAGGAGACCACTCTTGGTATTCTGTAGGTCTTTGGGGATGATATATTTTATATGTATTAGTATATATTTGTTAACCCCAATATCCTAATATATCCATTCCTCACACCTTTTCTTTGGCTTAACCATCAGTTTGTCTTCTCAATCTGAGATTGCCTTTTTCTATGGAAATATGTTCATTTTTATGAATTTTCAGATAACATAAGTGATAGCATAGGACATTTGTCTTTCGCATTCTGACTTACTTCACAGTGTGTGATTATTTCTAGGCTCCTCTGTGGTGCTGCATATGCCATTCTTTTATTTTTTTTCGTGGTTGATATTCCATTCTGTCCATATACCACTTCTTCTTTGTTCATTCATCTGTTTATGGACCCTTTTTTTCCTTCCATGTCTTGGCTATTTCAATATTCCTGCATTGCACATTTGCCTGCCTCTGTCTTTCCGTTTCTGGTGGTCTTAGGTTATAGGCAAAGAAGGTGCCCTGCCGCATCATATGGTAGCTCAGTTTTTACCTTTTAAAGCAGCTCCATTCAGTTTTCCTTAGTGCTGTTACCACTTTACATCCCACCAGCAGCTAGAAGGTACACAGTTCTCTAAAACCCCTTCAGCATTCATAGTTTGTAGACTTTTTGCTGATGGTCATTTGACTGGTGTGAGCTGAAACCTTTTTGGAGGTTGGATTTGCATGTGACTAATAATTCCTTATACTGCGCTTTACGCATGTCCATTTTTTTCTTTTGCTTTTTTTTTAAAGAGTGAGTGCAACTTCCCTCTTCATATTGACTTCTTGAAAAATTTGTCATGTGTTGAATTTTCTTGCCTATTCCCTACCCCAGGGCATATTTTGAGGGCAGGTGTCATTTACATCCCTGCAATCCTTGTGGCTATTAAGCAACCATTAGCACTGGATTTAAAGCTGCTGTTGTGGGAAACAGCCACAAGGCGGCAGCATTATTACCTTTTCAACTCTTGTTACTAGGGCAACAGAGACTTCCTGGAGGTAGTGTTCCGAGGTTGTAAATTAGAGTGGAATGTGCTGGAACAGGCCCCCAGAAGTTTATGTGTCCTTACTTATGTTTGTTTTTTACATTAAATTTCTATTTCTTTTTTTTTATATTGATTCAATATATATAGATATTGTGAAATTAACACGATAAGTCTAGTTAACATCCATGACTATACATAATTAAAGGTTTTTTCTCGTGATAACAACTTTTTTAATTAATTTATTTATTTATGGCTGTGTTGGGTCTTGGTTTCTGTGCGAGAGCTTTTTCTAGTTGCAGCAAGTGCGGGCCACTCTTCATCGCGGTGCGCGGGCCTCTCATTATCGCGGCCTCTCTTGTTGTGGAGCAGATTCTCCAGACGAGCAGGCTCAGTAATTGTGGCTCACGGGCCTAGTTGCTCTGCGGCATGTGGGATCCTCCCAGAACAGGACTCGAACCCGTGTCCTCGGCACTGGCAGGCAGATTCTCAATAACTGCGGCGCCAGGGAATCCACTAATTTCTATTTCTTATCGGAATAAATTTGATTAGAGTTTTGTGATTGTCTGGCTGTACAGAATCTGCTCAATGATTCATACAGATGTCTGTTCATCTTCGGATCCTCTTACCATGTATGTTATTACAGAATGTTGCGTAGACCTCCCTTGGTGTTTGGTAGGTATTTTGTCAATATATATTTTATATATATTGGTGATTATATAATTCATACAGTTTATGTGTTGTATGTTTATATACACTTAACATACATTAGTATATGTTTGTTAGCTCCATAATCCTAATTTGTCCATCCTCCCACCTTTCATTTTGGTTAACCATTCATTTGTTTTCTAAGTCTGTGAGTTTCTTTTTCTGTGGAAATATGTTCATTGGTAGCAATCTTAGGATAACATGTATAAATGATATCATAGGATATTTGTCATTCCCTTTTGACTTACTTAACCTAATATGATTATTTCTAGTCTCATCTGTAGTCCTGAAAACGGCATTGTTCATTTATTTTTTCTGAGGCTAATATTCCATTCGGTACGTCCACCACTTCTTCTTTGTCCATTTATCTATTGATGGACATTTTGTTTGCTTGAATGTCTTGGCTATTGTAAATATTGCTACAGTGCATGTTTGCCTGTCTGTGTCTTTCCGATTCTGGTCTTCTTAGGTGATAGGCCCATTAGGGGATCGGCCGCATTGTATGGTAGCTCAATTTCTTTACCTTTTAAACGCAGCTCCATTCTGTTCTCATGATTAGCTGTTACCAGTTTACGTCCAGCCAACAGCATAGTGGGTATGCATTTCTCCACCAACCCATCAGCATTCATTGTTTGTAGACTGTTTACGGATGGCATTTTGAATATTGGGTGGTGAAATCTTTTTGTATTTTGGATTTGCATCCAACCAATAATTCCTGATATTGAGCTTTTATCCATGTTATTCTTTTTTTTAAAATAACAGTGTGAGTAACACTTACCTCTTGAAACCGTTTTCTTGAAAAATTTTCCATGTTGTGAACTTTTTTGGCCATTACCTACCCCAGGACATTTTTTGAGGACACGTGTCATTTACAGCCCTACAATTGCTGTGAATCTTAAGTGACCGTTAGCCCAGTGTTTAAAGCTGCTCTTGTGGGAACCGGAAACAAGGCGGCAGCATTTCTCCATCCCCAAATCTGGTTACTAGGGCAGCTGAGCCTTCCAGAAAGTCGTGTTCCTAGGTTGTAAATGAGAATGGAATGGGCCAGAGACAACCCCAGCAACTTTATGTCTCATTAATTGCTGTTCGTGGTTTTAATTTTTTAAATTGGGGTAATGAGTAGAATAGTGTTTGTTGTAGGTGTACACAATCAGGTTCAGTTGAACATTATATACGTTTATTCATGTACAGATCCTCTTCCCATGTAAACTACTATTATTTTTTTTAATAAATGTATTTTATTTATTTATTTGTTTTTGGCTGAGTTGGATCTTCTTTGCTGCCTGTGGGCTGTCTCTAGTTGCGGTGAGCGGGGGCTACTCTCCGGTGCTGTGCACGGGCTTCTCACCGTAGTGGCTTCTTTTGTTGCGGAACACGGGCTCTAGGCGTGCGGGCTTCAGTAGTTGTGGCACCTGGTCTCAGTAGTTATGGCTCATGGGCTCCAGAGCGTAGGCTCATTAGTTGTGGTGCACGGGCTTAGTTGCTCTGCAGCATGTGGGATCTTCCCGAACCAGGGATCGAACCTGTGTCCCCTGCATTGGCAGGAGGATTCTTAACCACGGTGCCACCAGGCAAGCCCCCGTGTAAATTATTACAGAGCGTTCAGTAGACCTCCCTTGGTATATGGTCGGTCTGTTTGATACATGTGTTTAATATGTATTTGTATACGTATGGTAACCCTAATCTTAATGTATCCATTCCTCCCACTTCTCCCTTAAGATAACCATAGTTTGTTTTCTAAGTCTGTGGGAGTCTTTCTCTGTGGAAATATGTTCATATGTGTCAGTTGTTAGGTAACACCTAGGAGTGATATCACAGGATATCTGTCGTCTGCTTTCCGACTTACCTCATGTTCTGTGATTATCTCTAGGCTCATCTATGGTGCTGCAAAGAGCAGTGTTTCATTCTTTTCCACGGCGAATATTCCATTGTGTACATGGACCACTTCTTCTTTTTACATTCATCTGTGGATGGACATTTTGGTTACTTCCAAGTCTTGGTTATGCTAAATATTGATGCAGTGCAGGCTTGCCAGCCTGTGTCTTTTGGATTCTGGTCTTCTCATGGGTTAGGCTCAGCATTGGGCCTACTAGATCATATGGTAGTTCAATTTTTACCTTTCAACGCACCTCCATTCTGTTCTCACTACTGGCTGTTACCAGTTTACATCCCACCAGCAACTTGAGGGTACACAGTTCTGTAAAAAACCCTTCAGCGTTTATTGTTTGTAGACTTTTTACAGATGACATTTTGAGTGTTGTGTGCTGATACCTTTTTGTAGTTTGGATTTGCATGCATCTAAAAATTCCCGATATTGAGCTTTTATCTACGTACTTTTTTTTTTAAGTAAAACAGAGAAACTTACCTCTTCAAATTGTTTCCTTGAAAAATTTGCCATGTTCTGAATTCCTGTGGCCATTACCTGCACCAGTACGTTTTTTGAGGGCAGGTGTCATTTAGAGCCCTGTAGTAATTGTGACTATTACATGACCATTGGCTCTGGGTTTAAAGCTGCTGTTGCAGGAAACGGCCACGAGGGGGCAGCATTTCTATATTCCCAACTCTGGTTACTAAGGGAAAAGAGCCTTCCTGGAAGTCCTGTTTGTAGGTTGTAAAGTAGAGTGGAATGTGCCAGGACAAACACCCCAAAACTATGTCTACTTATTTGCTGTTGGTATTCTTAGTTTAATTTTCATTTTTCTCCGAGCAAATTTAATTGCAATGTTGTGTTTGTTCTAGGTGTACAGAATCTCTTTCATTGATACATATATCTTTTCATGTTTGGATCCTGTTCCATATAGGTTATTACAGAAAGTTGTGTAGACCTCTCTTGGTATTCGGTATGTCTCTGATGATTATATATTTTATAAATACTAGCATATGTCTGTTAAACCCAATATGCTCCGTTATATATTCCTCACACCTTTCCGTTTGGCTAACCACAAGCTTGTTTTCTGAACACGTCAATGACCTTCTCTGTGGAAATAGGTTCCTTCCTATGAATTTTTAGATAACACCTATACGTGATATCATAGGATATGTGTCTGTCGCTTCCTGACTTACTTCAAGTTGTGTGATTATCTGTAGCCTCATCTATGGTGCTGCGACCGGCATTGTTTCATTCTTTTCTGTGTCTAATGTTGCATTGTGTACATGGACCACTTTTTCGTCCACTCATCTGCTGATGGACATTTTTGTTGCTTCCATGTCTTGGCCATGGTATATACTGCTGCAATACACGATTTTCCATCCTGTGTCTTTTTGATTGTGGCTTTCACAGGTGACAGGCCCAACAGTGGGCCTTCCGGATCATATGGTAACTCAATTTTTACCTTTAAACGCACTGCCATTCTGTTGCTATTATTGGCTGTTACCAGTTTACATCCCACTTAGACCGAGAGGTTACACTATTCTCCACAACTTCTTCAACATCTATTGTTTGTTGACTTTTTGCTGATGGTCATTCTGACCGGTGAGAGGTGATACCTTTGTGTAGATTGGCTTTGCATGCGACTGATAATTCCTGATGTTTTGCGTTTATCAATGTCCTTTTCATTCGTTTAAAGATGGAGCTAAACTTACAACTTCAAATTGCCTTCTTGAAAAATTTGCCGCGTTTGGATTTTTTTGGCCATTCCCTACCCCAGGACAGTTGTTGAGGGCATGAGTCATTTACAGCCCTGCAGTCCTTGTGACTATTAGTGACCATTAGCAGTGGATTTAAAGCTGCTGTTTGAGGAAACGGCCTTAGTGTGGCAGCATTTCTACGTTGCCATCTCTGCTTGCTAGGGAAACAGAACCTTGCTGCAAGTTGTGCTGTTAGGTTGCAGATTAGATTGGAATGTGCCAGGACAAACCCCCATAAGTTTTAGCCTCCTTAATTCTTGTTTGTGTCTTTAAGTTGTACTTTTTCTCAGAGCAAGTTTGATTGAAAATGTCTTTTGTTCTAGGTGTACAGAATCTTGTTCATTTACACATATACATACATCTATTGATCTTTGGGTCCTTTTCCATGTAGGTTATTACAGAGTGTTGAGGAGACCACTCTTGGTATTCTGTAGGTCTTTGGGGATGATATATTTTATATGTATTAGTATATATTTGTTAACCCCAATATCCTAATATATCCATTCCTCACACCTTTTCTTTGGCTTAACCATCAGTTTGTCTTCTCAATCTGAGATTGCCTTTTTCTATGGAAATATGTTCATTTTTATGAATTTTCAGATAACATAAGTGATAGCATAGGACATTTGTCTTTCGCATTCTGACTTACTTCACAGTGTGTGATTATTTCTAGGCTCCTCTGTGGTGCTGCATATGCCATTCTTTTATTTTTTTTCGTGGTTGATATTCCATTCTGTCCATATACCACTTCTTCTTTGTTCATTCATCTGTTTATGGACCCTTTTTTTCCTTCCATGTCTTGGCTATTTCAATATTCCTGCATTGCACATTTGCCTGCCTCTGTCTTTCCGTTTCTGGTGGTCTTAGGTTATAGGCAAAGAAGGTGCCCTGCCGCATCATATGGTAGCTCAGTTTTTACCTTTTAAAGCAGCTCCATTCAGTTTTCCTTAGTGCTGTTACCACTTTACATCCCACCAGCAGCTAGAAGGTACACAGTTCTCTAAAACCCCTTCAGCATTCATAGTTTGTAGACTTTTTGCTGATGGTCATTTGACTGGTGTGAGCTGAAACCTTTTTGGAGGTTGGATTTGCATGTGACTAATAATTCCTTATACTGCGCTTTACGCATGTCCATTTTTTTCTTTTGCTTTTTTTTTAAAGAGTGAGTGCAACTTCCCTCTTCATATTGACTTCTTGAAAAATTTGTCATGTGTTGAATTTTCTTGCCTATTCCCTACCCCAGGGCATATTTTGAGGGCAGGTGTCATTTACATCCCTGCAATCCTTGTGGCTATTAAGCAACCATTAGCACTGGATTTAAAGCTGCTGTTGTGGGAAACAGCCACAAGGCGGCAGCATTATTACCTTTTCAACTCTTGTTACTAGGGCAACAGAGACTTCCTGGAGGTAGTGTTCCGAGGTTGTAAATTAGAGTGGAATGTGCTGGAACAGGCCCCCAGAAGTTTATGTGTCCTTACTTATGTTTGTTTTTTACATTAAATTTCTATTTCTTTTTTTTTTATATTGATTCAATATATATAGATATTGTGAAATTAACACGATAAGTCTAGTTAACATCCATGACTATACATAATTAAAGGTTTTTTCTCGTGATAACAACTTTTTTAATTAATTTATTTATTTATGGCTGTGTTGGGTCTTGGTTTCTGTGCGAGAGCTTTTTCTAGTTGCAGCAAGTGCGGGCCACTCTTCATCGCGGTGCGCGGGCCTCTCATTATCGCGGCCTCTCTTGTTGTGGAGCAGATTCTCCAGACGAGCAGGCTCAGTAATTGTGGCTCACGGGCCTAGTTGCTCTGCGGCATGTGGGATCCTCCCAGAACAGGACTCGAACCCGTGTCCTCGGCATTGGCAGGCAGATTCTCAATAACTGCGGCGCCAGGGAATCCACTAATTTCTATTTCTTATCGGAATACATTTGATTAGAGTTTTGTGATTGTCTGGCTGTACAGAATCTGCTCAATGATTCATACAGATGTCTGTTCATCTTCGGATCCTCTTACCATGTATGTTATTACAGAATGTTGCGTAGACCTCCCTTGGTGTTTGGTAGGTATTTTGTCAATATATATTTTATATATATTGGTGATTATATAATTCATACAGTTTATGTGTTGTATGTTTATATACACTTAACATACATTAGTATATGTTTGTTAGCTCCATAATCCTAATTTGTCCATCCTCCCACCTTTCATTTTGGTTAACCATTCATTTGTTTTCTAAGTCTGTGAGTTTCTTTTTCTGTGGAAATATGTTCATTGGTAGCAATCTTAGGATAACATGTATAAATGATATCATAGGATATTTGTCATTCCCTTTTGACTTACTTAACCTAATATGATTATTTCTAGTCTCATCTGTAGTCCTGAAAACGGCATTGTTCATTTATTTTTTCTGAGGCTAATATTCCATTCGGTACGTCCACCACTTCTTCTTTGTCCATTTATCTATTGATGGACATTTTGTTTGCTTGAATGTCTTGGCTATTGTAAATATTGCTACAGTGCATGTTTGCCTGTCTGTGTCTTTCCGATTCTGGTCTTCTTAGGTGATAGGCCCATTAGGGGATCGGCCGCATTGTATGGTAGCTCAATTTCTTTACCTTTTAAACGCAGCTCCATTCTGTTCTCATGATTAGCTGTTACCAGTTTACGTCCAACCAACAGCATAGTGGGTATGCATTTCTCCACCAACCCATCAGCATTCATTGTTTGTTGACTGTTTACGGATGGCATTTTGAATATTGGGTGGTGAAATCGTTTTGTATTTTGGATTTGCATCCAACCAATAATTCCTGATATTGAGCTTTTATCCATGTTATTCTTTTTTTTTAAATAACAGTGTGAGTAACACTTACCTCTTGAAACCGTTTTCTTGAAAAATTTTCCATGTTGTGAACTTTTTTGGCCATTACCTACCCCAGGACATTTTTTGAGGACACGTGTCATTTACAGCCCTACAATTGCTGTGAATCTTAAGTGACCGTTAGCCCAGTGTTTAAAGCTGCTCTTGTGGGAACCGGAAACAAGGCGGCAGCATTTCTCCATCCCCAAATCTGGTTACTAGGGCAGCTGAGCCTTCCAGAAAGTCGTGTTCCTAGGTTGTAAATGAGAATGGAATGGGCCAGAGACAACCCCAGCAACTTTATGTCTCATTAATTGCTGTTCGTGGTTTTAATTTTTTAAATTGGGGTAATGAGTAGAATAGTGTTTGTTGTAGGTGTACACAATTAGGTTCAGTTGAACATTATATACGTTTATTCATGTACAGATCCTCTTCCCATGTAAACTACTATTATTTTTTTTAATAAATGTATTTTATTTATTTATTTGTTTTTGGCTGAGTTGGATCTTCTTTGCTGCCTGTGGGCTGTCTCTAGTTGCGGTGAGCGGGGGCTACTCTCCGGTGCGGTGCACGGGCTTCTCACCGTAGTGGCTTCTTTTGTTGCGGAACACGGGCTCTAGGCGTGCGGGCTTCAGTAGTTGTGGCACCTGGTCTCAGTAGTTATGGCTCATGGGCTCCAGAACGTAGGCTCATTAGTTGTGGTGCACGGGCTTAGTTGCTCTGCAGCATGTGGGATCTTCCCAAACCAGGGATCGAACCTGTGTCCCCTGCATTGGCAGGAGGATTCTTAACCACGGTGCCACCAGGCAAGCCCCCGTGTAAATTATTACAGAGCGTTCAGTAGACCTCCCTTGGTATATGGTCGGTCTGTTTGATACATGTGTTTAATATGTATTTGTATACGTATGGTAACCCTAATCTTAATGTATCCATTCCTCCCACTTCTCCCTTAAGATAACCATAGATTGTTTTCTAAGTCTGTGGGAGTCTTTCTCTGTGGAAATATGTTCATATGTGTCAGTTGTTAGGTAACACCTAGGAGTGATATCACAGGATATTTGTCGTCTGCTTTCCGACTTACCTCATGTTCTGTGATTATCTCTAGGCTCATCTATGGTGCTGCAAAGAGCAGTGTTTCATTCTTTTCCACGGCGAATATTCCATTGTGTACATGGACCACTTCTTCTTTTTACATTCATCTGTGGATGGACATTTTGGTTACTTCCAAGTCTTGGTTATGCTAAATATTGATGCAGTGCAGGCTTGCCAGCCTGTGTCTTTTGGATTCTGGTCTTCTCATGGGTTAGGCTCAGCATTGGGCCTACTAGATCATATGGTAGTTCAATTTTTACCTTTCAACGCACCTCCATTCTGTTCTCACTACTGGCTGTTACCAGTTTACATCCCACCAGCAACTTGAGGGTACACAGTTCTGTAAAAAACCCTTCAGCGTTTATTGTTTGTAGACTTTTTACAGATGACATTTTGAGTGTTGTGTGCTGATACCTTTTTGTAGTTTGGATTTGCATGCATCTAAAAATTCCCGATATTGAGCTTTTATCTACGTACTTTTTTTTTTAAGTAAAACAGAGAAACTTACCTCTTCAAATTGTTTCCTTGAAAAATTTGCCATGTTCTGAATTCCTGTGACCATTACCTGCACCAGTACGTTTTTTGAGGGCAGGTGTCATTTAGAGCCCTGTCGTAATTGTGACTATTACATGACCATTGGCTCTGGGTTTAAAGCTGCTGTTGCAGGAAACGGCCACAAGGGGGCAGCATTTCTATATTCCCAACTCTGGTTACTAAGGGAAAAGAGCCTTCCTGGAAGTCCTGTTTGTAGGTTGTAAAGTAGAGTGGAATGTGCCAGGACAAACACCCCAAAACTATGTCTACTTATTTGCTGTTGGTATTCTTAGTTTAATTTTCATTTTTCTCCGAGCAAATTTAATTGCAATGTTGTGTTTGTTCTAGGTGTACAGAATCTCTTTCATTGATACATATATCTTTTCATGTTTGGATCCTGTTCCATATAGGTTATTACAGAAAGTTGTGCAGACCTCTCTTGGTATTCGGTATGTCTCTGATGATTATATATTTTATAAATATTAGCATATGTCTGTTAAACCCAATACGCTCCGTTATATATTCCTCACACCTTTCCGTTTGGCTAACCACAAGCTTGTTTTCTGAACACGTCAATGTCCTTCTCTGTGGAAATAGGTTCCTTCCTATGAATTTTTAGATAACACCTATACGTGATATCATAGGATATGTGTCTGTTGCTTCCTGACTTACTTCAAGTTGTGTGATTATCTGTAGCCTCATCTATGGTGCTGCGACCGGCATTGTTTCATTCTTTTCTGTGTCTAATGTTGCATTGTGTACATGGACCACTTTTTCGTCCACTCATCTGCTGATGGACATTTTTGTTGCTTCCATGTCTTGGCCATGGTATATACTGCTGCAATACACGATTTTCCATCCTGTGTCTTTTTGATTGTGGCTTTCACAGGTGACAGGCCCAACAGTGGGCCTTCCGGATCATATGGTAACTCAATTTTTACCTTTAAACGCACTGCCATTCTGTTGCTATTATTGGCTGTTACCAGTTTACATCCCACTTAGACCGAGAGGTTACACTATTCTCCACAACTTCTTCAACATCTATTGTTTGTTGACTTTTTGCTGATGGTCATTCTGACCAGTGAGAGGTGATACCTTTGTGTAGATTGGCTTTGCATGCGACTGATAATTCCTGATGTTTTGCGTTTATCAATGTCCTTTTCATTCGTTTAAAGATGGAGCTAAACTTACAACTTCAAATTGCCTTCTTGAAAAATTTGCCGCGTTTGGATTTTTTTGGCCATTCCCTACCCCAGGACAGTTGTTGAGGGCATGAGTCATTTACAGCCCTGCAGTCCTTGTGACTATTAGTGACCATTAGCAGTGGATTTAAAGCTGCTGTTTGAGGAAACGGCCTTAGTGTGGCAGCATTTCTACGTTGCCATCTCTGCTTGCTAGGGAAACAGAACCTTGCTGCAAGTTGTGCTGTTAGGTTGCAGATTAGATTGGAATGTGCCAGGACAAACCCCCATAAGTTTTAGCCTCCTTAATTCTTGTTTGTGTCTTTAAGTTGTACTTTTTCTCAGAGCAAGTTTGATTGAAAATGTCTTTTGTTCTAGGTGTACAGAATCTTGTTCATTTACACATATACATACATCTATTGATCTTTGGGTCCTTTTCCATGTAGGTTATTACAGAGTGTTGAGGAGACCACTCTTGGTATTCTGTAGGTCTTTGGGGATGATATATTTTATATGTATTAGTATATATTTGTTAACCCCAATATCCTAATATATCCATTCCTCACACCTTTTCTTTGGCTTAACCATCAGTTTGTCTTCTCAATCTGAGATTGCCTTTTTCTATGGAAATATGTTCATTTTTATGAATTTTCAGATAACATAAGTGATAGCATAGGACATTTGTCTTTCGCATTCTGACTTACTTCACAGTGTGTGATTATTTCTAGGCTCCTCTGTGGTGCTGCATATGCCATTCTTTTATTTTTTTTCGTGGTTGATATTCCATTCTGTCCATATACCACTTCTTCTTTGTTCATTCATCTGTTTATGGACCCTTTTTTTCCTTCCATGTCTTGGCTATTTCAATATTCCTGCATTGCACATTTGCCTGCCTCTGTCTTTCCGTTTCTGGTGGTCTTAGGTTATAGGCAAAGAAGGTGCCCTGCCGCATCATATGGTAGCTCAGTTTTTACCTTTTAAAGCAGCTCCATTCAGTTTTCCTTAGTGCTGTTACCACTTTACATCCCACCAGCAGCTAGAAGGTACACAGTTCTCTAAAACCCCTTCAGCATTCATAGTTTGTAGACTTTTTGCTGATGGTCATTTGACTGGTGTGAGCTGAAACCTTTTTGGAGGTTGGATTTGCATGTGACTAATAATTCCTTATACTGCGCTTTACGCATGTCCATTTTTTTCTTTTGCTTTTTTTTTAAAGAGTGAGTGCAACTTCCCTCTTCATATTGACTTCTTGAAAAATTTGTCATGTGTTGAATTTTCTTGCCTATTCCCTACCCCAGGGCATATTTTGAGGGCAGGTGTCATTTACATCCCTGCAATCCTTGTGGCTATTAAGCAACCATTAGCACTGGATTTAAAGCTGCTGTTGTGGGAAACAGCCACAAGGCGGCAGCATTATTACCTTTTCAACTCTTGTTACTAGGGCAACAGAGACTTCCTGGAGGTAGTGTTCCGAGGTTGTAAATTAGAGTGGAATGTGCTGGAACAGGCCCCCAGAAGTTTATGTGTCCTTACTTATGTTTGTTTTTTACATTAAATTTCTATTTCTTTTTTTTTATATTGATTCAATATATATAGATATTGTGAAATTAACACGATAAGTCTAGTTAACATCCATGACTATACATAATTAAAGGTTTTTTCTCGTGATAACAACTTTTTTAATTAATTTATTTATTTATGGCTGTGTTGGGTCTTGGTTTCTGTGCGAGAGCTTTTTCTAGTTGCAGCAAGTGCGGGCCACTCTTCATCGCGGTGCGCGGGCCTCTCATTATCGCGGCCTCTCTTGTTGTGGAGCAGATTCTCCAGACGAGCAGGCTCAGTAATTGTGGCTCACGGGCCTAGTTGCTCTGCGGCATGTGGGATCCTCCCAGAACAGGACTCGAACCCGTGTCCTCGGCACTGGCAGGCAGATTCTCAATAACTGCGGCGCCAGGGAATCCACTAATTTCTATTTCTTATCGGAATAAATTTGATTAGAGTTTTGTGATTGTCTGGCTGTACAGAATCTGCTCAATGATTCATACAGATGTCTGTTCATCTTCGGATCCTGTTACCATGTATGTTATTACAGAATGTTGCGTAGACCTCCCTTGGTGTTTGGTAGGTATTTTGTCAATATATATTTTATATATATTGGTGATTATATAATTCATACAGTTTATGTGTTGTATGTTTATATACACTTAACATACATTAGTATATGTTTGTTAGCTCCATAATCCTAATTTGTCCATCCTCCCACCTTTCATTTTGGTTAACCATTCATTTGTTTTCTAAGTCTGTGAGTTTCTTTTTCTGTGGAAATATGTTCATTGGTAGCAATCTTAGGATAACATGTATAAATGATATCATAGGATATTTGTCATTCCCTTTTGACTTACTTAACCTAATATGATTATTTCTAGTCTCATCTGTAGTCCTGAAAACGGCATTGTTCATTTATTTTTTCTGAGGCTAATATTCCATTCGGTACGTCCACCACTTCTTCTTTGTCCATTTATCTATTGATGGACATTTTGTTTGCTTGAATGTCTTGGCTATTGTAAATATTGCTACAGTGCATGTTTGCCTGTCTGTGTCTTTCCGATTCTGGTCTTCTTAGGTGATAGGCCCATTAGGGGATCGGCCGCATTGTATGGTAGCTCAATTTCTTTACCTTTTAAACGCAGCTCCATTCTGTTCTCATGATTAGCTGTTACCAGTTTACGTCCAACCAACAGCATAGTGGGTATGCATTTCTCCACCAACCCATCAGCATTCATTGTTTGTTGACTGTTTACGGATGGCATTTTGAATATTGGGTGGTGAAATCGTTTTGTATTTTGGATTTGCATCCAACCAATAATTCCTGATATTGAGCTTTTATCCATGTTCTTCTTTTTTTAAAATAACAGTGTGAGTAACACTTACCTCTTGAAACCGTTTTCTTGAAAGCTTTTCCGTGTTGTGAACTTTTTTGGCCATTACCTACCCCAGGACTTTTTTTGAGGACACGTGTCATTTACAGCCCTACAATTACTGTGCATCTTAAGTGACCGTTAGCCCAGTGTTTAAATCTGCTCTTGTGGGAACTGGAAACAAGGCGGCAGCATTTCTCCATCCCCAAATCTGGTTACTAGGGCAGCTGAGCCTTCCTGAAAGTCGTGTTCCTAGGTTGTAAATGAGAATGGAATGGGCCAGAGACAACCCCAGCAACTTTATGTCTCATTAATTGCTGTTCGTGGTTTTAATTTTTTAAATTGGGGTAATGAGTAGAATAGTGTTTGTTGTAGGTGTACACAATCAGGTTCAATTGAACATTATATATGTTTATTCATGTACAGATCCTCTTCCCATGTAAACTACTATTATTTTTTTTAATAAATGTATTTTATTTATTTATTTGTTTTTGGCTGAGTTGGATCTTCTTTGCTGCCTGTGGGCTGTCTCTAGTTGCGGTGAGCGGGGGCTACTCTCCGGTGCGGTGCACGGGCTTCTCACCGTAGTGGCTTCTTTTGTTGCGGAACACGGGCTCTAGGCGTGCGGGCTTCAGTAGTTGTGGCACCTGGTCTCAGTAGTTATGGCTCATGGGCTCCAGAGCGTAGGCTCATTAGTTGTGGTGCACGGGCTTAGTTGCTCTGCAGCATGTGGGATCTTCCCGAACCAGGGATCGAACCTGTGTCCCCTGCATTGGCAGGAGGATTCTTAACCATGGTGCCACCAGGCAAGCCCCCGTGTAAATTATTACAGAGCGTTCAGTAGACCTCCCTTGGTATATGGTCGGTCTGTTTGATACATGTGTTTAATATGTATTTGTATACGTATGGTAACCCTAATCTTAATGTATCCATTCCTCCCACTTCTCCCTTAAGATAACCATAGTTTGTTTTCTAAGTCTGTGGGAGTCTTTCTCTGTGGAAATATGTTCATATGTGTCAGTTGTTAGGTAACACCTAGGAGTGATATCACAGGATATCTGTCGTCTGCTTTCCGACTTACCTCATGTTCTGTGATTATCTCTAGGCTCATCTATGGTGCTGCAAAGAGCAGTGTTTCATTCTTTTCCACGGCGAATATTCCATTGTGTACATGGACCACTTCTTCTTTTTACATTCATCTGTGGATGGACATTTTGGTTACTTCCAAGTCTTGGTTATGCTAAATATTGATGCAGTGCAGGCTTGCCAGCCTGTGTCTTTTGGATTCTGGTCTTCTCATGAGTTAGGCTCAGCATTGGGCCTACTAGATCATATGGTAGTTCAATTTTTACCTTTCAACGCACCTCCATTCTGTTCTCACTACTGGCTGTTACCAGTTTACATCCCACCAGCAACTTGAGGGTACACAGTTCTGTAAAAAACCCTTCAGCGTTTATTGTTTGTAGACTTTTTACAGATGACATTTTGAGTGTTGTGTGGTGATACCTTTTTGTAGTTTGGACTTGCATGCATCTAAAAATTCCCGATATTGAGCTTTTATCTATGTACTTTTTTTTTTAAGTAAAACAGAGAAACTTACCTCTTCAAATTGTTTCCTTGAAAAATTTGCCATGTTCTGAATTCCTGTGGCCATTACCTGCACCAGTACGTTTTTTGAGGGCAGGTGTCATTTAGAGCCCTGTAGTAATTGTGACTATTACATGACCATTGGCTCTGGGTTTAAACCTGCTGTTGCAGGAAACGGCCACGAGGGGGCAGCATTTCTATATTCCCAACTCTGGTTACTAAGGGAAAAGAGCCTTCCTGGAAGTCCTGTTTGTAGGTTGTAAAGTAGAGTGGAATGTGCCAGGACAAACACCCCAAAACTATGTCTACTTATTTGCTGTTGGTATTCTTAGTTTAATTTTCATTTTTCTCCGAGCAAATTTAATTGCAATGTTGTGTTTGTTCTAGGTGTACAGAATCTCTTTCATTGATACATATATCTTTTCATGTTTGGATCCTGTTCCATATAGGTTATTACAGAAAGTTGTGTAGACCTCTCTTGGTATTCGGTATGTCTCTGATGATTATATATTTTATAAATACTAGCATATGTCTGTTAAACCCAATATGCTCCGTTATATATTCCTCACACCTTTCCGTTTGGCTAACCACAAGCTTGTTTTCTGAACACGTCAATGACCTTCTCTGTGGAAATAGGTTCCTTCCTATGAATTTTTAGATAACACCTATACGTGATATCATAGGATATGTGTCTGTCGCTTCCTGACTTACTTCAAGTTGTGTGAGTATCTGTAGCCTCATCTATGGTGCTGCGACCGGCATTGTTTCATTCTTTTCTGTGTCTAATGTTGCATTGTGTACATGGACCACTTTTTCGTCCACTCATCTGCTGATGGACATTTTTGTTGCTTCCATGTCTTGGCCATGGTGTATACTGCTGCAATACACGATTTTCCATCCTGTGTCTTTTTGATTCTGGCTTTCACAGGTGACAGGCCCAACAGTGGGCCTTCCGGATCATATGGTAACTCAATTTTCACCTTGAAACGCACTGCCATTCTGTTGCTATTATTGGCTGTTACCAGTTTACATCCCACTTAGACCGAGAGGTTACACTATTCTCCACAACTTCTTCAACATCTATTGTTTGTTGACTTTTTGCTGATGGTCATTCTGACCGGTGAGAGGTGATACCTTTGTGTAGATTGGCTTTGCATGCGACTGATAATTCCTGATGTTTTGCGTTTATCAATGTCCTTTTCATTCGTTTAAAGATGGAGCTAAACTTACAACTTCAAATTGCCTTCTTGAAAAATTTGCCGCGTTTGGATTTTTTTGGCCATTCCCTACCCCAGGACAGTTGTTGAGGGCATGAGTCATTTACAGCCCTGCAGTCCTTGTGACTATTAGTGACCATTAGCAGTGGATTTAAAGCTGCTGTTTGAGGAAACGGCCTTAGTGTGGCAGCATTTCTACGTTGCCATCTCTGCTTGCTAGGGAAACAGAACCTTGCTGCAAGTTGTGCTGTTAGGTTGCAGATTAGATTGGAATGTGCCAGGACAAACCCCCATAAGTTTTAGCCTCCTTAATTCTTGTTTGTGTCTTTAAGTTGTACTTTTTCTCAGAGCAAGTTTGATTGAAAATGTCTTTTGTTCTAGGTGTACAGAATCTTGTTCATTTACACATATACATACATCTATTGATCTTTGGGTCCTTTTCCATGTAGGTTATTACAGAGTGTTGAGGAGACCACTCTTGGTATTCTGTAGGTCTTTGGGGATGATATATTTTATATGTATTAGTATATATTTGTTAACCCCAATATCCTAATATATCCATTCCTCACACCTTTTCTTTGGCTTAACCATCAGTTTGTCTTCTCAATCTGAGATTGCCTTTTTCTATGGAAATATGTTCATTTTTATGAATTTTCAGATAACATAAGTGATAGCATAGGACATTTGTCTTTCGCATTCTGACTTACTTCACAGTGTGTGATTATTTCTAGGCTCCTCTGTGGTGCTGCATATGCCATTCTTTTATTTTTTTTCGTGGTTGATATTCCATTCTGTCCATATACCACTTCTTCTTTGTTCATTCATCTGTTTATGGACCCTTTTTTTCCTTCCATGTCTTGGCTATTTCAATATTCCTGCATTGCACATTTGCCTGCCTCTGTCTTTCCGTTTCTGGTGGTCTTAGGTTATAGGCAAAGAAGGTGCCCTGCCGCATCATATGGTAGCTCAGTTTTTACCTTTTAAAGCAGCTCCATTCAGTTTTCCTTAGTGCTGTTACCACTTTACATCCCACCAGCAGCTAGAAGGTACACAGTTCTCTAAAACCCCTTCAGCATTCATAGTTTGTAGACTTTTTGCTGATGGTCATTTGACTGGTGTGAGCTGAAACCTTTTTGGAGGTTGGATTTGCATGTGACTAATAATTCCTTATACTGCGCTTTACGCATGTCCATTTTTTTCTTTTGCTTTTTTTTTAAAGAGTGAGTGCAACTTCCCTCTTCATATTGACTTCTTGAAAAATTTGTCATGTGTTGAATTTTCTTGCCTATTCCCTACCCCAGGGCATATTTTGAGGGCAGGTGTCATTTACATCCCTGCAATCCTTGTGGCTATTAAGCAACCATTAGCACTGGATTTAAAGCTGCTGTTGTGGGAAACAGCCACAAGGCGGCAGCATTATTACCTTTTCAACTCTTGTTACTAGGGCAACAGAGACTTCCTGGAGGTAGTGTTCCGAGGTTGTAAATTAGAGTGGAATGTGCTGGAACAGGCCCCCAGAAGTTTATGTGTCCTTACTTATGTTTGTTTTTTACATTAAATTTCTATTTCTTTTTTTTATATTGATTCAATATATATAGATATTGTGAAATTAACACGATAAGTCTAGTTAACATCCATGACTATACATAATTAAAGGTTTTTTCTCGTGATAACAACTTTTTTAATTAATTTATTTATTTATGGCTGTGTTGGGTCTTGGTTTCTGTGCGAGAGCTTTTTCTAGTTGCAGCAAGTGCGGGCCACTCTTCATCGCGGTGCACGGGCCTCTCATTATCGCGGCCTCTCTTGTTGTGGAGCAGATTCTCCAGACGAGCAGGCTCAGTAATTGTGGCTCACGGGCCTAGTTGCTCTGCGGCATGTGGGATCCTCCCAGAACAGGACTCGAACCCGTGTCCTCGGCACTGGCAGGCAGATTCTCAATAACTGCGGCGCCAGGGAATCCACTAATTTCTATTTCTTATCGGAATAAATTTGATTAGAGTTTTGTGATTGTCTGGCTGTACAGAATCTGCTCAATGATTCATACAGATGTCTTTTCATCTTCGGATCCTGTTACCATGTATGTTATTACAGAATGTTGCGTAGACCTCCCTTGGTGTTTGGTAGGTATTTTGTCAATATATATTTTATATATATTGGTGATTATATAATTCATACAGTTTATGTGTTGTATGTTTATATACACTTAACATACATTAGTATATGTTTGTTAGCTCCATAATCCTAATTTGTCCATCCTCCCACCTTTCATTTTGGTTAACCATTCATTTGTTTTCTAAGTCTGTGAGTTTCTTTTTCTGTGGAAATATGTTCATTGGTAGCAATCTTAGGATAACATGTATAAATGATATCATAGGATATTTGTCATTCCCTTTTGACTTACTTAACCTAATATGATTATTTCTAGTCTCATCTGTAGTCCTGAAAACGGCATTGTTCATTTATTTTTTCTGAGGCTAATATTCCATTCGGTACGTCCACCACTTCTTCTTTGTCCATTTATCTATTGATGGACATTTTGTTTGCTTGAATGTCTTGGCTATTGTAAATATTGCTACAGTGCATGTTTGCCTGTCTGTGTCTTTCCGATTCTGGTCTTCTTAGGTGATAGGCCCATTAGGGGATCGGCCGCATTGTATGGTAGCTCAATTTCTTTACCTTTTAAACGCAGCTCCATTCTGTTCTCATGATTAGCTGTTACCAGTTTACGTCCAGCCAACAGCATAGTGGGTATGCATTTCTCCACCAACCCATCAGCATTCATTGTTTGTAGACTGTTTACGGATGGCATTTTGAATATTGGGTGGTGAAATCTTTTTGTATTTTGGATTTGCATCCAACCAATAATTCCTGATATTGAGCTTTTATCCATGTTATTCTTTTTTTTAAAATAACAGTGTGAGTAACACTTACCTCTTGAAACCGTTTTCTTGAAAAATTTTCCATGTTGTGAACTTTTTTGGCCATTACCTACCCCAGGACATTTTTTGAGGACACGTGTCATTTACAGCCCTACAATTGCTGTGAATCTTAAGTGACCGTTAGCCCAGTGTTTAAAGCTGCTCTTGTGGGAACCGGAAACAAGGCGGCAGCATTTCTCCATCCCCAAATCTGGTTACTAGGGCAGCTGAGCCTTCCAGAAAGTCGTGTTCCTAGGTTGTAAATGAGAATGGAATGGGCCAGAGACAACCCCAGCAACTTTATGTCTCATTAATTGCTGTTCGTGGTTTTAATTTTTTAAATTGGGGTAATGAGTAGAATAGTGTTTGTTGTAGGTGTACACAATCAGGTTCAGTTGAACATTATATACGTTTATTCATGTACAGATCCTCTTCCCATGTAAACTACTATTATTTTTTTTAATAAATGTATTTTATTTATTTATTTGTTTTTGGCTGAGTTGGATCTTCTTTGCTGCCTGTGGGCTGTCTCTAGTTGCGGTGAGCGGGGGCTACTCTCCGGTGCTGTGCACGGGCTTCTCACCGTAGTGGCTTCTTTTGTTGCGGAACACGGGCTCTAGGCGTGCGGGCTTCAGTAGTTGTGGCACCTGGTCTCAGTAGTTATGGCTCATGGGCTCCAGAGCGTAGGCTCATTAGTTGTGGTGCACGGGCTTAGTTGCTCTGCAGCATGTGGGATCTTCCCGAACCAGGGATCGAACCTGTGTCCCCTGCATTGGCAGGAGGATTCTTAACCACGGTGCCACCAGGCAAGCCCCCGTGTAAATTATTACAGAGCGTTCAGTAGACCTCCCTTGGTATATGGTCGGTCTGTTTGATACATGTGTTTAATATGTATTTGTATACGTATGGTAACCCTAATCTTAATGTATCCATTCCTCCCACTTCTCCCTTAAGATAACCATAGTTTGTTTTCTAAGTCTGTGGGAGTCTTTCTCTGTGGAAATATGTTCATATGTGTCAGTTGTTAGGTAACACCTAGGAGTGATATCACAGGATATCTGTCGTCTGCTTTCCGACTTACCTCATGTTCTGTGATTATCTCTAGGCTCATCTATGGTGCTGCAAAGAGCAGTGTTTCATTCTTTTCCACGGCGAATATTCCATTGTGTACATGGACCACTTCTTCTTTTTACATTCATCTGTGGATGGACATTTTGGTTACTTCCAAGTCTTGGTTATGCTAAATATTGATGCAGTGCAGGCTTGCCAGCCTGTGTCTTTTGGATTCTGGTCTTCTCATGGGTTAGGCTCAGCATTGGGCCTACTAGATCATATGGTAGTTCAATTTTTACCTTTCAACGCACCTCCATTCTGTTCTCACTACTGGCTGTTACCAGTTTACATCCCACCAGCAACTTGAGGGTACACAGTTCTGTAAAAAACCCTTCAGCGTTTATTGTTTGTAGACTTTTTACAGATGACATTTTGAGTGTTGTGTGCTGATACCTTTTTGTAGTTTGGATTTGCATGCATCTAAAAATTCCCGATATTGAGCTTTTATCTACGTACTTTTTTTTTTAAGTAAAACAGAGAAACTTACCTCTTCAAATTGTTTCCTTGAAAAATTTGCCATGTTCTGAATTCCTGTGGCCATTACCTGCACCAGTACGTTTTTTGAGGGCAGGTGTCATTTAGAGCCCTGTAGTAATTGTGACTATTACATGACCATTGGCTCTGGGTTTAAAGCTGCTGTTGCAGGAAACGGCCACAAGGGGGCAGCATTTCTATATTCCCAACTCTGGTTACTAAGGGAAAAGAGCCTTCCTGGAAGTCCTGTTTGTAGGTTGTAAAGTAGAGTGGAATGTGCCAGGACAAACACCCCAAAACTATGTCTACTTATTTGCTGTTGGTATTCTTAGTTTAATTTTCATTTTTCTCCGAGCAAATTTAATTGCAATGTTGTGTTTGTTCTAGGTGTACAGAATCTCTTTCATTGATACATATATCTTTTCATGTTTGGATCCTGTTCCATATAGGTTATTACAGAAAGTTGTGTAGACCTCTCTTGGTATTCGGTATGTCTCTGATGATTATATATTTTATAAATATTAGCATATGTCTGTTAAACCCAATACGCTCCGTTATATATTCCTCACACCTTTCCGTTTGGCTAACCACAAGCTTGTTTTCTGAACACGTCAATGTCCTTCTCTGTGGAAATAGGTTCCTTCCTATGAATTTTTAGATAACACCTATACGTGATATCATAGGATATGTGTCTGTCGCTTCCTGACTTACTTCAAGTTGTGTGATTATCTGTAGCCTCATCTATGGTGCTGCGACCGGCATTGTTTCATTCTTTTCTGTGTCTAATGTTGCATTGTGTACATGGACCACTTTTTCGTCCACTCAGCTGCTGATGGACATTTTTGTTGCTTCCATGTCTTGGCCATGGTATATACTGCTGCAATACACGATTTTCCATCCTGTGTCTTTTTGATTGTGGCTTTCACAGGTGACAGGCCCAACAGTGGGCCTTCCGGATCATATGGTAACTCAATTTTTACCTTGAAACGCACTGCCATTCTGTTGCTATTATTGGCTGTTACCAGTTTACATCCCACTTAGACCGAGAGGTTACACTATTCTCCACAACTTCTTCAACATCTATTGTTTGTTGACTTTTTGCTGATGGTCATTCTGACCGGTGAGAGGTGATACCTTTGTGTAGATTGGCTTTGCATGCGACTGATAATTCCTGATGTTTTGCGTTTATCAATGTCCTTTTCATTCGTTTAAAGATGGAGCTAAACTTACAACTTCAAATTGCCTTCTTGAAAAATTTGCCGCGTTTGGATTTTTTTGGCCATTCCCTACCCCAGGACAGTTGTTGAGGGCATGAGTCATTTACAGCCCTGCAGTCCTTGTGACTATTAGTGACCATTAGCAGTGGATTTAAAGCTGCTGTTTGAGGAAACGGCCTTAGTGTGGCAGCATTTCTACGTTGCCATCTCTGCTTGCTAGGGAAACAGAACCTTGCTGCAAGTTGTGCTGTTAGGTTGCAGATTAGATTGGAATGTGCCAGGACAAACCCCCATAAGTTTTAGCCTCCTTAATTCTTGTTTGTGTCTTTAAGTTGTACTTTTTCTCAGAGCAAGTTTGATTGAAAATGTCTTTTGTTCTAGGTGTACAGAATCTTGTTCATTTACACATATACATACATCTATTGATCTTTGGGTCCTTTTCCATGTAGGTTATTACAGAGTGTTGAGGAGACCACTCTTGGTATTCTGTAGGTCTTTGGGGATGATATATTTTATATGTATTAGTATATATTTGTTAACCCCAATATCCTAATATATCCATTCCTCACACCTTTTCTTTGGCTTAACCATCAGTTTGTCTTCTCAATCTGAGATTGCCTTTTTCTATGGAAATATGTTCATTTTTATGAATTTTCAGATAACATAAGTGATAGCATAGGACATTTGTCTTTCGCATTCTGACTTACTTCACAGTGTGTGATTATTTCTAGGCTCCTCTGTGGTGCTGCATATGCCATTCTTTTATTTTTTTTCGTGGTTGATATTCCATTCTGTCCATATACCACTTCTTCTTTGTTCATTCATCTGTTTATGGACCCTTTTTTTCCTTCCATGTCTTGGCTATTTCAATATTCCTGCATTGCACATTTGCCTGCCTCTGTCTTTCCGTTTCTGGTGGTCTTAGGTTATAGGCAAAGAAGGTGCCCTGCCGCATCATATGGTAGCTCAGTTTTTACCTTTTAAAGCAGCTCCATTCAGTTTTCCTTAGTGCTGTTACCACTTTACATCCCACCAGCAGCTAGAAGGTACACAGTTCTCTAAAACCCCTTCAGCATTCATAGTTTGTAGACTTTTTGCTGATGGTCATTTGACTGGTGTGAGCTGAAACCTTTTTGGAGGTTGGATTTGCATGTGACTAATAATTCCTTATACTGCGCTTTACGCATGTCCATTTTTTTCTTTTGCTTTTTTTTTAAAGAGTGAGTGCAACTTCCCTCTTCATATTGACTTCTTGAAAAATTTGTCATGTGTTGAATTTTCTTGCCTATTCCCTACCCCAGGGCATATTTTGAGGGCAGGTGTCATTTACATCCCTGCAATCCTTGTGGCTATTAAGCAACCATTAGCACTGGATTTAAAGCTGCTGTTGTGGGAAACAGCCACAAGGCGGCAGCATTATTACCTTTTCAACTCTTGTTACTAGGGCAACAGAGACTTCCTGGAGGTAGTGTTCCGAGGTTGTAAATTAGAGTGGAATGTGCTGGAACAGGCCCCCAGAAGTTTATGTGTCCTTACTTATGTTTGTTTTTTACATTAAATTTCTATTTCTTTTTTTTATATTGATTCAATATATATAGATATTGTGAAATTAACACGATAAGTCTAGTTAACATCCATGACTATACATAATTAAAGGTTTTTTCTCGTGATAACAACTTTTTTAATTAATTTATTTATTTATGGCTGTGTTGGGTCTTGGTTTCTGTGCGAGAGCTTTTTCTAGTTGCAGCAAGTGCGGGCCACTCTTCATCGCGGTGCACGGGCCTCTCATTATCGCGGCCTCTCTTGTTGTGGAGCAGATTCTCCAGACGAGCAGGCTCAGTAATTGTGGCTCACGGGCCTAGTTGCTCTGCGGCATGTGGGATCCTCCCAGAACAGGACTCGAACCCGTGTCCTCGGCACTGGCAGGCAGATTCTCAATAACTGCGGCGCCAGGGAATCCACTAATTTCTATTTCTTATCGGAATAAATTTGATTAGAGTTTTGTGATTGTCTGGCTGTACAGAATCTGCTCAATGATTCATACAGATGTCTTTTCATCTTCGGATCCTGTTACCATGTATGTTATTACAGAATGTTGCGTAGACCTCCCTTGGTGTTTGGTAGGTATTTTGTCAATATATATTTTATATATATTGGTGATTATATAATTCATACAGTTTATGTGTTGTATGTTTATATACACTTAACATACATTAGTATATGTTTGTTAGCTCCATAATCCTAATTTGTCCATCCTCCCACCTTTCATTTTGGTTAACCATTCATTTGTTTTCTAAGTCTGTGAGTTTCTTTTTCTGTGGAAATATGTTCATTGGTAGCAATCTTAGGATAACATGTATAAATGATATCATAGGATATTTGTCATTCCCTTTTGACTTACTTAACCTAATATGATTATTTCTAGTCTCATCTGTAGTCCTGAAAACGGCATTGTTCATTTATTTTTTCTGAGGCTAATATTCCATTCGGTACGTCCACCACTTCTTCTTTGTCCATTTATCTATTGATGGACATTTTGTTTGCTTGAATGTCTTGGCTATTGTAAATATTGCTACAGTGCATGTTTGCCTGTCTGTGTCTTTCCGATTCTGGTCTTCTTAGGTGATAGGCCCATTAGGGGATCGGCCGCATTGTATGGTAGCTCAATTTCTTTACCTTTTAAACGCAGCTCCATTCTGTTCTCATGATTAGCTGTTACCAGTTTACGTCCAGCCAACAGCATAGTGGGTATGCATTTCTCCACCAACCCATCAGCATTCATTGTTTGTAGACTGTTTACGGATGGCATTTTGAATATTGGGTGGTGAAATCTTTTTGTATTTTGGATTTGCATCCAACCAATAATTCCTGATATTGAGCTTTTATCCATGTTATTCTTTTTTTTAAAATAACAGTGTGAGTAACACTTACCTCTTGAAACCGTTTTCTTGAAAAATTTTCCATGTTGTGAACTTTTTTGGCCATTACCTACCCCAGGACATTTTTTGAGGACACGTGTCATTTACAGCCCTACAATTGCTGTGAATCTTAAGTGACCGTTAGCCCAGTGTTTAAAGCTGCTCTTGTGGGAACCGGAAACAAGGCGGCAGCATTTCTCCATCCCCAAATCTGGTTACTAGGGCAGCTGAGCCTTCCAGAAAGTCGTGTTCCTAGGTTGTAAATGAGAATGGAATGGGCCAGAGACAACCCCAGCAACTTTATGTCTCATTAATTGCTGTTCGTGGTTTTAATTTTTTAAATTGGGGTAATGAGTAGAATAGTGTTTGTTGTAGGTGTACACAATCAGGTTCAGTTGAACATTATATACGTTTATTCATGTACAGATCCTCTTCCCATGTAAACTACTATTATTTTTTTTAATAAATGTATTTTATTTATTTATTTGTTTTTGGCTGAGTTGGATCTTCTTTGCTGCCTGTGGGCTGTCTCTAGTTGCGGTGAGCGGGGGCTACTCTCCGGTGCTGTGCACGGGCTTCTCACCGTAGTGGCTTCTTTTGTTGCGGAACACGGGCTCTAGGCGTGCGGGCTTCAGTAGTTGTGGCACCTGGTCTCAGTAGTTATGGCTCATGGGCTCCAGAGCGTAGGCTCATTAGTTGTGGTGCACGGGCTTAGTTGCTCTGCAGCATGTGGGATCTTCCCGAACCAGGGATCGAACCTGTGTCCCCTGCATTGGCAGGAGGATTCTTAACCACGGTGCCACCAGGCAAGCCCCCGTGTAAATTATTACAGAGCGTTCAGTAGACCTCCCTTGGTATATGGTCGGTCTGTTTGATACATGTGTTTAATATGTATTTGTATACGTATGGTAACCCTAATCTTAATGTATCCATTCCTCCCACTTCTCCCTTAAGATAACCATAGTTTGTTTTCTAAGTCTGTGGGAGTCTTTCTCTGTGGAAATATGTTCATATGTGTCAGTTGTTAGGTAACACCTAGGAGTGATATCACAGGATATCTGTCGTCTGCTTTCCGACTTACCTCATGTTCTGTGATTATCTCTAGGCTCATCTATGGTGCTGCAAAGAGCAGTGTTTCATTCTTTTCCACGGCGAATATTCCATTGTGTACATGGACCACTTCTTCTTTTTACATTCATCTGTGGATGGACATTTTGGTTACTTCCAAGTCTTGGTTATGCTAAATATTGATGCAGTGCAGGCTTGCCAGCCTGTGTCTTTTGGATTCTGGTCTTCTCATGGGTTAGGCTCAGCATTGGGCCTACTAGATCATATGGTAGTTCAATTTTTACCTTTCAACGCACCTCCATTCTGTTCTCACTACTGGCTGTTACCAGTTTACATCCCACCAGCAACTTGAGGGTACACAGTTCTGTAAAAAACCCTTCAGCGTTTATTGTTTGTAGACTTTTTACAGATGACATTTTGAGTGTTGTGTGCTGATACCTTTTTGTAGTTTGGATTTGCATGCATCTAAAAATTCCCGATATTGAGCTTTTATCTACGTACTTTTTTTTTTAAGTAAAACAGAGAAACTTACCTCTTCAAATTGTTTCCTTGAAAAATTTGCCATGTTCTGAATTCCTGTGGCCATTACCTGCACCAGTACGTTTTTTGAGGGCAGGTGTCATTTAGAGCCCTGTAGTAATTGTGACTATTACATGACCATTGGCTCTGGGTTTAAAGCTGCTGTTGCAGGAAACGGCCACAAGGGGGCAGCATTTCTATATTCCCAACTCTGGTTACTAAGGGAAAAGAGCCTTCCTGGAAGTCCTGTTTGTAGGTTGTAAAGTAGAGTGGAATGTGCCAGGACAAACACCCCAAAACTATGTCTACTTATTTGCTGTTGGTATTCTTAGTTTAATTTTCATTTTTCTCCGAGCAAATTTAATTGCAATGTTGTGTTTGTTCTAGGTGTACAGAATCTCTTTCATTGATACATATATCTTTTCATGTTTGGATCCTGTTCCATATAGGTTATTACAGAAAGTTGTGTAGACCTCTCTTGGTATTCGGTATGTCTCTGATGATTATATATTTTATAAATATTAGCATATGTCTGTTAAACCCAATACGCTCCATTATATATTCCTCACACCTTTCCGTTTGGCTAACCACAAGCTTGTTTTCTGAACACGTCAATGTCCTTCTCTGTGGAAATAGGTTCCTTCCTATGAATTTTTAGATAACACCTATACGTGATATCATAGGATATGTGTCTGTCGCTTCCTGACTTACTTCAAGTTGTGTGATTATCTGTAGCCTCATCTATGGTGCTGCGACCGGCATTGTTTCATTCTTTTCTGTGTCTAATGTTGCATTGTGTACATGGACCACTTTTTCGTCCACTCAGCTGCTGATGGACATTTTTGTTGCTTCCATGTCTTGGCCATGGTATATACTGCTGCAATACACGATTTTCCATCCTGTGTCTTTTTGATTGTGGCTTTCACAGGTGACAGGCCCAACAGTGGGCCTTCCGGATCATATGGTAACTCAATTTTTACCTTGAAACGCACTGCCATTCTGTTGCTATTATTGGCTGTTACCAGTTTACATCCCACTTAGACCGAGAGGTTACACTATTCTCCACAACTTCTTCAACATCTATTGTTTGTTGACTTTTTGCTGATGGTCATTCTGACCGGTGAGAGGTGATACCTTTGTGTAGATTGGCTTTGCATGCGACTGATAATTCCTGATGTTTTGCGTTTATCAATGTCCTTTTCATTCGTTTAAAGATGGAGCTAAACTTACAACTTCAAATTGCCTTCTTGAAAAATTTGCCGCGTTTGGATTTTTTTGGCCATTCCCTACCCCAGGACAGTTGTTGAGGGCATGAGTCATTTACAGCCCTGCAGTCCTTGTGACTATTAGTGACCATTAGCAGTGGATTTAAAGCTGCTGTTTGAGGAAACGGCCTTAGTGTGGCAGCATTTCTACGTTGCCATCTCTGCTTGCTAGGGAAACAGAACCTTGCTGCAAGTTGTGCTGTTAGGTTGCAGATTAGATTGGAATGTGCCAGGACAAACCCCCATAAGTTTTAGCCTCCTTAATTCTTGTTTGTGTCTTTAAGTTGTACTTTTTCTCAGAGCAAGTTTGATTGAAAATGTCTTTTGTTCTAGGTGTACAGAATCTTGTTCATTTACACATATACATACATCTATTGATCTTTGGGTCCTTTTCCATGTAGGTTATTACAGAGTGTTGAGGAGACCACTCTTGGTATTCTGTAGGTCTTTGGGGATGATATATTTTATATGTATTAGTATATATTTGTTAACCCCAATATCCTAATATATCCATTCCTCACACCTTTTCTTTGGCTTAACCATCAGTTTGTCTTCTCAATCTGAGATTGCCTTTTTCTATGGAAATATGTTCATTTTTATGAATTTTCAGATAACATAAGTGATAGCATAGGACATTTGTCTTTCGCATTCTGACTTACTTCACAGTGTGTGATTATTTCTAGGCTCCTCTGTGGTGCTGCATATGCCATTCTTTTATTTTTTTTCGTGGTTGATATTCCATTCTGTCCATATACCACTTCTTCTTTGTTCATTCATCTGTTTATGGACCCTTTTTTTCCTTCCATGTCTTGGCTATTTCAATATTCCTGCATTGCACATTTGCCTGCCTCTGTCTTTCCGTTTCTGGTGGTCTTAGGTTATAGGCAAAGAAGGTGCCCTGCCGCATCATATGGTAGCTCAGTTTTTACCTTTTAAAGCAGCTCCATTCAGTTTTCCTTAGTGCTGTTACCACTTTACATCCCACCAGCAGCTAGAAGGTACACAGTTCTCTAAAACCCCTTCAGCATTCATAGTTTGTAGACTTTTTGCTGATGGTCATTTGACTGGTGTGAGCTGAAACCTTTTTGGAGGTTGGATTTGCATGTGACTAATAATTCCTTATACTGCGCTTTACGCATGTCCATTTTTTTCTTTTGCTTTTTTTTTAAAGAGTGAGTGCAACTTCCCTCTTCATATTGACTTCTTGAAAAATTTGTCATGTGTTGAATTTTCTTGCCTATTCCCTACCCCAGGGCATATTTTGAGGGCAGGTGTCATTTACATCCCTGCAATCCTTGTGGCTATTAAGCAACCATTAGCACTGGATTTAAAGCTGCTGTTGTGGGAAACAGCCACAAGGCGGCAGCATTATTACCTTTTCAACTCTTGTTACTAGGGCAACAGAGACTTCCTGGAGGTAGTGTTCCGAGGTTGTAAATTAGAGTGGAATGTGCTGGAACAGGCCCCCAGAAGTTTATGTGTCCTTACTTATGTTTGTTTTTTACATTAAATTTCTATTTCTTTTTTTTATATTGATTCAATATATATAGATATTGTGAAATTAACACGATAAGTCTAGTTAACATCCATGACTATACATAATTAAAGGTTTTTTCTCGTGATAACAACTTTTTTAATTAATTTATTTATTTATGGCTGTGTTGGGTCTTGGTTTCTGTGCGAGAGCTTTTTCTAGTTGCAGCAAGTGCGGGCCACTCTTCATCGCGGTGCGCGGGCCTCTCATTATCGCGGCCTCTCTTGTTGTGGAGCAGATTCTCCAGACGAGCAGGCTCAGTAATTGTGGCTCACGGGCCTAGTTGCTCTGCGGCATGTGGGATCCTCCCAGAACAGGACTCGAACCCGTGTCCTCGGCATTGGCAGGCAGATTCTCAATAACTGCGGCGCCAGGGAATCCACTAATTTCTATTTCTTATCGGAATAAATTTGATTAGAGTTTTGTGATTGTCTGGCTGTACAGAATCTGCTCAATGATTCATACAGATGTCTGTTCATCTTCGGATCCTGTTACCATGTATGTTATTACAGAATGTTGCGTAGACCTCCCTTGGTGTTTGGTAGGTATTTTGTCAATATATATTTTATATATATTGGTGATTATATAATTCATACAGTTTATGTGTTGTATGTTTATATACACTTAACATACATTAGTATATGTTTGTTAGCTCCATAATCCTAATTTGTCCATCCTCCCACCTTTCATTTTGGTTAACCATTCATTTGTTTTATAAGTCTGTGAGTTTCTTTTTCTGTGGAAATATGTTCATTGGTAGCAATCTTAGGATAACATGTATAAATGATATCATAGGATATTTGTCATTCCCTTTTGACTTACTTAACCTAATATGATTATTTCTAGTCTCATCTGTAGTCCTGAAAACGGCATTGTTCATTTATTTTTTCTGAGGCTAATATTCCATTCGGTACGTCCACCACTTCTTCTTTGTCCATTTATCTATTGATGGACATTTTGTTTGCTTGAATGTCTTGGCTATTGTAAATATTGCTACAGTGCATGTTTGCCTGTCTGTGTCTTTCCGATTCTGGTCTTCTTAGGTGATAGGCCCATTAGGGGATCGGCCGCATTGTATGGTAGCTCAATTTCTTTACCTTTTAAACGCAGCTCCATTCTGTTCTCATGATTAGCTGTTACCAGTTTACGTCCAACCAACAGCATAGTGGGTATGCATTTCTCCACCAACCCATCAGCATTCATTGTTTGTAGACTGTTTACGGATGGCATTTTGAATATTGGGTGGTGAAATCTTTTTGTATTTTGGATTTGCATCCAACCAATAATTCCTGATATTGAGCTTTTATCCATGTTATTCTTTTTTTTAAAATAACAGTGTGAGTAACACTTACCTCTTGAAACCGTTTTCTTGAAAAATTTTCCATGTTGTGAACTTTTTTGGCCATTACCTACCCCAGGACATTTTTTGAGGACACGTGTCATTTACAGCCCTACAATTGCTGTGAATCTTAAGTGACCGTTAGCCCAGTGTTTAAAGCTGCTCTTGTGGGAACCGGAAACAAGGCGGCAGCATTTCTCCATCCCCAAATCTGGTTACTAGGGCAGCTGAGCCTTCCAGAAAGTCGTGTTCCTAGGTTGTAAATGAGAATGGAATGGGCCAGAGACAACCCCAGCAACTTTATGTCTCATTAATTGCTGTTCGTGGTTTTAATTTTTTAAATTGGGGTAATGAGTAGAATAGTGTTTGTTGTAGGTGTACACAATCAGGTTCAGTTGAACATTATATACGTTTATTCATGTACAGATCCTCTTCCCATGTAAACTACTATTATTTTTTTTAATAAATGTATTTTATTTATTTATTTGTTTTTGGCTGAGTTGGATCTTCTTTGCTGCCTGTGGGCTGTCTCTAGTTGCGGTGAGCGGGGGCTACTCTCCGGTGCGGTGCACGGGCTTCTCACCGTAGTGGCTTCTTTTGTTGCGGAACACGGGCTCTAGGCGTGCGGGCTTCAGTAGTTGTGGCACCTGGTCTCAGTAGTTATGGCTCATGGGCTCCAGAGCGTAGGCTCATTAGTTGTGGTGCACGGGCTTAGTTGCTCTGCAGCATGTGGGATCTTCCCGAACCAGGGATCGAACCTGTGTCCCCTGCATTGGCAGGAGGATTCTTAACCACGGTGCCACCAGGCAAGCCCCCGTGTAAATTATTACAGAGCGTTCAGTAGACCTCCCTTGGTATATGGTCGGTCTGTTTGATACATGTGTTTAATATGTATTTGTATACGTATGGTAACCCTAATCTTAATGTATCCATTCCTCCCACTTCTCCCTTAAGATAACCATAGTTTGTTTTCTAAGTCTGTGGGAGTCTTTCTCTGTGGAAATATGTTCATATGTGTCAGTTGTTAGGTAACACCTAGGAGTGATATCACAGGATATTTGTCGTCTGCTTTCCGACTTACCTCATGTTCTGTGATTATCTCTAGGCTCATCTATGGTGCTGCAAAGAGCAGTGTTTCATTCTTTTCCACGGCGAATATTCCATTGTGTACATGGACCACTTCTTCTTTTTACATTCATCTGTGGATGGACATTTTGGTTACTTCCAAGTCTTGGCTATGCTAAATATTGATGCAGTGCAGGCTTGCCAGCCTGTGTCTTTTGGATTCTGGTCTTCTCATGGGTTAGGCTCAGCATTGGGCCTACTAGATCATATGGTAGTTCAATTTTTACCTTTCAACGCACCTCCATTCTGTTCTCACTACTGGCTGTTACCAGTTTACATCCCACCAGCAACTTGAGGGTACACAGTTCTGTAAAAAACCCTTCAGCGTTTATTGTTTGTAGACTTTTTACAGATGACATTTTGAGTGTTGTGTGCTGATACCTTTTTGTAGTTTGGATTTGCATGCATCTAAAAATTCCCGATATTGAGCTTTTATCTACGTACTTTTTTTTTAAGTAAAACAGAGAAACTTACCTCTTCAAATTGTTTCCTTGAAAAATTTGCCATGTTCTGAATTCCTGTGGCCATTACCTGCACCAGTACGTTTTTTGAGGGCAGGTGTCATTTAGAGCCCTGTAGTAATTGTGACTATTACATGACCATTGGCTCTGGGTTTAAAGCTGCTGTTGCAGGAAACGGCCACAAGGGGGCAGCATTTCTATATTCCCAACTCTGGTTACTAAGGGAAAAGAGCCTTCCTGGAAGTCCTGTTTGTAGGTTGTAAAGTAGAGTGGAATGTGCCAGGACAAACACCCCAAAACTATGTCTACTTATTTGCTGTTGGTATTCTTAGTTTAATTTTCATTTTTCTCCGAGCAAATTTAATTGCAATGTTGTGTTTGTTCTAGGTGTACAGAATCTCTTTCATTGATACATATATCTTTTCATGTTTGGATCCTGTTCCATATAGGTTATTACAGAAAGTTGTGTAGACCTCTCTTGGTATTCGGTATGTCTCTGATGATTATATATTTTATAAATATTAGCATATGTCTGTTAAACCCAATACGCTCCGTTATATATTCCTCACACCTTTCCGTTTGGCTAACCACAAGCTTGTTTTCTGAACACGTCAATGTCCTTCTCTGTGGAAATAGGTTCCTTCCTATGAATTTTTAGATAACACCTATACGTGATATCATAGGATATGTGTCTGTCGCTTCCTGACTTACTTCAAGTTGTGTGATTATCTGTAGCCTCATCTATGGTGCTGCGACCGGCATTGTTGCATTCTTTTCTGTGTCTAATGTTGCATTGTGTACATGGACCACTTTTTCGTCCACTCATCTGCTGATGGACATTTTTGTTGCTTCCATGTCTTGGCCATGGTGTATACTGCTGCAATACACGATTTTCCATCCTGTGTCTTTTTGATTCTGGCTTTCACAGGTGACAGGCCCAACAGTGGGCCTTCCGGATCATATGGTAACTCAATTTTCACCTTGAAACGCACTGCCATTCTGTTGCTATTATTGGCTGTTACCAGTTTACATCCCACTTAGACCGAGAGGTTACACTATTCTCCACAACTTCTTCAACATCTATTGTTTGTTGACTTTTTGCTGATGGTCATTCTGACCGGTGAGAGGTGATACCTTTGTGTAGATTGGCTTTGCATGCGACTGATAATTCCTGATGTTTTGCGTTTATCAATGTCCTTTTCATTCGTTTAAAGATGGAGCTAAACTTACAACTTCAAATTGCCTTCTTGAAAAATTTGCCGCGTTTGGATTTTTTTGGCCATTCCCTACCCCAGGACAGTTGTTGAGGGCATGAGTCATTTACAGCCCTGCAGTCCTTGTGACTATTAGTGACCATTAGCAGTGGATTTAAAGCTGCTGTTTGAGGAAACGGCCTTAGTGTGGCAGCATTTCTACGTTGCCATCTCTGCTTGCTAGGGAAACAGAACCTTGCTGCAAGTTGTGCTGTTAGGTTGCAGATTAGATTGGAATGTGCCAGGACAAACCCCCATAAGTTTTAGCCTCCTTAATTCTTGTTTGTGTCTTTAAGTTGTACTTTTTCTCAGAGCAAGTTTGATTGAAAATGTCTTTTGTTCTAGGTGTACAGAATCTTGTTCATTTACACATATACATACATCTATTGATCTTTGGGTCCTTTTCCATGTAGGTTATTACAGAGTGTTGAGGAGACCACTCTTGGTATTCTGTAGGTCTTTGGGGATGATATATTTTATATGTATTAGTATATATTTGTTAACCCCAATATCCTAATATATCCATTCCTCACACCTTTTCTTTGGCTTAACCATCAGTTTGTCTTCTCAATCTGAGATTGCCTTTTTCTATGGAAATATGTTCATTTTTATGAATTTTCAGATAACATAAGTGATAGCATAGGACATTTGTCTTTCGCATTCTGACTTACTTCACAGTGTGTGATTATTTCTAGGCTCCTCTGTGGTGCTGCATATGCCATTCTTTTATTTTTTTTCGTGGTTGATATTCCATTCTGTCCATATACCACTTCTTCTTTGTTCATTCATCTGTTTATGGACCCTTTTTTTCCTTCCATGTCTTGGCTATTTCAATATTCCTGCATTGCACATTTGCCTGCCTCTGTCTTTCCGTTTCTGGTGGTCTTAGGTTATAGGCAAAGAAGGTGCCCTGCCGCATCATATGGTAGCTCAGTTTTTACCTTTTAAAGCAGCTCCATTCAGTTTTCCTTAGTGCTGTTACCACTTTACATCCCACCAGCAGCTAGAAGGTACACAGTTCTCTAAAACCCCTTCAGCATTCATAGTTTGTAGACTTTTTGCTGATGGTCATTTGACTGGTGTGAGCTGAAACCTTTTTGGAGGTTGGATTTGCATGTGACTAATAATTCCTTATACTGCGCTTTACGCATGTCCATTTTTTTCTTTTGCTTTTTTTTTAAAGAGTGAGTGCAACTTCCCTCTTCATATTGACTTCTTGAAAAATTTGTCATGTGTTGAATTTTCTTGCCTATTCCCTACCCCAGGGCATATTTTGAGGGCAGGTGTCATTTACATCCCTGCAATCCTTGTGGCTATTAAGCAACCATTAGCACTGGATTTAAAGCTGCTGTTGTGGGAAACAGCCACAAGGCGGCAGCATTATTACCTTTTCAACTCTTGTTACTAGGGCAACAGAGACTTCCTGGAGGTAGTGTTCCGAGGTTGTAAATTAGAGTGGAATGTGCTGGAACAGGCCCCCAGAAGTTTATGTGTCCTTACTTATGTTTGTTTTTTACATTAAATTTCTATTTCTTTTTTTTATATTGATTCAATATATATAGATATTGTGAAATTAACACGATAAGTCTAGTTAACATCCATGACTATACATAATTAAAGGTTTTTTCTCGTGATAACAACTTTTTTAATTAATTTATTTATTTATGGCTGTGTTGGGTCTTGGTTTCTGTGCGAGAGCTTTTTCTAGTTGCAGCAAGTGCGGGCCACTCTTCATCGCGGTGCGCGGGCCTCTCATTATCGCGGCCTCTCTTGTTGTGGAGCAGATTCTCCAGACGAGCAGGCTCAGTAATTGTGGCTCACGGGCCTAGTTGCTCTGCGGCATGTGGGATCCTCCCAGAACAGGACTCGAACCCGTGTCCTCGGCATTGGCAGGCAGATTCTCAATAACTGCGGCGCCAGGGAATCCACTAATTTCTATTTCTTATCGGAATAAATTTGATTAGAGTTTTGTGATTGTCTGGCTGTACAGAATCTGCTCAATGATTCATACAGATGTCTGTTCATCTTCGGATCCTGTTACCATGTATGTTATTACAGAATGTTGCGTAGACCTCCCTTGGTGTTTGGTAGGTATTTTGTCAATATATATTTTATATATATTGGTGATTATATAATTCATACAGTTTATGTGTTGTATGTTTATATACACTTAACATACATTAGTATATGTTTGTTAGCTCCATAATCCTAATTTGTCCATCCTCCCACCTTTCATTTTGGTTAACCATTCATTTGTTTTATAAGTCTGTGAGTTTCTTTTTCTGTGGAAATATGTTCATTGGTAGCAATCTTAGGATAACATGTATAAATGATATCATAGGATATTTGTCATTCCCTTTTGACTTACTTAACCTAATATGATTATTTCTAGTCTCATCTGTAGTCCTGAAAACGGCATTGTTCATTTATTTTTTCTGAGGCTAATATTCCATTCGGTACGTCCACCACTTCTTCTTTGTCCATTTATCTATTGATGGACATTTTGTTTGCTTGAATGTCTTGGCTATTGTAAATATTGCTACAGTGCATGTTTGCCTGTCTGTGTCTTTCCGATTCTGGTCTTCTTAGGTGATAGGCCCATTAGGGGATCGGCCGCATTGTATGGTAGCTCAATTTCTTTACCTTTTAAACGCAGCTCCATTCTGTTCTCATGATTAGCTGTTACCAGTTTACGTCCAACCAACAGCATAGTGGGTATGCATTTCTCCACCAACCCATCAGCATTCATTGTTTGTAGACTGTTTACGGATGGCATTTTGAATATTGGGTGGTGAAATCTTTTTGTATTTTGGATTTGCATCCAACCAATAATTCCTGATATTGAGCTTTTATCCATGTTATTCTTTTTTTTAAAATAACAGTGTGAGTAACACTTACCTCTTGAAACCGTTTTCTTGAAAAATTTTCCATGTTGTGAACTTTTTTGGCCATTACCTACCCCAGGACATTTTTTGAGGACACGTGTCATTTACAGCCCTACAATTGCTGTGAATCTTAAGTGACCGTTAGCCCAGTGTTTAAAGCTGCTCTTGTGGGAACCGGAAACAAGGCGGCAGCATTTCTCCATCCCCAAATCTGGTTACTAGGGCAGCTGAGCCTTCCAGAAAGTCGTGTTCCTAGGTTGTAAATGAGAATGGAATGGGCCAGAGACAACCCCAGCAACTTTATGTCTCATTAATTGCTGTTCGTGGTTTTAATTTTTTAAATTGGGGTAATGAGTAGAATAGTGTTTGTTGTAGGTGTACACAATCAGGTTCAGTTGAACATTATATACGTTTATTCATGTACAGATCCTCTTCCCATGTAAACTACTATTATTTTTTTTAATAAATGTATTTTATTTATTTATTTGTTTTTGGCTGAGTTGGATCTTCTTTGCTGCCTGTGGGCTGTCTCTAGTTGCGGTGAGCGGGGGCTACTCTCCGGTGCGGTGCACGGGCTTCTCACCGTAGTGGCTTCTTTTGTTGCGGAACACGGGCTCTAGGCGTGCGGGCTTCAGTAGTTGTGGCACCTGGTCTCAGTAGTTATGGCTCATGGGCTCCAGAGCGTAGGCTCATTAGTTGTGGTGCACGGGCTTAGTTGCTCTGCAGCATGTGGGATCTTCCCGAACCAGGGATCGAACCTGTGTCCCCTGCATTGGCAGGAGGATTCTTAACCACGGTGCCACCAGGCAAGCCCCCGTGTAAATTATTACAGAGCGTTCAGTAGACCTCCCTTGGTATATGGTCGGTCTGTTTGATACATGTGTTTAATATGTATTTGTATACGTATGGTAACCCTAATCTTAATGTATCCATTCCTCCCACTTCTCCCTTAAGATAACCATAGTTTGTTTTCTAAGTCTGTGGGAGTCTTTCTCTGTGGAAATATGTTCATATGTGTCAGTTGTTAGGTAACACCTAGGAGTGATATCACAGGATATTTGTCGTCTGCTTTCCGACTTACCTCATGTTCTGTGATTATCTCTAGGCTCATCTATGGTGCTGCAAAGAGCAGTGTTTCATTCTTTTCCACGGCGAATATTCCATTGTGTACATGGACCACTTCTTCTTTTTACATTCATCTGTGGATGGACATTTTGGTTACTTCCAAGTCTTGGCTATGCTAAATATTGATGCAGTGCAGGCTTGCCAGCCTGTGTCTTTTGGATTCTGGTCTTCTCATGGGTTAGGCTCAGCATTGGGCCTACTAGATCATATGGTAGTTCAATTTTTACCTTTCAACGCACCTCCATTCTGTTCTCACTACTGGCTGTTACCAGTTTACATCCCACCAGCAACTTGAGGGTACACAGTTCTGTAAAAAACCCTTCAGCGTTTATTGTTTGTAGACTTTTTACAGATGACATTTTGAGTGTTGTGTGCTGATACCTTTTTGTAGTTTGGATTTGCATGCATCTAAAAATTCCCGATATTGAGCTTTTATCTACGTACTTTTTTTTTAAGTAAAACAGAGAAACTTACCTCTTCAAATTGTTTCCTTGAAAAATTTGCCATGTTCTGAATTCCTGTGGCCATTACCTGCACCAGTACGTTTTTTGAGGGCAGGTGTCATTTAGAGCCCTGTAGTAATTGTGACTATTACATGACCATTGGCTCTGGGTTTAAAGCTGCTGTTGCAGGAAACGGCCACAAGGGGGCAGCATTTCTATATTCCCAACTCTGGTTACTAAGGGAAAAGAGCCTTCCTGGAAGTCCTGTTTGTAGGTTGTAAAGTAGAGTGGAATGTGCCAGGACAAACACCCCAAAACTATGTCTACTTATTTGCTGTTGGTATTCTTAGTTTAATTTTCATTTTTCTCCGAGCAAATTTAATTGCAATGTTGTGTTTGTTCTAGGTGTACAGAATCTCTTTCATTGATACATATATCTTTTCATGTTTGGATCCTGTTCCATATAGGTTATTACAGAAAGTTGTGTAGACCTCTCTTGGTATTCGGTATGTCTCTGATGATTATATATTTTATAAATATTAGCATATGTCTGTTAAACCCAATACGCTCCGTTATATATTCCTCACACCTTTCCGTTTGGCTAACCACAAGCTTGTTTTCTGAACACGTCAATGTCCTTCTCTGTGGAAATAGGTTCCTTCCTATGAATTTTTAGATAACACCTATACGTGATATCATAGGATATGTGTCTGTCGCTTCCTGACTTACTTCAAGTTGTGTGATTATCTGTAGCCTCATCTATGGTGCTGCGACCGGCATTGTTTCATTCTTTTCTGTGTCTAATGTTGCATTGTGTACATGGACCACTTTTTCGTCCACTCATCTGCTGATGGACATTTTTGTTGCTTCCATGTCTTGGCCATGGTGTATACTGCTGCAATACACGATTTTCCATCCTGTGTCTTTTTGATTCTGGCTTTCACAGGTGACAGGCCCAACAGTGGGCCTTCCGGATCATATGGTAACTCAATTTTCACCTTGAAACGCACTGCCATTCTGTTGCTATTATTGGCTGTTACCAGTTTACATCCCACTTAGACCGAGAGGTTACACTATTCTCCACAACTTCTTCAACATCTATTGTTTGTTGACTTTTTGCTGATGGTCATTCTGACCGGTGAGAGGTGATACCTTTGTGTAGATTGGCTTTGCATGCGACTGATAATTCCTGATGTTTTGCGTTTATCAATGTCCTTTTCATTCGTTTAAAGATGGAGCTAAACTTACAACTTCAAATTGCCTTCTTGAAAAATTTGCCGCGTTTGGATTTTTTTGGCCATTCCCTACCCCAGGACAGTTGTTGAGGGCATGAGTCATTTACAGCCCTGCAGTCCTTGTGACTATTAGTGACCATTAGCAGTGGATTTAAAGCTGCTGTTTGAGGAAACGGCCTTAGTGTGGCAGCATTTCTACGTTGCCATCTCTGCTTGCTAGGGAAACAGAACCTTGCTGCAAGTTGTGCTGTTAGGTTGCAGATTAGATTGGAATGTGCCAGGACAAACCCCCATAAGTTTTAGCCTCCTTAATTCTTGTTTGTGTCTTTAAGTTGTACTTTTTCTCAGAGCAAGTTTGATTGAAAATGTCTTTTGTTCTAGGTGTACAGAATCTTGTTCATTTACACATATACATACATCTATTGATCTTTGGGTCCTTTTCCATGTAGGTTATTACAGAGTGTTGAGGAGACCACTCTTGGTATTCTGTAGGTCTTTGGGGATGATATATTTTATATGTATTAGTATATATTTGTTAACCCCAATATCCTAATATATCCATTCCTCACACCTTTTCTTTGGCTTAACCATCAGTTTGTCTTCTCAATCTGAGATTGCCTTTTTCTATGGAAATATGTTCATTTTTATGAATTTTCAGATAACATAAGTGATAGCATAGGACATTTGTCTTTCGCATTCTGACTTACTTCACAGTGTGTGATTATTTCTAGGCTCCTCTGTGGTGCTGCATATGCCATTCTTTTATTTTTTTTCGTGGTTGATATTCCATTCTGTCCATATACCACTTCTTCTTTGTTCATTCATCTGTTTATGGACCCTTTTTTTCCTTCCATGTCTTGGCTATTTCAATATTCCTGCATTGCACATTTGCCTGCCTCTGTCTTTCCGTTTCTGGTGGTCTTAGGTTATAGGCAAAGAAGGTGCCCTGCCGCATCATATGGTAGCTCAGTTTTTACCTTTTAAAGCAGCTCCATTCAGTTTTCCTTAGTGCTGTTACCACTTTACATCCCACCAGCAGCTAGAAGGTACACAGTTCTCTAAAACCCCTTCAGCATTCATAGTTTGTAGACTTTTTGCTGATGGTCATTTGACTGGTGTGAGCTGAAACCTTTTTGGAGGTTGGATTTGCATGTGACTAATAATTCCTTATACTGCGCTTTACGCATGTCCATTTTTTTCTTTTGCTTTTTTTTTAAAGAGTGAGTGCAACTTCCCTCTTCATATTGACTTCTTGAAAAATTTGTCATGTGTTGAATTTTCTTGCCTATTCCCTACCCCAGGGCATATTTTGAGGGCAGGTGTCATTTACATCCCTGCAATCCTTGTGGCTATTAAGCAACCATTAGCACTGGATTTAAAGCTGCTGTTGTGGGAAACAGCCACAAGGCGGCAGCATTATTACCTTTTCAACTCTTGTTACTAGGGCAACAGAGACTTCCTGGAGGTAGTGTTCCGAGGTTGTAAATTAGAGTGGAATGTGCTGGAACAGGCCCCCAGAAGTTTATGTGTCCTTACTTATGTTTGTTTTTTACATTAAATTTCTATTTCTTTTTTTTATATTGATTCAATATATATAGATATTGTGAAATTAACACGATAAGTCTAGTTAACATCCATGACTATACATAATTAAAGGTTTTTTCTCGTGATAACAACTTTTTTAATTAATTTATTTATTTATGGCTGTGTTGGGTCTTGGTTTCTGTGCGAGAGCTTTTTCTAGTTGCAGCAAGTGCGGGCCACTCTTCATCGCGGTGCGCGGGCCTCTCATTATCGCGGCCTCTCTTGTTGTGGAGCAGATTCTCCAGACGAGCAGGCTCAGTAATTGTGGCTCACGGGCCTAGTTGCTCTGCGGCATGTGGGATCCTCCCAGAACAGGACTCGAACCCGTGTCCTCGGCATTGGCAGGCAGATTCTCAATAACTGCGGCGCCAGGGAATCCACTAATTTCTATTTCTTATCGGAATAAATTTGATTAGAGTTTTGTGATTGTCTGGCTGTACAGAATCTGCTCAATGATTCATACAGATGTCTGTTCATCTTCGGATCCTGTTACCATGTATGTTATTACAGAATGTTGCGTAGACCTCCCTTGGTGTTTGGTAGGTATTTTGTCAATATATATTTTATATATATTGGTGATTATATAATTCATACAGTTTATGTGTTGTATGTTTATATACACTTAACATACATTAGTATATGTTTGTTAGCTCCATAATCCTAATTTGTCCATCCTCCCACCTTTCATTTTGGTTAACCATTCATTTGTTTTATAAGTCTGTGAGTTTCTTTTTCTGTGGAAATATGTTCATTGGTAGCAATCTTAGGATAACATGTATAAATGATATCATAGGATATTTGTCATTCCCTTTTGACTTACTTAACCTAATATGATTATTTCTAGTCTCATCTGTAGTCCTGAAAACGGCATTGTTCATTTATTTTTTCTGAGGCTAATATTCCATTCGGTACGTCCACCACTTCTTCTTTGTCCATTTATCTATTGATGGACATTTTGTTTGCTTGAATGTCTTGGCTATTGTAAATATTGCTACAGTGCATGTTTGCCTGTCTGTGTCTTTCCGATTCTGGTCTTCTTAGGTGATAGGCCCATTAGGGGATCGGCCGCATTGTATGGTAGCTCAATTTCTTTACCTTTTAAACGCAGCTCCATTCTGTTCTCATGATTAGCTGTTACCAGTTTACGTCCAACCAACAGCATAGTGGGTATGCATTTCTCCACCAACCCATCAGCATTCATTGTTTGTAGACTGTTTACGGATGGCATTTTGAATATTGGGTGGTGAAATCTTTTTGTATTTTGGATTTGCATCCAACCAATAATTCCTGATATTGAGCTTTTATCCATGTTATTCTTTTTTTTAAAATAACAGTGTGAGTAACACTTACCTCTTGAAACCGTTTTCTTGAAAAATTTTCCATGTTGTGAACTTTTTTGGCCATTACCTACCCCAGGACATTTTTTGAGGACACGTGTCATTTACAGCCCTACAATTGCTGTGAATCTTAAGTGACCGTTAGCCCAGTGTTTAAAGCTGCTCTTGTGGGAACCGGAAACAAGGCGGCAGCATTTCTCCATCCCCAAATCTGGTTACTAGGGCAGCTGAGCCTTCCAGAAAGTCGTGTTCCTAGGTTGTAAATGAGAATGGAATGGGCCAGAGACAACCCCAGCAACTTTATGTCTCATTAATTGCTGTTCGTGGTTTTAATTTTTTAAATTGGGGTAATGAGTAGAATAGTGTTTGTTGTAGGTGTACACAATCAGGTTCAGTTGAACATTATATACGTTTATTCATGTACAGATCCTCTTCCCATGTAAACTACTATTATTTTTTTTAATAAATGTATTTTATTTATTTATTTGTTTTTGGCTGAGTTGGATCTTCTTTGCTGCCTGTGGGCTGTCTCTAGTTGCGGTGAGCGGGGGCTACTCTCCGGTGCGGTGCACGGGCTTCTCACCGTAGTGGCTTCTTTTGTTGCGGAACACGGGCTCTAGGCGTGCGGGCTTCAGTAGTTGTGGCACCTGGTCTCAGTAGTTATGGCTCATGGGCTCCAGAGCGTAGGCTCATTAGTTGTGGTGCACGGGCTTAGTTGCTCTGCAGCATGTGGGATCTTCCCGAACCAGGGATCGAACCTGTGTCCCCTGCATTGGCAGGAGGATTCTTAACCACGGTGCCACCAGGCAAGCCCCCGTGTAAATTATTACAGAGCGTTCAGTAGACCTCCCTTGGTATATGGTCGGTCTGTTTGATACATGTGTTTAATATGTATTTGTATACGTATGGTAACCCTAATCTTAATGTATCCATTCCTCCCACTTCTCCCTTAAGATAACCATAGTTTGTTTTCTAAGTCTGTGGGAGTCTTTCTCTGTGGAAATATGTTCATATGTGTCAGTTGTTAGGTAACACCTAGGAGTGATATCACAGGATATCTGTCGTCTGCTTTCCGACTTACCTCATGTTCTGTGATTATCTCTAGGCTCATCTATGGTGCTGCAAAGAGCAGTGTTTCATTCTTTTCCACGGCGAATATTCCATTGTGTACATGGACCACTTCTTCTTTTTACATTCATCTGTGGATGGACATTTTGGTTACTTCCAAGTCTTGGTTATGCTAAATATTGATGCAGTGCAGGCTTGCCAGCCTGTGTCTTTTGGATTCTGGTCTTCTCATGGGTTAGGCTCAGCATTGGGCCTACTAGATCATATGGTAGTTCAATTTTTACCTTTCAACGCACCTCCATTCTGTTCTCACTACTGGCTGTTACCAGTTTACATCCCACCAGCAACTTGAGGGTACACAGTTCTGTAAAAAACCCTTCAGCGTTTATTGTTTGTAGACTTTTTACAGATGACATTTTGAGTGTTGTGTGCTGATACCTTTTTGTAGTTTGGATTTGCATGCATCTAAAAATTCCCGATATTGAGCTTTTATCTACGTACTTTTTTTTTTAAGTAAAACAGAGAAACTTACCTCTTCAAATTGTTTCCTTGAAAAATTTGCCATGTTCTGAATTCCTGTGGCCATTACCTGCACCAGTACGTTTTTTGAGGGCAGGTGTCATTTAGAGCCCTGTAGTAATTGTGACTATTACATGACCATTGGCTCTGGGTTTAAAGCTGCTGTTGCAGGAAACGGCCACAAGGGGGCAGCATTTCTATATTCCCAACTCTGGTTACTAAGGGAAAAGAGCCTTCCTGGAAGTCCTGTTTGTAGGTTGTAAAGTAGAGTGGAATGTGCCAGGACAAACACCCCAAAACTATGTCTACTTATTTGCTGTTGGTATTCTTAGTTTAATTTTCATTTTTCTCCGAGCAAATTTAATTGCAATGTTGTGTTTGTTCTAGGTGTACAGAATCTCTTTCATTGATACATATATCTTTTCATGTTTGGATCCTGTTCCATATAGGTTATTACAGAAAGTTGTGTAGACCTCTCTTGGTATTCGGTATGTCTCTGATGATTATATATTTTATAAATATTAGCATATGTCTGTTAAACCCAATACGCTCCGTTATATATTCCTCACACCTTTCCGTTTGGCTAACCACAAGCTTGTTTTCTGAACACGTCAATGTCCTTCTCTGTGGAAATAGGTTCCTTCCTATGAATTTTTAGATAACACCTATACGTGATATCATAGGATATGTGTCTGTCGCTTCCTGACTTACTTCAAGTTGTGTGATTATCTGTAGCCTCATCTATGGTGCTGCGACCGGCATTGTTTCATTCTTTTCTGTGTCTAATGTTGCATTGTGTACATGGACCACTTTTTCGTCCACTCATCTGCTGATGGACATTTTTGTTGCTTCCATGTCTTGGCCATGGTATATACTGCTGCAATACACGATTTTCCATCCTGTGTCTTTTTGATTCTGGCTTTCACAGGTGACAGGCCCAACAGTGGGCCTTCCGGATCATATGGTAACTCAATTTTTACCTTGAAACGCACTGCCATTCTGTTGCTATTATTGGCTGTTACCAGTTTACATCCCACTTAGACCGAGAGGTTACACTATTCTCCACAACTTCTTCAACATCTATTGTTTGTTGACTTTTTGCTGATGGTCATTCTGACTAGTGCGAGGTGATACCTTTGTGTAGATTGGATTTGCATGCGACTAATAATTCCTGATGTTTTGCGTTTATCAATGTGCTTTTCATTTGTTTAAAGATGGAGCTAAAGTTACAACTTCAAATTGCCTTCTTGAAAAATTTGCCGCGTTTGGATTTTTTTGGCCATTCCCTACCCCAGGACAGTTGTTGAGGGCATGAGTCATTTACAGCCCTGCAGTCCTTGTGACTATTAGTGACCATTAGCAGTGGATTTAAAGCTGCTGTTTGAGGAAACGGCCTTAGTGTGGCAGCATTTCTACGTTGCCATCTCTGCTTGCTAGGGAAACAGAACCTTGCTGCAAGTTGTGCTGTTAGGTTGCAGATTAGATTGGAATGTGCCAGGACAAACCCCCATAAGTTTTAGCCTCCTTAATTCTTGTTTGTGTCTTTAAGTTGTACTTTTTCTCAGAGCAAGTTTGATTGAAAATGTCTTTTGTTCTAGGTGTACAGAATCTTGTTCATTTACACATATACATACATCTATTGATCTTTGGGTCCTTTTCCATGTAGGTTATTACAGAGTGTTGAGGAGACCACTCTTGGTATTCTGTAGGTCTTTGGGGATGATATATTTTATATGTATTAGTATATATTTGTTAACCCCAATATCCTAATATATCCATTCCTCACACCTTTTCTTTGGCTTAACCATCAGTTTGTCTTCTCAATCTGAGATTGCCTTTTTCTATGGAAATATGTTCATTTTTATGAATTTTCAGATAACATAAGTGATAGCATAGGACATTTGTCTTTCGCATTCTGACTTACTTCACAGTGTGTGATTATTTCTAGGCTCCTCTGTGGTGCTGCATATGCCATTCTTTTATTTTTTTTCGTGGTTGATATTCCATTCTGTCCATATACCACTTCTTCTTTGTTCATTCATCTGTTTATGGACCCTTTTTTTCCTTCCATGTCTTGGCTATTTCAATATTCCTGCATTGCACATTTGCCTGCCTCTGTCTTTCCGTTTCTGGTGGTCTTAGGTTATAGGCAAAGAAGGTGCCCTGCCGCATCATATGGTAGCTCAGTTTTTACCTTTTAAAGCAGCTCCATTCAGTTTTCCTTAGTGCTGTTACCACTTTACATCCCACCAGCAGCTAGAAGGTACACAGTTCTCTAAAACCCCTTCAGCATTCATAGTTTGTAGACTTTTTGCTGATGGTCATTTGACTGGTGTGAGCTGAAACCTTTTTGGAGGTTGGATTTGCATGTGACTAATAATTCCTTACACTGCGCTTTACGCATGTCCATTTTTTTCTTTTGCTTTTTTTTTAAAGAGTGAGTGCAACTTCCCTCTTCATATTGACTTCTTGAAAAATTTGTCATGTGTTGAATTTTCTTGCCTATTCCCTACCCCAGGGCATATTTTGAGGGCAGGTGTCATTTACATCCCTGCAATCCTTGTGGCTATTAAGCAACCATTAGCACTGGATTTAAAGCTGCTGTTGTGGGAAACAGCCACAAGGCGGCAGCATTATTACCTTTTCAACTCTTGTTACTAGGGCAACAGAGACTTCCTGGAGGTAGTGTTCCGAGGTTGTAAATTAGAGTGGAATGTGCTGGAACAGGCCCCCAGAAGTTTATGTGTCCTTACTTATGTTTGTTTTTTACATTAAATTTCTATTTCTTTTTTTTTATATTGTTTCAATATATATAGATATTGTGAAATTAACACGATAAGTCTAGTTAACATCCATGACTATACATAATTAAAGGTTTTTTCTCGTGATAACAACTTTTTTAATTAATTAATTTATTTATGGCTGTGTTGGGTCTTGGTTTCTGTGCGAGAGCTTTTTCTAGTTGCAGCAAGTGCGGGCCACTCTTCATCGCGGTGCGCGGGCCTCTCATTATCGCGGCCTCTCTTGTTGTGGAGCAGATTCTCCAGACGAGCAGGCTCAGTAATTGTGGCTCACGGGCCTAGTTGCTCTGCGGCATGTGGGATCCTCCCAGAACAGGACTCGAACCCGTGTCCTCGGCATTGGCAGGCAGATTCTCAATAACTGCGGCGCCAGGGAATCCACTAATTTCTATTTCTTATCGGAATAAATTTGATTAGAGTTTTGTTATTGTCTGGCTGTACAGAATCTGTTCAATGATTCATACAGATGTCTGT